>NW_026047648.1:6070970-6670970 GCF_023864345.2 Schistocerca serialis cubense | reverse complement strand
TACAGTACGGTGTATTTAACAGCTCATATATACCTGTAACTTGCGTTCGTCACTTACGTTCCTCAACTGACCTGTTAAATGTGCCACGGCCTTTCACTGGTTTTTCATCGTGCACAATGTCATCCACATTATGTATTGTGGATATGTATATTCGTATTCTGCAAGACGACAATTGATCTGTAACACCAAAAATATCATTTTTCATTATTTTTCTTTTTTTCTCGAAGATGACACGTCACAGAGAAGCCGGACATATTTTAACATTTCAACATCCAATTGGTTTCAGTTTGTAGCCATTCTCGTGATTGTGTAAAGTAAATAAACAATTAACCAGCTCCCTGTAGATAGCACTCACTACACTCTGTGAATAAAAGATCAGTCGTCTATCACACAAACAGTATTTTCTGGGTCCGTGCCAGCTGTGAGTCGACAGTTTCCTCAGAGATATTTCATAATGTCGGAAAACGGCTCTACTACAAATCGGCATAGCACTCTTATTTCCTTCCTCGAGTACCGGCACGAGTTGGCTGGCAAGGCGAGGCCGGGCGAACGGAGAGGCTCGGTGGCGGGTACACGCGGCACGGCCGGCAGCTCCGGGAGGTGCGCGGCCTCCGCACTCACCTGTCGGGAAGACAGCTGGCCCTTGTCGGACGACGACACGCCGCCGGAGCCCTTCGTCCTCTCCGAGCGGTCCTCTGGCGGTGCGGCGCCCACTGCCAGCTCCGCGGCGCCGTCGTCCGCCGCGACTTCCCTGACGACCGGGACGTCTTCGCAGGTGTCGCCTTCCGACCCCGTCGGTTCACTGGGCATCGTGACGTAAGATATAGACAGACTTCGTGTGCTGACGTTATTAGGTCATTTTAGAAATAATCAACTTTACGATCATCAATTATTAGGTCGGTGCACAAGTTCGTAGTGTCTCCGTTTTGAATGACAGTGCTACAGTCTCGGACTTTATGCTAACGTAAATAAAATAAAGGAACGATCGAGTTCAAACAGAGCGGCAACTTGCCGTACGGAGACCTGCCCACATCCACAAGAGATAATGTTGCGCAGCCGGTGGAGCACTGACGGAGTGGTCTAGAACTAATTGCTTTCTCGAGGTGTAACCGTCACTGCCGACGTTTATTGCCGACAACTGAGATGTCTCGCAGACGCAATCCGGGAACGGTGACTGGGAAGACCGTGTAAAGTGACGCAACTCCACGACAACGCCTGCCCGCATTCTGCTAGGCGGACAGGAAACACTGTACACGAGTCGGGTAGACAAGTCATTCCGCTCTTTCGCGTGATCTCACGCCTCAGAGTTTCAGCTTTTCCACTCTTTATCTGACAGTCTTCACAGAACTGTCTTTCCGGACGAAAATAGGATCCGAACGTGGCTCGAGCAGTTCTTCACCTCAAAAGAATGCGATTTCCACAGTCGCCGAATCGAGAAGTTACCCCGGCATCGGCAAACTGTTGTAAACAGAGAAAGATGACTGAAGTCTCTGTTATGTTTGTGTGTCACGTTTATTAAACTTATGGAAAACAGCTACGAACTTATGCACTGACCCTATATCTAAATATTTATCTACACGTATTACTCGCCAAGGCAAACTGATAACTGCCCACAGTGACAACGCCGCCCTGTTTATGCTCGAGAGGGAGGGAGGGGAGGCAGCAATCTTGCGAGTGGAGCATTGCCACACACTGTGTCTTTGAACACCGATTAGAACGAGGACATAAATACGACATACAATGTTTTTTAAGCAAAATTCAGTCGTCAGTTGCACAGTCGAGTGCGCGGCACTTCACACTCCTCGTGTAGTAGGAGAGAAGACGATTGTCACAGAAAAACAGGAAGTAGGGAGTAAGTCACGGAACACGTACTGCGCAGAGGTGTACGTTTTCGTACTTAACACAGACGTCAAACGGGAGGTGTGGAATATGAGAAAATGGCGAGCTGTGGTGGCGAGTAAATGGCTTCACCTGCTGTGGGCAGGGCCAGACTGTCAGAGAGCAACTCCACTCTCCAATAACGAAAACAAAGGACAAGATGATTGTAAGACAAATGAAACATACTGTAACGTTGAACATCACGGTGAGTCTTCGAGGTGCAACGATAGTATGAGAAGTTGTCTTCTACTCTAATTCACGAGTCACTCTAACGATCTGTACACCTGTTCGAGGAAATACAGGCTCGTAAAATGGAAGTAGAAGATGTGATTTTTGACAGTACCAGTAGAAGTTATGTTATTTTGTTCCAATAACAGCTGCAAAACGAGGAGAAGTCAAGTCTTTCCTCGGCTACACGTAGGATTTTAGTGGCACCGATTAGCCGGACCTCTACTTCGAGATGATCAACTGTGGCAACCGAATTAAAAGAAAAAGGCAAATACGTCAGGTATTACGTCAGCTGAAAGATCTCGTGAAATGTTCTGACTCTGCTCCAGCAGCTACATAAAACCCTAAACTGAGAAGAAAAACACTTCGACAGGTATTGTTATTTAGCTTTATCGGTTTCAGCAGATTAATCTCCCATCTACAGCAGCCTACAAAATTAGGATATTATTTATTTTTAGACCTAGGCCATACATTTATGTAAAATATACAAAGTGTATAAGAAGTACAAGAAAACAAAGAAGGGAGTAGAATTTAAAGTTAACTGACAACAGATAAAAACTGAGGTCTGTCAATGACACTGTAATTCTGCCGGAGACGGCAAACGAGTTGGCAGAGCAGCTGAATGGAATGGGCGGTGCCCTCAAAGGAGTATATGAGATGAACATCGACAACATAAAACCAGGATAATGGAATTTAGTTGATGGTGGCTGAAGATGAAAGGATGAAAAACGTAGCGTGGCAATGGCAAAGAAAGAGTTTGTGAAGAAGAGATATTTGCTAACATCGTACATAGATTTAAGTCTTCGAAAGTCTCTTGTGAAGATATTTGTTTGGGGTGTTGCAATGTACGGAAGTGAAACATGGACGATAAACAGTTTAGACGAGAAGAGGATGGAAGCTTTTGAAATGTGGTACTACAGAAGAATACTGAAGATTAGATGGGTAGGTCATGTAACAAATGAGGTGGTACTGAATAGCAGAGGGGAGAAAAATCTGTGACACAACCTGAGTAGAATAAGCGATCGGTAGATAGGACATGTTGTGAGGCATCGAGGGATTACCAACTTAGTACTGGAGGGAAGTGGGGGGGCGGGGTGGGAGTAAAAATAGTAGAGGGAGACCAAGAGATGAATACACTAGGCAGATGGAGAAGGATGTAGGTTGCAGTATTGTCACGTTCAGTATAACATAATGATTCTTTCAGAAAATTGACGATATTGCAGTCTCATAAACAACTGTGTATGTCCCAGCTTTGATGTATTGTGGTGTTGTACAGTAGTTTAAATGTTTCCAGTACTCGGGGATGTGAGTTTGATAAACTGAAAACATAAGTGCATAGTGAACAGTAAGACACAGTGAGAATCCTCCGGGATAGACGAATACTCACGTCGATCGACTGCGCTTCCATGACAACGAGATCGGTCGGGTAAGGCCACGAAAACATTCCCCGGACCGTGATGATCCCTCCCGGTACGAGACGATTTGCGCCACCTCTTGTCCGTGAAGGCCACCTGTCACGACTCGGTGTATGTCCACTTGCGGTGCCGGCACGCAAATTACGGCATTCGTCGTCAGTGAACGGCAGTGCACGAACCGGGCACCCGCCGCATAGGTCCGTACGCGGCGAAATTCGCCAAACGTCTGTCGAAGAGACACTGTCAGCAGCCTGTCAGTTCGTCCACGCGACCAGTTGCTCGACAGTCTCACATCTATTTGCCCGAAGACACCTCCGTAACCACCGTTCGCCCCCGTCACCTGTCGCCCGTGACGCGACATTCCCGCCTCAGCACCATTCTGCCACGCACGGTAGTGGCGGCACGCAAATAGTCTACAACTCAGCCGTATGGGAAGAACTTCCACCCTCGGACCAAAAGCAGACGACTGTGCCCTTTCAGACGTCAGATAAACTGTCCCGTTTGCACATTTAGACAAAAAATGCACCGTTTCCCGTGTCCTCCCGAGATGTTCCGTGCAGCCTATACAGCTAATGCCGCCTCCTACCGTCTGCGAGTTGTTACCGTGTTACTGCACACAGACTTCGAACACGGGCAGTGGTCAGCTTAATGTGACCGGACTGTTACTGACGTATCACAGTTTCACTACGACTGCGCTGCTGCGACCGTACGATATCTCGTACCCACATGTAGCAGGACTTTGAATTTGGCTGTGCTACACTCGTTCCCTCAGATATAAATTATACCGTAGCAGCTGTATGAGCGCTTGACGGCAGAGAAAACATATAAGAAAATGAAGGTACTAAAAATGTAACTCTTTTTGTTTTGCTATCCGTCTTGTGTCTCTCGAGAGCGGAAGCTTAATGCAGACGTAAAAACTTATTAGCTATACTTGGTCTGATTAAGACGAAAAACAACTTATTGGTGTGCAGATGTATTGTGGAAGTTTGTATGAAATTCAGAGGATGGAAGCAGCAACATAAAATACATTGCGTTTAGTCTCAAGACGATTTTGATTTGTATAAATTAGTGATTCCTGGACGATTGCAAGATCTCAGAGCAGCTACTACTTTTCACGCAGAAATGAAGTAGGAGATTTTTGAAGAACTGGAGCCACACGAAGGAAGACATGTTAACATGGTAAAGGATGAACTCTTATCTACGCCATTTCCCCCTGTTAATCACATTTTGTTATTCTCTGTTCTTTTTCAAATAATTTTTGTTGTGGAGATTGGTTTGACTTTTGCTCAGAAACGCCACAAGGACCACCCCGGTAATAGCTTTTCCGAATCACAAAGTCTGATAACTTTTCTGTAATACGAAGTCCGATTTGCATTTCATCCTTTCCCTTTTTCACGGTCATTAACGATTTTTAAAACCCCCTTTTTATTCACCATTTCTTCCCACATTTTCAACCTTTTATTTTCTTTTCTTTTCTTCTCTCTCTTTTTTATTAACCACTACACAGAAATTGTCGCATCCACGTATTTGTACGAGCTGACCGATTCTGACTGTGTAGGTGTAGGATAGCATTTTTTGCACTTTGTCAAACGTAGAATTTTGCACTCCCGAACATTTAAAGTAACGCTGCCGGCACACTCACAGTGGAGCCCTGTCGGCCGCGGGCTGCGCCGGCTCGGCGGTGTCCAGCAGGATCTCGAGCGAGTCGTGCAGCCGGCTGGAGCGCAGGCTGTCGTCCGGCCCGCCGCTGCCGCTGCCGCTGCCGCCCGCCGCGTCCTCGCCGTCCTCCCCGTCGGCGCCGTTGCCGGTGCCGCCGGCCGTCAGCGAGGAAGCCATCTCGGGCGCGGCGAGGGGCGGCACGCCGACCGGGCCGGGCGAGGTGGGGACCGCACCCGCGCGCCCGCCCACGCTCGTCACAGCCACCGACACCGCCTTGCCGTACAGGTCCACCACCGCGTAGACTTTCTGTACCGGAGGGAGACGCGCGAATATCGTAAAGATGAGACGATTCTCGTGGGTGTGGGACGTGTCAGAAAGTATAACGTAAAACATTTGTCAGGAGATTTTCGAAATAGGTGAATACGATGTGGTCAACTGGAACAGCTAATATTTACAGAATTAACACGCTGTCAGAATGAATCGTTGTTATGCACTATTAATAAATTTATCACTCACGAAATACCTAATCTTGACTGTTGTGACCGAGTGCTGTCAAAACTGAAATCAAGCGCACATTTTTACTTAAGCTGGCCCAACAGTCTCTGTTAAGATATTCATCTATAGAGTAGAAGGAGTTGCTTATCAAAAAGTCCTTCAAACTCTGTTTAAACTGTTCTTGATCTGAAACCAAGTTTTTAATGGTTGGTGGCAATTTATTAAAAACGTGTGTTCCCGAATATTGGACCCCTTTTTGTACCGAGGTAAGTGATTTAAGGTCTTTATGTAGATTGTTCCTATTCCTAGTATTCATACTACACATTGAGCTATTGGGTGGAAATAGAGATGTATTACTTGCAACAAATTTGATTAAGGAATAAATATACTGAGAAGGAGAGGTTACGATACAAAGTTCCTCGAACAGATTCCTACATCACGTTCTCGAATTCACACCACAAATTATTCTTATCTCACACTTTTGCACCATAGAATGTTTTGCTCGGTTTGATGAGTTGCCCAAGGATATGATCCCATATGATATAAGAGAATGAAAGTAAGCAAGTGTTTTTATATTTCTCTCTCCTACATCTGACATCATTCTCACTGCAAATACAGACTCGTTTAGGCGCTTAAGCAATTCTGTGATACGCCCTTCCCAAACGAATTTATTATTGAGTTTTAATCCCAGAAATTTAACACTGTCAACCTCTTCGATCTGCATGTCTTCGTATGTTATGCACATGCTGGAAGGAAAACTTTACAGGTTCTGAACTGCATATAGTGATTGTACTGAAAGTTTAAAGACAGTGAATTAGCTTTAAACCACTTGTTAGTGTCAGTGAAAATTTGATTAGTAGCTATTCTAAATCTGTATTTGATCCTATTAAGAAATTTTTTACATATATTACACAACGACGCGCTATCCGTCTGAGAAGGTCCGAGACTAACTTCATTCCCGGCTTACGAGTTATGTTGATGCAGTAATGAAGTGCATTCGATACATAATGTTCTGAAGCAGAGAAATGTGTGTGCAGAGTATGTACCGCAAACCTCAACTACCGAACGAGAACGATGGCACTCGCTGCAACTGAAGTGAAATGCAAAATGTAGACCATTTCTTACCCCTTTCGTACCCACTCGCTTCAACTATGTACATTAAATTTCACTGTCTCTTATTAGCAACAGAAATATTTTTCCACAGTGGAAACCTCATGTACACACAAGTCAGTCCTGCCAGCTTTTGGGCACCATTATAAAAATACTTCAACAAGTCAGTGTAGCAGTGCGCAGCGCTTTGTGACTGCCAGAACACCTGGAAGTGGTTGGGTAGTTACTTGTATTCCACTGTACAAATGATTGTTATTTTGCATGATTGTTATTTTTGCATGATTTTAAAATGGGCACACATTTTTGCATAAATCTTGCAAAAAAAAAAAAAAAAAAAAAAAAAAAAAGGACCCCAAGAGCATTAAACCACGAAGAAAAAGTGTCCTTCCTGCACAAAAAATTGATGTCTGAAAGGGTTACAGAAAAACTGACCACAGGTGTCGAGATGTAGTGTTACCAACACGAACCTACCACAAAACGACAAGGTGCAGGAATTCACGGGAAGGGTCCACACTTTGACAATTGTGGAAAAGTTATCAAAAAACAAAGGTCATCCACAAAGTAAGTTTCATTTGGTTATATAAAACAAATGTGTACAGATACAGAAAAAATATTTATTGTACAAAAATCTACAACTGCTACATTACTTTTCTATACAGCTTACGAAATTTTGTAGGCCCTTGTCATAGCGTGGAACAAGTTTTTGTACGCCTTCTTCGTAGAAGGTTGCCACCTGTGTATTCGACCGTGTGATAACGTGTCCTTTTAGCTTGCCATCATCGTCGAAGTGTCGACCACCGAGGACAGATCGTGAGGTTTGCGGAACTTCTATAGGGAGGGCACTAAGTGTAAACTTACAGTTGTGCTTAATCTTCTCTTCAATTCTGTGAACCAGTTCATCAGTAACCACAGACGGGCATCCACTTCGTTCTTCATCTTAAACTTTATCACGTCCTCCATCGAACAGTCTGACCCATCTTCTAACCATTGAATCACTCCTAGCAATTTGCCCGTAAACCTCACAGATTTACTGATGAATTTCATTCGGTTTAACTTTCTTTGAATTTAGAAAACGAACCACAGATCTGATTTCACACACGGCGACATTTTAAATTACGCGTGACATTATAAAGAAGCACTACAAAGCACACGTCGGCAGCAGCAATCTGAAAATGGTGTACACGTCTCCTCCTCGAGTCGGAGTAACTTCTGCGCATGCTCAGAACTGCGATCGTAGCGCTGTCGCAGACAGAAATAGAAACAGAACTTACTTTGTGGATGACGCTCGAATGTGAAAGGAATTATCACAAATGACTATGCGACCGTCAGTTCAGAAACCTATCTCTAGGAAATGAAGGTACAACGGCAACACCACCGATAAAGCGTGCCCGAAGAGACTGTATTACATCGTGTTTGTTGCCACTCTCATCTCGGCACGGAAAGTTCCGTCAATTGACGGAAGTGACCGATTGTCGTTCTAGGTGCTGTGCTGCTCGACTCTGTCACGTCTCTTAAATATTTAGGGTCAATGTTGCAAAGGGACACAAAACGGAATGGGCATGTAGGTCATTTGTAGTGAAGGCAAACGGTCACCTTCGGTTTATTGGAAGGATTCTAGGAAAGTGTATCCGACACATACAGGAGACCTTGTACACGGCGCTGGGGCGACCGAGTCTCGAGCACTGCTTTAAGTGTTTGCATTCCCAACAGATCAGATTAAAGGAATGCACTGAAGAACCTCAAAGGTGTCCTTGCTAAACCGTTTACCAATAGGTTTTTGTACGTCCATCTTTTCGATTGGACGTCTCGGGTACCACGGCGGTTTACTATTTTAAGAAAATGAAACGCCTACAGCCATCCTTACAATCTTATCTATCGTGTAACTACCAGTTTCGGCACTTCAGTGCGCTACCTCCACGACTCAGTTGACACTGACGGTGTTACCTCCACCCACATATATAACCGCATCAGTGGCCGACATAACCGATTATGGACACTACCTGTAACTGCGATGTTAGCATTCCGATCAGTTGGCCGTCAACGGTCGGAGTGCTGACATCACAGTTACAGGTAGTCCGCGTAAGCCAGTTACGTCGGCCACCGATGCATCGTAAATATGTACCGCAATAACCCCTTCGGCACGAACTGAAACCTGAAGATGGCGCACTGAAGTGCCGGAACTGGTATCTACACAAAAAATAAATTCTCAAGGTTGGCAGTATGTGTTTCATTTTTTTATAATAGTTTACTGACAGGTAAAGAAATTTCCACTACCTCAAACACTGTTAAGTTTAATGAGCAGGCATTTGCAACAGACTGCAGAATAATCCTACTGCCACTGATGTACACGTGAAAGGATTGCGAAGACGAGACAAGTGGAATCGAGGTCGTACGGAGGCTTATAAACAGTTGTTTTCCCTCGCTTCATGGAGGGTGGAACAAGAAAGATGACAACTGAGCAGTGCGAAGCAACAAAATTACACTCCGTGCTTTCGCCCCCTACGGCAATCGGCATCTGAGAAATCCGTGAGGCAACTTTTGGACAATGTTCGTATAAACAATGTGGATTGACAGATACAGATAAAAGTAATTCGACAAGAGACCGACACACGTCAGGAGCACCTGTACGCGCTACAATCTCAAAATTGATAACAGTTAGCTTTAGGCCGTTATGATTTTCAGCACTGAAGAGCTTTCTTCAGTTTGTGCGTCTTCCACTCAATGCCTCCTCTAGTGGTGAGCAGCAATCTGTCCTTTTCCCATTATTATTCCATCCCATATTTTCCACTGTTCAACTGAGCACGACATTAGGCAGATTACAGAAATTGAGAAAGGTGAGAGTTAATTAGAAATTACTATAAAAGTTAAAAAAAAAATTAAAGACAGACAAAGTACTCGGCAAACAGACACTGAGATAGACAGATAATTCTACATCTACATGTATACTCTGCAGATGACTGTGACACGTGTAGCAGTAATGTGATCCCAAAAAGCCACCAATGAGGTTGGTTGGTTTGAGGATTAAAGGGACCAAACTGCATAGGTCATCGGTCCCTTGTTTCATAAACACACAGAGCACAGTGAAACCACCCATTAGGCATTCGAAGCACAAGATAAAAATTCCAGGGGAAGAAAATCCCCAAGGTCAATAATAAAGAAACCCGGAAAACGGAGCACAGCAACAAAAACAACAAAGAGAAGAAAGGCAGAAAGAATTAAAACTGTACAGCAGAGGATCGTTGCTGGCTGATCACGAAAATAATAGGATGAGCCAGCCACGCTGCAACACGTTAAAACCTCCAGCCTAAAAGATTAGGATGGAGTCGAATTACAACACAAAACTAATTAAAAGATACAGCTCAAAAGAGGGTGATGTAATAAAATTAAATGGACCTATAAAACCCACCTGCTCAAATAAAACTTAAAACACGATCTGCCATAGAGACATTGTCACCTAAAAGAGATGATAAATCATCATGGAGAGGACAGTCCAACAATATATGGGCCACTGTCACGGTTGCACCACAGCGACAATGAGGGGGGTCCTCTCGACGCAGCAGATGACCGTGCGTCAGCCAAGAGTGACCGATGCGGAGCCTACACAGAACAACAGAATCCCTGCGAGAGGCCCGCATGGAGGAACCCCAAACAGTCGTGGTCACCTTTACCTGCCGCAGCTCGGTGGGTACAGACAGAGTGCGCCATTCGTCTGCCCACATCCCAAGGACCCGACGGCGTAACACCGATCGGAGATCAGTTGCCGGGAGGCCGATCTCCGACGGCAGTTTGCGGGTGGCTTCTTTAGCTAACTTGTCGGCGTGTTCGTTTCCCGCTATCCCAATGTGTCCCGGGGTCCACACGAACACCACCGAACGACCACGCTGTTCAAGAGCGTGAACGGCCCCCTGGATGGCACCAACAATGGGATGGCGTGGGTAGCACTGGTCAAGAGCCTGCAGACTACTGTGGGAGTCACTGAAAGTGACAAAGGACTCTCCAGTGCGGGTACAAATATGCTCAAGGGCACAAAAAACGGCTGTTAGCTCTGCGGTGTAAACACTGCAGCCGTCTGGCAAGGAGCGCTGGTCTACATAGTCCGCCTAAGTATAAGCGTACCCCACACAGCCATCAACCATCGAGCCATCTGTATAGATAACCCCCGAGGCACGGTATGCGCCTAGGAGAGCAAGGAATTGGCGGCGCAAGACTGAAGGAGGAACTGAATCTTTTGGCCATCGGGAAAGTTCCAGCCGAAGCTGCGGCCGACGAAGACACCAAGGTGGTGTATGTGGGCAGACCTGGAAAGCAGAGGGAAGAGGCAAACACTCGAGTTCATTAAGGAGCGACCAAACACGGATCCCAATTGTACGGCCTGATCGCAGCCGCCGGTGTGGGAGATGGACTGCCGCATCGGCGAAAAGGACACGATAGTTAGGGTGACGGGGCGAACAACGGACGTGGGCGACATAGTTGGCTAACAGCTGTTGACGCCGAATACGAAGTGGAGGAACCCGCCAGCCACCAATGAGGATGAATCGTATGTAAAAGGAAGCAGAAGCGTATGGCTTGAAGACAATCAGCCTTTTATTTTGTTGCATAGATGGAGAGAAGAGAAGACTGGATCAATGTGGAGATGTAGGGATGGTGGGAGACAGAAGACGGGAGAGCCCTACACTTCCAGACACTGGCTGGGAACTGCACAACTTCTTGTTGTTGTTGTTGTTGTTGTTGTTGATGATGATAGTAACAGCAACACACACGTTACCAAACATTGCTCATGCCAGGCAGCAAGCTTTATGACCGCTGTGGTTTCATTTTCTTTCTTGGAGTCAGTTTTAAGTACGGTAGTAGGGCATTTAAACCATTACACAAACTGCTTCTCCTCACATATAAGTTTAAACAACAATTTTGAAACAACAATATGGTGTTTTGTTTTCTTTCTTGCAGTCGAATTTAAGGAGAAACAGGAATGTCTTATTTATAGCTTACCAGCTTACGATTAGAATACAACTACGCAATCTGAATAGTCCAAAACTTTGTAATCCTGCCCTTTCGCAGATTAAAACTATGTGAAATGCTGTCATTGAAGCTACTATTCTCTCAGATCCAGTCACAGGAATGGTCTCTCATACCCCTTGTTCCAATGATCCCAACTCATTCATCCATTCAATTTAAGAAACTTCAATTCCCAGTAAAGGTTTTGTTGGCAAAAACAATAAACAAGGATCCAGGCAACATGAGAGATTGGGGACAGGGGGGAGAGGGGTGGGGGAGTAGGAGGAGGAGGAGGAGGAGGAGGAGATTAAAACATATATCCACTTCCCATATATATTTAGCAACTGCAAAGCACTGACAGGTTTACTACTACTACTACTACTACTACTAATAATAATAATAATAATAATAATAATAATAGTCAAAAAGAATTTCTACAGACAGTAACCAAAATCACCAACTGTATGCCTTACAAAGAAATCTTCCAGATTGCCTCAAAATTACTATTTTAACACCTATCCACACGAAAAATGATAAAGCACCTCCTGATAACTATTGTCACATCTCACTTGTACCAAACATATCAAAATTTATCGGTTGCTTTATGCACAAACAGTCGAATGAGCAATTTGAGCAATATAATCCACTTGGCTCGCCATAATACGGTTTCAGACATCATATTTCTACTTTAAAATCAGTTCAAACCACCATCGCAGAAATGTATGTTTCTTCTGAGAATAAGAAAATAACCTTCTGGATTTGAGAAGAGCTTCTGATACTGTCTCCCAGTGCATACTTATCAAAAAGCTCCAGTTCTATTTGTGTAGGTACCTACAGGATTTATCTGCAAAGACAAATGAGATATATTAATTCGTATAGGTGCCAGTCGAGTGCACCAAAGACATATTAATTAGTATTATGCCACATTAACGTAATGCGAGAGGATAGCGGAATAATTAAAAACTACGTACCTTCAGATTTTTTACATTACCCCTCTCGTTTTAATGCTAGCAACATCGCTCTTCCGTTCTCGTCCACTGTATTGTGAGGACATATATTTGTTTTTTGTGTGTCTGATGACTAAAAAGTGCCCAGTTATACCACTACAGTCTTTGCCGAGTAAACAATAAGTGGTTAACTGGTAATATCTATATTTAACTACTGGAACAGTTTTAAGAATCACAGTCAATTTATGACGACACTGTGGATACTGTCAACTACTGGCAAGACAGAGCAACTCCCCATTTTTCCACAACTGCCGGGCACTATCTTACAGACACTTTTCACGAGTCTGAGGAATATCGACCGAAAATCGATAACCTTCAACAGTTGAAAAACTGTATTTTTTGCAAAAAAAATGGTTCAAATGGCTCTGAGCACTATGGGACTCAACTTCTGAGGTCATTAGTCCCCTAGAACTTAGAACTATTTAAACCTAACTAACCTAAGGACATCACAAACATCCATGCCCGAGGCAGGATTCGAACCTGCGACCGTAGCGGTCTTGCGGTTCCAGACTGCGGCGCCTTTAACCGCACGGCCACTTCGGCCGGCTGTATTTTTTGCAGCTGTGGAGGAAACGAGGCCAGGTATGCTTGTGACTACTTCAGGCTACAAAGGGACACTGGGGCTCATGCTTCTATTTGTACTGAACAGCATCAAATTTCTCAATGTACGTTCACACCATTTTAATTAGCAGTGAAGTGTTCGACTGGAAAATGGCGAGGAGCTTTACAGACACCCCGTAGTTGCCCGTCAGTGTGACACACTAGTGGTCTGAATTTCTCGTAAGGAAATTTGCACGAAGTCACAATCGCACTACACTATCAGTAAGGCAGAACAGAACTCGACCGGAAAAACGACACGACCAGATGCCCGCCGAGGGCACAACTGTCGCCGTCCGCCGGCAGTTACCTTCGGCACGTACGGCACGGCGACGCCCACGTCCTCGCCGTTGAGCGAGAAGCTGAGGGCCCCGTCGGCAGCACGACGGACTCCCACGCGGTCGCCGACCGTCAGCCACTCGAGGCTGGGGCAGTAGCAGTGCTGCAGCGTGCGCCCGTTCTTCTGCACCTCGTTGCCTGGAGCACACACAATGCAAACTCAGTTAGTACACAGTGGGCTGTAGTGAGCTAGGAGCCATAAAGCCGTACTCCGCACGCCGCGTCACGGCGTACGGCAGAGGGTACTCGCGGTAACACTGCCGTTTCCTCGCCTCGGCCGTCCCGTTAACAGACGGTGCGCCGCGTGGTGCGGCAGCACGGTACGTGCCACGGCGGTGAGGGATTACTGGTGCCAAAACTGGGTCAGTGTTAATGCCGTGTCACGAACTCTCAGACATTTGTCGAAACACTCGAGAAAATGGGTCGAAACGGAGTAGCGTTCGGTCGGGACGTGGTGTCACTTTTCACGAGGGTGCCAGTACGATATGTGCCACGTGTTTCCGTCCGATAGTTTCCACCCGGAATCATCGTCATTCCGTCAAGTTTTAATGACTACGTACTTCTCACACTGGGACGAATATTACGAAACGACAGATCGCACAGTAACGGGCTCACCACTGTCTTCTGCAATCGTAAATTTCTTCGTGGAGCTCCCTCAGGTACGTCAGTAACACCTAACTCGTACGGCCTTACAGTGAAAATACACTGCAGCAGTTCGCGGATCAAACGAACAGTGTCCGTACCGACATCAAATTTACTGTCGAGACAGAGAAAGCGGCGAATTACTGTCCTCAAGTGTTTTAAACGAGAGGAAGGCAGAAGGCCGGCTCGGTCATTCGGTGTACGGGAAACCGACGCACAAAGATTGAGATTTGAACACCGGTAGTTTTCACCACCCTACACACCAGAAAGTGGTCCCGAACACGTTAATACACGGAGCCGAAGTTATTTCTGACGACGGCCGCCTACGGTCCGAATTGTAGCACTCGAGGCACGTGTTCGGGGAGAGCGGCTACAGAGAAAGAGAAATTGCACACGCTTTCAGGTGTCACCGAAGGAGGACGCCTCCGAATCGGCAGAAGGAGCCGAGCCGGCAGCTTTCCTGCCGTACTACGGGGCAACGAGCGGCGAGTTAGTACTCTTACTACAGGGACGTGGATCGCAACCAGTGTTTCGGCCCATCGCAGAGGTTAGAGATACGTCGCGCCCTGTTAAATACGATATAGCTCTCAGTGTGCCGGGTGTGTACGCTGTCCCTCGCAAGCCCGGTAGCATCTACAAAGGACTCACAATTCGCACAGTCGCGGAGCGTCGTACCGAGCACGAGACACGTATTAAGCGAAGGGGTCTCAGTGAGTCGGCCACGGCCGAGCGCTGCCTTGAAAATGGACACAAAATATACACTACTGGCCATTAAAATTGCTACACCGTGAAGAAATGCAGATGATTAACGGGTATTCATTGCACAAATATATTATACTAGAACTGACATGTCACTACATTTTCACGCAATTTGTTTGCACAGATCCTCAGAAATCAGTACCCAGAACAGCACCCTCTGGCCATAATAACAAGATACCACAGTTCATCAAGAGTAGAGACTGGCGTATTGTGACAAGCCAGTTGCTCGGCCACCATCGACCAGATGTTTTCAATTGGTGAGAGATCTGGAGAATGTGCTGGTCAGGGCAGCAGTCAAACATTTTCTGTATCCAGAGAGGCCCGTACAGGACCTGTAACATGCAGTCGTGCATTATCCTGCTGAAATGTAGGGTTTCGCAGGGATCGAATGAAGGTTAGAGCCACAGGTCGTAACATTTCTGAAATGTAACGTCCACTGTTCAAAGTGCCGTCAGTGCGAACAAGAGGTGACCGAGACGTGTAACAAATGGCACCCCATAACATCATGCCAGGTGATACATCACTATGGCAATGGCGAATACACGCTTCCAATGTGCGTTCACCGCGATTTCGCCAAACACGGATGCGACCATCGTGATGCTGTAAACAGAACCTGGATTCATCCGAAAAAATGACATTTTGCCATACGTTCACCCAGGTTAGTCGTAGAGTACACCATCGCAGGTGCTCCTGTCTGTGACGCAGTGTCAAGGGTAACGGCAGCCACGGTCTCAGAGCTGATGGTCCGTGCTGCTGCAAACGTCGTCGAACTGTTCGTGCAGATGGTTGTTGTCTTGCAAACGTCCCCATCTGTTGACTCACGGATCGAGACGTGGCTGCACGATCCGTTACAGCCATGCGGATAAGATGCCCGTCGTCTCGACTGCTAGTGATACGAGGACGTTGGGATCCAGCACGGCGTTTCGTATTACCCTCCTGAACACACCCATTCCATATTCTACTAACAGTCATTGGGTCTCAACCGACGCGAGCAACAATGTCGCTATACGATAAACCGCAATCGCGACAGGCTACAATCCGACCTTTATCAAAGTCGGAAACGTGATGGTACGCATTTCTCCTCCTTACTCGAGGCATCACAACACCGTTTCACCAGGCAACGCCGGTGAACTGCTGTTTGTGTATGAGAAATCGGTTGGAAACTCTCCTCGTGTTGGCATGTTGTAGGTGTCGCCACCGGCGCCAACCTTGTGTGAATGCTCTGAAAAGCTAATCATTTGCGTATCACAGCATCTTCTTCCTTTCGGCTAAATTTCGCGCCTGTAGCACGTCATCTTCGTGGTGTAGCAATTTTAATGGCCAGTAGTGTAGTTTGAGAACACGAGGGTCTCAGCTCGTGCATCGACATACTGGGACTCAGTTAAAAAAGTGGCAGCTGAGATTAGAATGAACACAACAATTTCAACAAAGACCAGGGCTACACAACGAGTAGGACACAGGGGCGGGCTCCGGATGTCGAAAGGAAGCAACAGCGGATGCTGAATGCTTAATTCTCGTAGGGAGGCAGGAGTGGCAGTTTGAAACATAGCACGGGGCACTCTTGCCACCCGACGTCATCCCGGAGCTGCGGAGAGCTGTCCAGTCACCTACCGCACACGTGTCGTTCTGGCCCCCTGCGATCGGTGCCAGCAGCCGTGTACAAGTGAGAAATGGTGCCAGTCCCGGCAGTCGGTAGTTTTACTCCCGGTGGCAACGGCAGAGCTAACCGCAGAAAGCTCGAGAATTTCATCGGAATTTTTGCGGTTTGACATTCCAGAAGATTTTATCCAGCTGTGACGCCGTGAAAGACTCTGGGTACACTGTAATGATTACTGGGACTGATGCAACACAAAGTGTAGGGAATAGAAAAAATGTTCCACATACCTGCCAACTTTCTAAAACCAAAAATCGGGAGATTATGTTTTAAAAATTGGGAGGTACGAACAGAAAAAAAAAAAAAAAAAAAGTGGCTTATTTTCCGTATAGTCTCGAGACAACTGACGTTGCTGTGCTTTAGTGAGTGTGAATGCAAGAGCTTCAACGAACTGCAAATAACAGTCAATCAGTTGTAAAATACAGGTTTATAAAACCTCGATCGGGGTCTCGACAGTCTTCTTCGGAAGGTATCGTCGGTAGAGTGACGTTACTTATATCTGATGAGGTGAATGTGTCTAGTACGTGTGTACATCGTCCACTTAATTGACATTTAAAATACACGACTTAAAGGTAGTAGCTCTCTACTGTCCAGCTTTGTCTTAGAAGTTTTCAAGACACAGCACATTTGACAGTGAATCCAATAACAGGTAGTATGCCACTCGAAACGTTTGTGTATGTACGAGAAATATAAAGCACAGCGTCAGATTGTATGTACTGTAAGCATTCCACGTACAGAGCTAGTGACGTGTGCTGTCGGCTGAAAAGTAGGGCCACCAGCCTCGGGTCACCTCCGGTAGCTTGCACTCCCACACCTATCAAACACGCACAGCTGCAAAGAACAACTTGTGTGATTTCACGAGTACATATTCATTACCAGAATTAAAATAAAAAAACTGCCATTAAAAATCGCACGAGTTATAAAGAGCCTGCAGGCTCGGTACGAATACACAACTGTAACGAACACGACTGTGAGAGCAAAATGCTTCGAGGAAATATATCGTATTGTGCCTCACACGCGTACGGTAAACCCGTACAACTGATGGAAATTTATTGAATAGCATGTGAGTTTGTGTGCAGGCGAGGCAACAGAAAGTACTTCGAGTCGACCGGTACCACGCCACGTGAACGCGGCCGAAACGGACAGACGAGGAACGGATCGACGAATACCGTATTTACTCGAATCTGAGCCGCACTCGAATCTAAGCCACACCTGAAAAATGAGACTCGAAATTAAGGAAAAAAAAAAAATTCCCGAACCTAAGCCGCACGTGAAATTTGAGACTCGAAATTCAAGGGGAGAGAAAAATTTTAGGCCGCACCTCCAAATAGAAACAAAGTTGGTCCATTATAATATGAGACACAATTTAGGTCGAATGAATGATGATACAGCTACAGTAGTTTGGTTCGAGTCTTAAGCTTAGCAGTTAAGCTTTACCAGGTAGCCATTGCTATGCGTCAGGCGCTCCGTCCGTATTTATACGGCTACCCTTCCTTTTTCGCGTGTTTCGTCTGGTTTGAATTGATTGCTTATTTTCCTTTGATCTGATAAGTGTCGTTTTCTTTGTTATCGGTGTTTACGTCAGTCACTCTAAGCTGAAAATGCATTACTGTACTGTGTCATGCATTGTTTGTCGCATTCTGATAGTGCGTGTTTACGACCTGTCGCCGCTTGTGGCATGGCTTGCTTTTGTGCGCGCTACCGCTGCTTCCAATCGTCTCATTAGCGAAAGAATGGCAGGAGTCTCGCTATTTGTTGTTACTTGCACCGCTGCTTTCTTTGATGATAATCAACAAGAACCAAATAATAGACTGCGTGTGACAGAAGATGTTGTGAAGGAGAGTTTAGCAAAAATTTTTCTTCATTTGAAAATCTTTGCAGACGCCTCTTTAGTACATTACATTCTGCACAGAAATTAGAGTCATTTTAGATTTAAAAATCTAGTGTGTTGTAGTGCTTCATTTCTGACTGTATCACTATTCGGTGTAAGAATAATACGAATATAAACACGGCACGATATGTATATTCTTCCGCGTTTGCTGTTGTCTCACTCTAGTTTCGTAGTTTATTAGGCAGACAGGATTTAAATGAGATAGCAGCAAACATGAAAGAATACACAGCAAAATGTTTATATTCGTATTATTCCGATGGTGAAGGGAATACTGCATGTGATTCAGAATTCATAAAAGTTCCTATTAGCAACTATCTCTTGCCACAAGTAGGAAAAAATTCAGAGCGTAGAGTTGGCCATATTGATAAACATCCTAAACAGTATTGCCAGTCGGATTTTCGTAGTACATTGAAAGTCTGCTACATTCGAAGATGAACAATACGGAATTTGTATTTACTTCATCGGATAATGTATGAAAATGCAGTGGTCGAAACTCAGGGCGGAGAAAAAAATCTCGTCTTCCACCTTAATTTATTTACTGACGCAGAAATTTAGGCGACAGTATTTATCTTTGTGCCTGCAAAGCATGCCCCTGTAACGCTACATATATTCGACGGCAGATATTAATTGTGGCGGCACCTACCAACATTTTGCAGAACTTCCGATTACTTTGCACTCGATTCTAAGCCGCAGGCGGTGTTTTAGAATACAAAGACAGCAAAAAAAGTGCGGCTTAGATTCGAGTAAATACGGTAAACACTCTTTGTCAGTCTAATGTAACCTACGGACTGACAGTGAACGACTAGACGTGTGGCACAGCCTTAAGAAATTAAACTTAAGGCAACAACAGCCATAGAATGCAAATATTTGGACCTCAAAAGTCACTCAGAGGTAGTGCCCAACCGGCCACATATCTTACCAACCGAGAGATACCTGTCACCAGACCGCCGTGTGAGCCACAATCAAAAAACGACTGACAGAAAACAGAGCAGTACCCTCCTAAGGCTACTCTGTGAGGTGACTGAGAAGAACTCTAGTGGGATCCCTTACTTCGGTCCCGTATCCGATAAACTGGGAAGATTTTTGAGATCTGTCCGTGTTACTCCTGCCCTTTCGGAAACTAAAAATAATGGGAAACATCACACCCGTACGGTGTTTCCCTTTTCCACGTGTGCACGTGGCGACTCGAGTTTGACACCGCGAGCAGAGATCGCTGCGTGATGGATCATTCAGTGTGATGTGGTCCGAGCTACCTTTGACTGTTGTTCTTCCAACTGTAAATTTACTTTGACTACTGCGCCTCCGCCAGTGCAAAGATATGATTTACGATCGCACATGCAGAAGAGCGCTGCTCCATCGACGGATTTTTATAAATAATTTTGTCCTTTTTTTTTACTTTTGCGTAGGTGTTTGTTTTCAACAACTAATTGATTACTCTCTTGCCTTCATACGTTCGAGACGTGTATTTTTCGACACTGTGTTAAATATGCTTTTAAGTGGAAATTAAAACTATATTACGAAACAAAGTTATTTCAGCAGTGATTCACAATGGTTATTGCCAAATTTATAAATTAATCCTGACAGTGACAACTTAAAGAAATTTTCATCAGACAGAGAACAAGAGGACCGGCAAACAATGAGAAAAAGGACATCCTACAAGAAAATTAAGAAGTATTCCAGATGCAGCTGCAAAGATTATATTATAATAGATACTATGTTTCTGACAGAATTATAAGGTAAATTTCAACTTATTTCTGATGCTATTTCCTTACAGTCACTTTTTGTAGTGTTGCTGACCCTGTCTGCCATTCACGGTCAAATTACAGCACTATTTCAATCAGTAATACGAAGTCCGCCTTATCCGTAACTTATTCCATCAAAATTCAAAACCCAATCAGATTTTCTATTTTGTATTTTCACGGCAGAACCCCAAGGAAAGGAAACACTGCGCAATACGGTCACCTTTTGTTTTGTTCTCACGGTACGGCTATTCTGTACTACACGCGTGCCCAAATTCATTCCTCTCGACTCTGTTTGTCTACAGGCAGGGTAACGCTCACTACTTCCGCGAACCGAGTGACATACACGTTTTCAATCGTAATTTTCTGTTTCGATTTAACCGCGTATATCAATCGTGAAGACAGATCCGAGAATAAGTAAGTCATAAATTCGGATACACCAATCTACCAATCCGACCACAACGAGCGCTACATAAGATCCGAGATTTACGATCTCCATTCGTCTCGGGCACTTACGTTGTAGTACACCTGTTTCCTCCGAGGTGTTCACGACACGTACAGCGTGCGCCACCGAGGCTACCGCACTCGCCGTGCCGCGCCTCACCCTGGCCAACGTTACACCACTGAGCACGCACTGCCTGCACCGATCACGTGCCGGGATGCACACAGTCTACTTTTCCCGACAGGAGTGTCCTCAGTGGAACGTAGGTAATTCTCACGAATAGGCCACATTACACTACACCTGTCGTGAAGGGCGTTTAGTTACCCTGTATAATACTGGTGATATCTACGGTATTACATGCCGAAGTGTAGGTGTAGACATATCTGGCAGAGAGAGAGAAGTTTCCAAAACTAGGTTCGTACAACACAGTGCCACTCGTAATCGTAAGTCAGCTCTAGCAGCACATTTGGCACACGACGTGCGCGGATTGGCTAACGTTAAAGGTGACTTAGGAATCTCGCGTTTACAATTACGAGGACCGGTCTTCGACTTTTTGGAAGGGTTTCAAACAGTGAAGTGTAAGCTGAAACATCCAGACAGTAGTCTAAATGAGGAAATTGAATTTCAACGTGATGGAATGCTCAGCAACTATTTGCAATGTCTAACTCGTATCTGTAGCGCCTCATCCCCCGATCTCTCGAGTCGCGTGTCGTACACCTGGGAGGTGACACACAATGTTGTCAGAGCCGTGTTCAGTTTTCCTTTTAATGGATTTGTACGTAGTTTTCCGTTGCTCTGCTACATCTAATGTGTAGCCCTGCACCTACCTACATATTCAAGTTCTTTTTCACGGTAACTAGTCACATTGACATATCTGTTACAGGAGATGTACTGAACTGTAATTATGTAGGTCAACTCACATGTCGCGCTGAGCTACCTGTGTCCACTGCCTTTTATTCTCAGTACGACATACTCGGCATATTTGGTGTAACAATGAAATCGATCAATTATTGATAAAATAATTTAATCAGACAGATAAAAAAAATCTACTCACCAAGTGGCGGCAGAACACACACGTAAAAGACTGTCGCGACTGGCGAGCTTTTGTACCAGGTGGCTCCTTCTTCGGGCAGAAAGGTAGAAGGGGATGGAAGAAGGGTGAAGGAACAGGATTCAAGATGTCTAGAAAAAGGAGCAGGCTTCAGGGAAGTCACCCAGAACCGAGGATCAGGGGAGACTTACCATACCATAAGTATCCTTTTTTATTCTTCCTTCCCCTCCAACCCTTCTGCACGAAGGAGGAGCCACCGGCTCCAAAAGCTCACCAATCGCGACAGTCTTTTACGTGTGTGTTCTGCCGCCGCTTGCCAAGGAGATTTTTTGCCTATCCAATTAACTAATTTTATCTGAATATAATAGAGGGAAACGTTCCACGTGGGAAAAATATATCTAAAAATAAAGATGATGTAACTTACCAAACAAAAGTGTTCGTATGTTGATAAACACACAAACACACACACAAAATTCAAGCTTTCGCAACCCACGGTTGCTTCATCAGGAAAGAGGGAAGGAGAGGGAAAGATGAAAGGATGTCGGTTTTAAGGGAGAGGGTAAGAGTCATTCCAATCCTGGGAGTGGAAAGACTTACCTTAGGGGGAAAAAAGGACAGGTGTGTACACACACACACACACACACACACACACACACACACACACACACACACACACAAGCAGACATATGTAAAGGCAAAGAGTTTGGGCAGAGATGTCAGTCGAGGCAGAAGTACAGAGGCAAAGATGTTGTGGAATGACAGGTGAGGTATGAGCGGCGGCAACTTGAAATTAGCAGAGGTTGAGGCCTGGTGGGTAACGGGAAGAGAGGACATACTGAAGGGCAAACTCTTTGCCAAAGCTCTTTGCCTTTACACATGTCTTCTTGTGTGTGTGTGTGTGTGTGTGTGTGTGTGTGTGTGTGTGTGTGTGTGTGTGCGCGCGCGCTCGCGCTCGCGAGTGTATACCTATACTTTTTTCCCCCTAAGGCAAGTCTTTCCGCTCCCGGGATTGGAATGACTCCTTCCCTCTCCCTTAAAACCCACATCCTTTCGTTTTTCCCTCTCCTTCCCTCTTTCCTGATGAAGCAACCGTGGGTTGCGAAAGCCTGAATTTCGTGTGTGTGTTTGCGTGTCTATCAACATACGAACGCTTTCGTTTGGTAAGTTACATATGTTTGTTTTTAGATATATTTTTCCCACGTGGAATGTTTCCCTCTATTATATTCAATTAACTAATTTTATTGATATGAATATAATAGAGGGAAACATTCCACGTGGGAAAAATATATCTAAAAACAAAGATGATGTGATTTAACAAACTAAAGCGCTGGCACGTCGATAGACACACAAACAAACACACACACAAAAAAAAACACACAAACAAACACACAAAAAAACAAACACACAAACAAACAGACAAAAAAAACAAACAGACAAAAAAAAACAAACAGACAAAAAAAAAACAGACAAAAAAAACAAACAGACAAAAAAAACAAACAGACAAAAAAAACAAACAGACAAAAAAAAACAAAAAACAGACCAAAAAAAAAACAGACAAAAAAAACACACACACACAAAAAAAACCACACACACAAAAAAAACCACACACACAAAAAAAACCACACACACAAAAAAAAACCACACACACAAAAAAAAAAAAAACACACAAAAAAAAAAAACACACAAAAAAACAAACACACAAACAAACAAACACACAAACAAACAAACACACAAACAAACAAACACACAAACAAACAAACACACACAAACACAAATATACACATTATTGTGTTTGTATATTTGTGTTTGTGTGTCCATCGACGTGCCAGCGCTTTCGTTCCGTAAGTCACATCATATTTGTTTTTAGATTTTTTTTTTTTGGTCATCAGTCGACTGACTGGTTTGATGCGGCCCGCCACAAATTCCTTTCCTGTGCTAACGTCTTCATCTCAGAGTAGCACTTGCAACCTACATCCTCAATTATTTGCTTGACGTATTCCAATCTCTGTCTTCCTCTACAGTTTTTGCCCTCCACAGCTCCTTCTAGTACCATGGAAGTCATTCCCTCATGTCTTAGCAGATGTCCTATCATCCTGTCCCTTCTCCTTATCAGTGTTTTCCACATATTCCTTTCCTCTCCGATGCATAGAATCTCCTCATTCCTTACCTTATCAGTCCACCTAATTTTCAACATTCGTCTATAGCACCACATCTCAAATGCTTCGATTCTCTTCTGTTCCGCTTTTCCTCGCAGTCCATGTTTCACTACCATACAATGCTGTACTCCAGACGTACATCCTCAGAAATTTCTTCCTCAAATTAAGGCCGGTATTTGATATTAGTAGACTTCTCTTGGCCAGAAATGCCTTTTTTGCCATAGCGAGTCTGCTTTTGATGTCCTCCTTGCTCCGTCCGTCATTGGTTATTTCACTGCCTAGGTAGCAGAATTCCTTAACTTCATTGACTTCGTGACCATCAATCCTGATGTTAAGTTTCTCGCTGTTCTCATTTCTACTACTTCTCATTACCTTCGTCTTTCTCCGATTTACTCTCAAACCATACTGTGTACTCATTACACTGTTCATTCCGTTCAGCAGATCATTTAATTCTTCTTCACTTTCACTCAGGATAGCAATGTCATCATCGAATCTTATCATTGATATCCTTTCACCTTGTATTTTAATTCCACCCCTGAACCTTTCTTTTATTTCCATCATTGCTTCCTCAATGTACAGATTGAAGAATAGGGGCGAAAGGCTATAGCCCTGTCTTACACCCTTCTTAATACGAGCACTTTGTTCTTGATCGTCCACTCTTATTGTTCCCTCTTGGTTGTTGTACATATTGTATATGACCTGTCTCTACCTATAGCTTAACCCTACTTTTTTCAGAATCCCCAACAGCTTGCACCATTTTATATTGTCAAACGCTTTTTCCAGGTCGACAAATCCTATGAAAGTGTCTTGATTTTTCCTTAGCCTTGCTTCCATTATTAGCCGTAACATCAGAATTGCCTCTCTCGTCCCTTTACTTTTCCTAAAGCCAAACTGATCGTCACCTAGCGCATTCTCAATTTTCTTTCCCATTCTTCTGTATATTATTCTTGTAAGCAGCTTCGATGCATGAGCTGTTAAGCTGATTGTGCGATAATTCTCGCACTTGTCAGCTCTTACCGTCTTCGGAATTGTGTGGATGATGCTTTTCCGAATGTCAGATGGTATATCGCCAGACTCATATATTCTACACACCAACGTGAATAGTCGTTTTGTTGCCACTTCCACTCCAATGATTTTAGAAATTCTGATGGAATGTTATCTACCCCTTCTGCCTTATTTGACCATAAGTCCTCCAAAGCTCTTTTAAATTCCGATTCTAATACTGGATCCCCTATCTCTTCTAAATCGACTCCTGTTTCTTCTTCCATCACATCAGACAAATCTTCACCCTCATAGAGGCTTTCAATGTATTCTTTCCACCTATCTGCTCTCTCCTCTGCATTTAACAGTGGAATTCCCGTTGCACTCTTAATGTTACCACCATTGCTTTAAATGTCACCAAAGGTTTTTTTGACTTTCCTGTATGCTGAGTCTGTCCTTCCGACAATCATATCTTTTTCGATGTCTTCACATTTTTCCTGCAGCCATTTCGTCTTAGCTTCCCAGCACTTCCTATTTATTTCATTCCTCAGCGACTTGTATTTCTGTATTCCTGATTTTCCCAAAACATGTTTGTACTTCCTCCTTTCATCAATCAACTGAAGTATTTCTTCTGTTACCCATGGTTTCTTCGCAGCTACCTTCTTTGTACCTATGTTTTCCTTCCCAACTTCTGTGATGGCCCTTTTTAGAGATGTCCATTCCTCTTCAACTGTACTGCCTACTGCGCTATTCCTTATTGCTGTATCTATAGCGTTAGAGAACTTCAAACGTATCTAGTCATTCCTTAGTACTTCTGTATCCCACTTCTTTCCGGATTGATTCTTCCTGACTAATGTCTTGAACTTCAGCCTACTCTTCATCACTACTATGTTATGATCCGAGTCTATATCTGCTCCTGGGTACGCCTTACAGTCCAGTATCTGATTTCGGAATCTCTGTCTGACCATGATGCAATCTAATTGAAATCTTCCCGTATCTCCCGGCCTTTTCCAAGTATACCACCTCCTCTTGTGATTCTTGAACAGGGTATTCACTATTACTAGCTGAAACTTGTTACAGAACTCAATTAGTCTTTCTCCTCTTTCATTCCTTGTCCCAAGCCCATATTCTCCTGTAACCTTTTCTTCTACTCCTTCCCCTACAACTGCATTCCAGTCGCCCATGACTATTAGATTTTCGTCCCCCTTTACAATACTGCATTACCCTTTCAATATCCTCATACACTTTCTCTATCTGTTCATCTTCAGCTCGCGACGTCGGCACGTATACCTGAACTACCGTTGTCGGTGTTGGTCTGCTGTCGATTCTGATTAGAACAACCCGGTCACTGAACTGTTCACAGTAACACACCCTCTGCCCTACCTTCCTATTCATAACGAATCCTACACCTGTTATACCATTTTCTGCTGCTGTTGATACTACCCGATACTCATCTGACCAGAAATCCTTGTCTTCCTTCCACTTCACTTCACTGACCCCTACTATATCTAGATTGAGCCTTTGCATTTCCCTTTTCAGATTTTCTAGTTTCCCTACCACGTAGGGATATAACTAATTTTATTAATATATTTGATGTATCTTGCACCATTATCTGTAGTTTGTGGTGTGTCAGTTTGGTCTCTTATGTTTTGTAGTACGGTTTTATTACTGTTATTTCCTGACAATTTCATTACGCATTTTTATTATTTTTATTTCCTAACAACTGCACTATACATTGCTCGTTGTGCTTTTATTGTCTGCTCCGTAGCAGGCCTATCTCAGCTAACGCCATTCGTACGACAGTATTATTACCGGCGAGAGGCATTCGGGAGAAAATGTGGAGAGTGGCTGTGGTGTCAGCTACGATTTCTCCGGTCGCCCCTCCCGCCCTCAGGGTTACTCCTAGGGACAGCCGCTCTACGACGTGTATGCGCACTGAGGTGCCTCGCCGCAGTTCACACTGCAGTCTCCCGAATGGGCTCGCCGGGCATCCTCAGTGTGCACCGGGCCGGTCACTTACGCGGTAAGCTGCTTTTCAGGCTCACAAATGGGCTCTGTGACGTTTACATCTCCATTTCGGTTCCTTATGCCTGTGCTGCACGTCTGGCTATTCGCAGTTTGTTCGTAGGTTTGCATTAGTCTGGCGACGAGTGTTTATTTTCTGATTCGGTCCCGCTCTTTCGGTCTCGTCCCATTTACCTGGTGCGGCACTGTCTGTCTGAGTACCTCTTCGTACTTCACCCACACAGGATTTGGGATGTTACTCGATAAAGTTAGATTTTTACATCACTTCTACGATTTTCTCGGACGCAATTAAAGTACGACTTGACGTTCACATCTGTATGGATCCTTTTAATTTAATTTGTCGGTTCGGTCCATAATTTCACGGAGTTTTTGCACGAGTTTAGTAAATGTCACAGTACACGTAACAGTGACTTTAGACATCAATAATATATTCTCTTTCATTATTTGCAACAGTCTGCCAATGCTGGGGTAGCTTTTCGATTCAACGACTGTAGAAATTGTGCAGTTTTGAGGTGAACACTCGAACGATGTACAGAGCGAATTTTCGTCCGGACTGAAAGTTCCTCGAAGACTATCGGATAGAGGGCAGATGAGGTGAAACTACGAGGGCGCATGATCGGACAAATAAGGTGGATGCGGAAGACTTCCCGACCCGAATCCCGTACGGTGTTTCTTGCCAGTCTATCAGAACGCAGGCGGGCATTACTGTGGAGTAGTGTCGTTTCACGCAGTCTTCCCAGTCGTCGTCCTCGGATTGTGTCTGCAAGATCTCTCGGATGTCGACAATAAATGTCAGGAGTGGCGATTACACCTCGGGGAAGCAATTCGTAGTACACCACACAGTCACTGTTCTGCCAGATATGTACCGTTACTTTTTGCAGACGCCCACAGGCCTTTATAAGGGAAGTTTCTGCTTTGTTTGCACTCAACCATTCCTTTCTTTCCTTTACCTTACCTCAGCATAAAGACACCACTTCTCATCACCAATAATGAAATACAAGACGAACGGTCGGTGTCGTTCGAGAGCCAATTGGCGAAGAGCGACGAGAAGTGGACATACGGAAACCCACTGACTGTTGTAATTTTCGGTAAGTTATCGGTCGTTTTAGCAAACGACGCACGGGCTATCAACTGTGTTTTACTTTTTATCTGTCGTAGCAATATGATGAAGGACATTTAATTTTTAGTTCCGGACCTCGGCTTTTCTGTATTTTATAGACCCTTCTGTGCGTCCCCATTTTTAGCTGTCTTCTCTTCCGTCGATCGGGATCGATGTGTAGTCGTTTTCAACTCCTCTCTCTGTCTTCGAGTTTGACAGTTTCCACACGGGAACATACGACACTAGTTGTTTTTGCGCCCTGAAACAAAATGAAACAAAAAAATCGATTTTTCAACCATCTCCACTCCACGTAGATGTCGCACGACGGTGGAAGGATCACACGCAATCAGTTTTGCCAGAGTTCTCAAGTACAATGACGTTAATCGTTGTCGATTAATGCATTTAAACAACCTCTGTCAAGCCCCAAAGGTCTTCCCGAAGGTGGAAATTCACTAACGTCAAAACGACCTCCTCAAAATGCGAAAACCATTTTCTCGCTGTGCTCTGTCCAGTGACATTACCCCAACACACGGCGCAAATGTTTCCAGGTGTCCCTGACTGTCACCTCTCTATCAAACACAAACAGAAGAAAATGTCGGAACTGTTCCGATTTCTCCACTCGGCACTCCAAATGAGTAAATGTAAACCAGAATACCGACATGCAAAAACAAAAATGCTACAAAGTTATCCACCAACCTAATAATTTTATATACTACGACTCTCCGTTTCCCGTGCATTTTGTAGCACTGCAAGACGGGATTTACAGTGTGAGACTCAGGTTGTGTGTACGATTTTATCAAAATAGAGTATTTGCCAGTTACAACTGGTGCAGACTCAATCATGTGAAATTTTAGCAACAGTTGTGGACGTACCAGGAAGAGTATAACAAACAACATTTCTCAAATATCCAAATATATTAGAGCCGCACTCACGTATGAGGTACCAAGTGTCTGCGCTGACTGCCGGCAGGGCGGCGACAGGCGGGCAGCCGGGACCACCAGATCCAGATCCGGAGCCAGATGCGGACATCGTGGGTAGCAGCGTCGTCACACCCAGCCGCACGGTGCCCGACCAGTGGGGGGCCAGCTCGCGCAAGCAGATCTGACACACAGAGTTTGTTCTCAGCACAATGTGTGTGTGTGTGTGTGTGTGTGTGTGTGTGTGTGTGTGTGAGAGAGAGAGAGAGAGAGAGAGAGAGAGAGAGAGAGAGAGAGAGAGAGCGCATGCGCCAAATGTGTGTTTACTTTCATTTTAAACCTTCTTCATAAGATGCTTGAACTCCTGAGGATAGTACGGATAAGGTAAAGGGACAGAAGGATAATGTACAATATGTACAAGAACCAACAGGGAACAATGATAATGGAATACAAATAACAATGTTCTCAGATTAGGAAAGGTGTACGATAGTGTAGTGGTTAATAAAAAAGAAAAGAGAAGAGAAGAAAAAAAGTGGTTGAAAATGTGAGAAAAATGGTGAATAAAAGGGGGTTTTAAAATCGTTAATGACCGTGAAAAAGGGAAAGAACGAAATGCAAATCGGACTTCGTATTACAGAAAAGCTATCGGACTTTGTGATTTGGAAAAGCTGTTGTTGGGGTGGTCCTTGTGGTGTTTCTGAGCAAATGTCAAACCAATTTCCACTACAAAAATTATTTGAAAGAGAACAGAGAATAACAAAATGAGATTAACAGGGAGGAATGGCGTAGATAAGAGTTCATTCATTACCATGTTAACATGTCTTCTCTCGTGCAGCATTGAGGTCTTGTTCTCCAACGATCTGCTGCTACATTTCTGCATGAAAAAGTTGTAGCTGCTCCAAAATTTACTAATGTCTACAAATTAAAACCATCTTCATCTTGAATGCAATGTATTTTAAGCTTCCACAATACTATATGTCTGCACATCAATAAGTTTTTACGTCTTAATCAGACCAAGATGTAATGGTTAATAAAAAAAAGAAAATGAAAAAGAGAAGAAAAAAAAAAGAAAAGGTTGACCATGGTGGGAAGAAATGGTGAATAATAAGGGGGTTTTAAAATCGTAAATGACCATGAAAAAAGGAAAGAATGAGATGCAAATCGGACTTCGTATTACAGAAAAGCTCCACCCACACAGTGCCCTTTCATACCCCATGTACGCGACGATACCGCCATCCGCATATGTTCGTATCGCACTTGTCGCCTCAGTCTATATTCAGATGTATTAAACAACATATTAAAGATTATTACAGAAGTTTTGCTTCTAGAACATATAAGTGGCTTCACAAGAGGCAGGTCACGCAGCGATAATATATTTACTGTGTGACAAATTATACCGGAAAGCAGAGGATTTAATTTACTGACCTGTCTGGCTTTCGTAGCTTTTGAAAAAGCATTAGACAGGGTGGACGGACAGAGCTTGCAGGAAATTACATATCGCGTATTCTTTTCCGATCATTTTTATAGACGAAGTTACCTGAAAATAGAAGGGAATAGTGCCAGAAGGGATCTGTATTCCAAACAGTAAATATATTAACACACTATTATATGCTGACAACATTGTACTAATGACAAAGTCTGAAGATGAACTAGAGAAACTCAATTTACATGCATGTAACTTTAAGGCAATAGTAAATGAAACTGCACCAGTAGGATCCCACGGGAAATAACACAGTCCAAAACGAAACTGTGATTGAATATAAGATTTTCGAATGAGTTCAGCACTTCAGTTAGCTAGGAAGCTGTACTAATTTCAGTGACAATAAGGATGTATCAAACTACATACCACTGTAAGTGGAACATTAAAAAGCACACGAAGAGAGACAAAAATGATGTTCTACGACGTGACGGCTGTACGTGTTCTGCTGTACTACAGAGACTCCCGGGTTACGAGGAGGAAGCATTTTAGCAATCTTCGACCAGCTCAAACGATATTTTTACGAGCAGTGAAAGGTTGCACAAAGTTAGACAGGATTCCCAATTAAAATATGAGCCGAAAACTGAATATTTTTGCAGTAAATCACAAGACAGAAGAACATAAAAACAAACAAAACTGGAAGAAACATCTGGAATGGATGGGAGAAACAAGGATTCCAAAGATGACCTTACACTACAAACTGAAAGGAAGGAGGGAAAATCTTATAATTTTAGAATAGGACCCTTTTTACGCAGGTGTTTTACCGACTGCGGATCTGTTACGCTCATACATCCCTCCCTTCTCTCCCCTCTGCCAGTACCCCTCAGGTTTTCCCCCTCCCACACTCCTCTTTAACTGTTCCACCCTTTCCATTTCCTCCACCAGTTTCCTACTTCTAATTAAAACATAAAAAATAGTTGGGTACCACATATTCTGAGGTGTAGATCTGATACGAAACTCACTCTCTGCTGTGGGGTTCCGACAGCTGTCACCAAATCCCACATACTGAAAGGTGTCTGTCAATTCCACGAGGTGCATTCAAGTTCTAAGGCCTCCGATTTTTTTTCTAATTAACTACTCACCCGAAATCGATGAAACTGGCGTTACTTCTCGACGTAATCGCCCTGCAGATGTACACATTTTTCACAACGCTGACACCACGACTCCGTGGCAGCGGCGAAGGCTTCTTTAGGAGTCTGTTTTGACCACTGGAAAATCGCTGAGGCAATAGCAGCACGGCTGGTGAATGTGCGGCCACGGAGAGTGTCTTTCATTGTTGGAAAAAGCCAAAAGTCACTAGGAGCCAGGTCAGGTGAGTAGGGAGCACGAGGAATCACTTCAAAGTTGTTATCACGAAGAAACTGTTTTGTAACGTTAGCTCGATGTGTGGGTGCGTTGTCTCGGTGAAACAGCACACGCGCAGCCCTTCCCGGACGTTTTTGTTGCAGTGCAGGAAGGAATTTGTTCTTCAAAACATTTTCGTAGGATGCACCTGTTACCGTAGTGTCCTTTGGAACGCAATGGGTAAGGATTACGCACTCGCTGTCCCACAACATGGACACCATCATTTTTTCAGCACTGGCGGTTACCCGAAATTTTTTTGGTGGCGGTGAATCTGTGTGCTTCCATAGAGCTGACTGGCGCTTTGTTTCTGGATTGACAAATGGCATCCACGTCTCATCCATTGTCACAACCGACGAAAAGAAAGTCCCATTCGTGCTGTCGTTGCGCGTCAACATTGCTCGGCAACGTGCCACACGGGCAGCCGTGTGGTCGTCCGCCAGCATTCGCGGCACCCACCTGGATGACACTTTTCGCATTTTCAGGTCGACATGCAGGATTGTGTGCACAGAACCCACAGAATTGCCACAATTGCCAACTCTGGAGGTGATCTGTTCAACAGTCATTCGGCGATCCCCCAAAACAATTCTCTCCACTTTCTCGATCAGACCGGCTTGTGCGAGCCCGAGGTTGTTTCGGTTTGTTGTCACACGATGTTCTGCCTTCATTAAACTGTCGCACCCACGAAAGCACTTTCGACACATCCATAACTCCATCACCACATGTCTGCTTCAACTGTCGATGAATTTCAATTGGTTTCACACCACGCAAATTCAGAAAACGAATGATTGCATGCTGTTCAAGTAAGGAAAGCATCGCCATTTTAAGTATTTAAAACAGTTCTCGTTTTCGCCGCTGGCGGTAAAATGCCATCTGCTGTACGGTGCTGCCATCTCTGGAACGTATTGACAATGAACGCGGCCTCATTTTAAAACATTGCGTATGTTTCTATCTCTTTCCAGTGTGGAGAAAAAAAAAATCGGAGGCCTTAGAACTTGAATGCACCTCGTATATCTGTACTTCCATCTATACTCTGCAAATCACTGGGAAATGCACAGCAGAGGGTATATCCTACCGTACCAGGTATTAGGCTTTCTTCTCATCCCGTTGACATACGGAGTGTGGGAAGAATGACTGACTGTATGCCCCCCCCTCTCTCTCTCTCTCTCTCTCTCTCTCTCTCTCTCTCTCTCTCTCTCTGTGTGTGTGTGTGTGTGTGTGTGTGTGTGTGTGTGTGTGTGTGTGTTTAATTATTCTAATCTTATCTCTTTGTGTGAGACACACTATGTGATCAAAAGTATCTGGACACCCCCAAGAACATATGTTTTTCACATTAGGCGCATTGTGCTGCCACCTACTGCCAGGTACTCCATACCAGTGACCTCAGTATTCATTAGACATCGTGAGAGAGCAGAATAGGGTGCTCCGTGGAACTCACAGACTTCCAACGTGGTCAGATAATTGGCTGTCACTTGTGTCATACGTCTGTATGCGAGATTTCCACACTCTTGAACATCCCTGGGTCCACTGCTTCCGATGTGATAGTGAAGTGGAAACGTGAAGAGACATGTAGAACTCAAGAGTGCACAGGCCGACCTCATTTGTTGACTGACAGAGACCGCCGACAGTCGTAATGTGTAACAGCCAGACATCTATCCAGACCGTCACACAAGAATTTCAAACTGCATCAGGATCCACTGCAAGTACTACGACAGTTAGGTCGAGTGGCTGTTCATAAGCCGCACATCACGTCTGTAAATGCCAAATGATGCCTGTCTCGGTGTAATGAGTGTAAACATTGGACAATCGAACAGTGGAAAAATATTGTATGGGGTGACGAATCACGGTAGACAGTGTGGCGATCCGACGGCAGGGTGTGGGTATGGCGAATGCCCGGTGAACGTCATCTGCCAGCCTTTGTAGTGGCAACAGTATAATTCAGAGGCAGTGGTGTTACGGTGTGGTCGTGTTTTTCGTGGAGGGGGCTTGCACCCCTTGTTTTCCGTGGCACTATCACAGCTTAGGCCTAAATTGATGCTTTAAGCACCTTCTTGCTTCACACTGTTGAAGAGCAAATCTGAGATGGCGAATGCATCTTTCAACACGACTGAGTACCTATTCATAACGCTTGGCCTGTGATGGAGTGGTTACACGACAATGTCCCTGTAATGGACTGGACTGCACAGACTCCTGACCTGAATGCTATACAACACCTTTGGGATGTTTTGGAACGCCGACTTCGTGCCAGGCCTCACCGACCGACATCGATCTCTCTCCTCAGAGCAGCACTCTGTGAAGAATGGGCTGCCATTCCCCAAGAAACCTTCCAATACCTGACAAAATCAGACAAAAAACTCCTTCAGCTTCTATCAGACTGCACTATTTCACAGATAAGTGCATCATCTGCAAACCAACGTGAGGTTACTATTAATATTGTCTGTAAGGTCATTAATGTAGAACACGAATAGCACAGGTCCCAACAATATTTCCCTGGGGCACACCTGAAGTTACTTCTACATCTAATGATGACTCTCCGTCCAAGATAACATGCTGCATCCTCCCTACGAAAAAGTCATCAATCCAGTCACAAATTTCACTCGGTACCCCCACAAGATCGTACTTTTGACAGTTAAGTGTAGGTGTAATATGGAGTCAAATGCTTTTCAGAAATAAAGAAATACTGCCTCAATCCAAAGCTTTCAGTATGTCATGTGAGAAAAGCGGAAGTCGGGTTTCACACGATCGACGATTTCGGGATCTCTGCCAGTTGGCACTGAGGAGGTCATTCTGTTCAAGTTATCTCATTATGTTCGAGCTCAGGATATATTCCAAGATCCTACAACAAATTAATGTCAAGGATACTGGATGGTAGTTCTGTCGATCACTTTTACTGCCCTTCTTGTAGGTGGGTGTGGCCTGTCTTTTTTTCCACAACCTGGACAGCCTCCTTTCTTTTTGTTTACATATTTTTGCACATAATTACTGGGAACATCTCTGTCATCTTTTCTGACCACTCCCCTGTCTATTTCGATACCCCTGTTATGTGGGAGGTATTTACGTGTCACTGGTGACCTTCGCAGTGGATATATCTGCCAGTGAATGACTAGGGTCTGGTGGTGCAATGAGGGTGCATTGAACTGGAAGGAAGGAAAGAGTGCTGGAAACTGGCAGTTACGAGGAAGGAGTGTACTGAGGCAGTCGGCTTGTCATTTGGCAGCCAATGTGGTGCACGTTTTTCTGAATGGAGCTGCATCTTATTGTGAGTTTCTGCAGGCAGGCTGTGCCGGATCACAAGAGGGCAAGCAGAAGTTATTTGTAGCGGATGAGCTGTGGTCCAATATTTTTCTTGCCACTCAGTTGAAGAGAGGCTGCACTATTAATTTTGAAAAAGTGAGGTATATTTTTGAACTGATTTGAGAAGCACAGGTTGCTCCTCCATATGTATTATTCTTACAAGGAGAGGCCCCAGCCGTCAGTCCAACATTTTTGAAACCACCTATACGATGACGTCGGTTAAGAGCTAAGGTATCACACCCAGCAGCCATTCAACCTGGTGAGTTCTCTTTTGTGAGTAATCGACAGAAAAAAGTTGGGAAATTTATGTGAGACTCTATAGTGCTAAAAGAGAAGGATTATGTAGACTGGTTGCATGGAGTAATGGTTAGGGTAATGTCTCCACAGTCAAGGGTTCAAATCTCATCAGGTGCCTTAAATTTTTTTACCACTAAATATTTATCAAAATGACATCGATCATTATTTTTATTCAATGGATTGGTATAAATGTAGCTTTTTATTTCTATTCCTTTGTCACATTTTAAAAACTGTATGATTTTTTTCATTTGTTCTCATTTTTTCTTTATACCATCCTTTCTACACTCAGAATTTTTGGGAATGCGAATTTAATTATACTTATTTTTTATAATATTTAAATATCTGAAGATGCAGATTTACTGGTAAAAAAAAGGACAAAATAATCTGTTTATACTGACTGTCCAATAGTGTCAAAAATGTACTTTCCATTACAAGACATCCTTTTTTTGGGGAGGTTATCATCATACAAATATTAAAAACATAGCCTAAATTCCAATACGGGAGATGAATATTTAAACAAAATAAGGTATTATAAGTAAAACAAAATTCAAGGAAAATGAGGAATAGAAACAATGACTGCAATAAAACGGATGAAAAAATAGGATGATACAGCGAAAGCAATTAAATCAAAATTACTACACAAGATTGATTAAAATCACACGAACAAATATTTCAAACAGAAAAAAAATGATAGGAAGAAAAATGAGAGCAAATTAAGAAGCTGATATGATTAAAATGATATGACAAAGGAACACAACACACAAGTCTTACAGCAATGCTTCGGGCACTCCAATGGGAATTCCCAGAGGGAAGGCGATGTTCTTTTCGAGAAACACTATCGAGAAAATTTAGAGACCTGCCATTTGAAGCTGGCTGCCGAACAATTCTACTGCTGTCGATGTACATTGCGTGGAAGGACTACAAAGATGAGATACGAGAAATTAGGGCTTATGTGGAGGCACGCAGACAGTCACTTCTCCCTCGCTCTATTTGTGAGTGGAACAGGAAAAGAAACAACTAGTAGTAATACCAGAGAAGGAAAGTTGCTACTCACCATATAGCGGAGATGCCGAGTCGCGATAGGCACAATAAAAATGTAGCGGGACTTTGAATTTCGCCGCGCTACACTCGTTCCCTCAGATATAAATTATACTGTCGCAGTGGTACAAGGGCTCGACGGCAGAGAAAATATATAAGAAAATGAAGGTACTAAAATTGTAACCCCTTTTGTTTTCTACCCGCTATTGTCACTTGTGAGCGAAAGCTTAATTTAACTTATTCGCTAATCTTGGTACGATTCAGATGTAAAAACTTATTCGTGTGCAGACATATAGTATTGTGGAAGCTTGTATGAAATTTGGAGGATGGAAGCAGCCGTAAAATATATTGCATTCAAGATCAAGATGGTTTTAATTTGTATACATAGTACTTCCTGGAGGATGAAATTTACTACAAGATTTTGGAGCAACTACGACTTTTTCATGCAGAAATGAAGCAGGAGATTGTTGGAGAACAAGACCTGAACACCGCACGAAAGAAGACATATTAACACGGTAATGAATGAACCCTTATCTATGCCATTTCCCCCTGTTAATCACATTTTGTTATTCTCTGTTCTTTTCAAATAATTTTTGTTGTGGAAATTGGTTTGACTTTTGCTCAGAAATGCCACAAGGACCACCCCGACAATAGCTTTTCCGAATCACGAAGTCCGATTTGCATTTCATTCTTTCCCTTTTTCAAGGTCATTAACGATTTTAAAACCCCCTTTTTATTCACCATTTCTTCCCACATTTTCAGCCTTTTCTTTTTTCTTTTCTTTTTTATTAACCACATCAACTGGCGACCGTGACAGGACCAATTGTCGCACCCTGGAGTAGTTTCCAGGCATTTCCTGCCTCCCCTCAGTCCGAATGGCAGGGTGCGGGTGGGCACGCCTCGTCTGCAGCCGGGCTCCCCACCTCCTCAACTACGTCAGTGTGGGGCCCTCCACCCGGCAGTCGTAAGCCGTATTTGCGGAGGAGGAATGCGGTACCGACGTTCGGTACCACACTCTTTAGGGGTCGCAGTTATCGACCGGGGTCCGTACTAGTATCGCCGGACCCGCGAGTCGATACCGGCGTCGCTCTGAGGCTCGCGACAAGTCTCTAGTGTGCGCTCGGCCACTCTCACTCGGGACGTCGAGTAGGAAAGTAGTACAGTCTTCAGCTGATAGGAAGCAACCTGTAACAAGGTGCTCAGTTAAAGTACGGCCTATTTGATGGCTCTGTAACTCTCTGTTTGTAATTATATTCCTCCTGACTACAAAGACTCCTGTACGACCAGTCAAGTACAATATATTACTTTTTACCGAAGACTTCTAATTGTTTTAGTCACCGTAGACCCAGAGCGCGCAGCCAGATCCTTATCGACTTCACTGACAAACCTGCTGTATATGCAAAGAGGAAATGTACATTTCTATTCAGCGTCGGCCACCAGTCATTCGCATCGGTGACGATTCGTTTGTCGTTGTCGTCGTAATTTCTACTGCGGTGAATTTTACAACTTACTACGCGGTGGGGAAAAATTTGTTCGAGGAAATGGAGACTGGGTTAAAAAGTGAGAGAAGATTCTGTGAGATAGCTCAATATACACGGATTGTCTGTAACATAATAATTCATATTTACAGCAACGGATCGGCGCTCGTAAATTTTACGAGAAACTTACCTCGAATGTTTCGTCGGGTTCAAGGGGGTCGGAAGAAAACACGAGGGCGTGCGAGTAGCCACGCAGTCGGGTGGCGACTGTGCCGCCGGACCGCAGTACCACGTTCTTCCCGCTGACGGCACCAAACCTGGGAAATGAAAAGACACCGACCCGGTTACGTAGCTGCTGCGGGTTTCAGAGCTTCACGAAAATCAGACTTGTAACATTAAGGTGACCAGAACGTAATGTTGTTTTTCTGCATTACCGTGTATACACAAATAATTGGTGTGACTGAATTATGTGGCGTTGGCTTTAATTTGTTTTTGTGCTGTGTGTGTGTGTGTGTGTGTGTGTGTGTCACTCGTTTTCATGCATGCCCATCTGGTGGTTGGAGGATGGATGCCCGGCCTCTTCAAGAACAATGACTGAATCAGTTTTCCCTTTTCCTCACTTTGTCACACACCTTCCCGGTGTATGTCCACAGGAGTTCTCCACAACTGGCACGTTACATAAATTCAGCAACACACAAGGAGACACTGCCAAACGTGCACCGGCCGGTCGACCGCGAGGTCACTGTCCGGCCACTCTTCGGGATTTGCTCTCACCGACCTGCCGTTCACTGATGTTTCTGGAGTAGTTTTCCTCTTAAATATCGTGTAAGATTGCAGCTTTGACCTATCGCCCGTTACACACGCCACTGTACACATATGCTTCTCACTGCCACCAGTTTGTTATCGTGACGCCGGATTCCCCTTTCGATGCGCATTACAGATTGCAATAGAACGTAGGAATGTTCACGGCACAAATTTATCACGTATCTGTGAATATACACTACTTTTTCCTCCTAACTGCCCGTAAGCCATTGAGCGACAGTAGTTTACCTCTGGAAGACACTTCCGTTTCAACTGAAAACACTCGACAGACTGCTCCCGGGCTAGCTTTGAAACTGACTGTGCCTAGTTCTTTGCTAAAGCCGTCGTTCAGAGTTGGCACATTTCTCCAGATCCGTACTGTCGCTTCTCCTCTACATAATCGCCGAGACTTTTTCGAGGTTCGGTCACTACGCCTGTCGGCCGTGAAATGTTTGGCGATTACCGTTTATTTCTCAAAGCCACGTTTTGTTTCGTTGCCAGTTGCGAGTACGACCCTCGCTCGCACGATACTTTCTTCCCGCTGCCACGTTTCTGATGTTCTCTGCTTCTTCAGTAAATTTTAGTTTTTCTTTAGCCGCGTACGGGTGATAACGAGAACTTGTAGCCGTAATTGACAAGTTACTATGCAGTTAATGCTTCATTTCTAACCTGCTACTGACACGTCACAGATTGAGGCCCCAACATAGTACGACGGGATTTATTGCCGGAAGCACAGCAGTACTAAACTTACGACAAAAAATCTGTGCACCCAGTTTCTCATCCTTAAATTCGGGAAAAAATATCCACAAATTATTTGTGTGTACATGGTAAATTAAAACAGGTAAATTTTTAACAATTTTTTTATTCTTAATTGACACTGTAAATGTCCTCATTCCCAATAACCTTTTTCCATATAGTGTGCAAATTTAAATGCCAGATCTATAAAAATCAATTTTTTGGACACCATCCAAATGTTCTAATTTTTGACTCTCAGGAAATGTTGTAGCCATCGCAACAAATGGAAATCCAAGAATGTGGTATCGGGTGATCTCACCCGAATTCATTAATTTTTTTTTCCCAAAGTTCATGTCACACACTCCCATTTTGAACCATCGTGTTGTGGAATAGTATCCCTCCCGTCGACAACTGCTGGGTGCTTTTCAATTAAACATTGATTTACTCCATCCAGTTGTTCACAGCACAGGTTTGGACACAATGTGCCACTCTTCCTGCACAATGAAAGATGAATACTGGTGCATTATCTGCATCTACATTTATACTATGCAAACCAACGTGAAGCACACGGCAGAGGATAGATAACACAGTACTACACGTCCAGGAGAAATAAGTGCTCTAGTGCCTCCTCAAATGTATCGAGGGACAGGCAAAATTACGTTAATGAAGTAACTTCTCCTAGTCTCTGGTCTATTTTATGCATGACGCAATACAGGTAATCACTTCATTCAGTATGGATTTTATCTAACAGAAGGAGACCTTTTGCGTTGTTGTTGCAAGCATCACATTGTATAACATACAGCAATAAAGCTTTGTCATCTCATTTTAAATGACAGCATAAGCAAAATAGAGATTTACGTAAGATTTCTGCAAAGACAAAAGTTATTTAAATTACTCATCACATACTTTAATGGGAACACTACGGTCTACTGACGTAAGAATGACTATTCTATTGAAAAACTAATTCTTTCAAAAATATTGTCTACAAAAGAAACTTTCAAATTATAGAAACACTGAATATAAATTTTACATTAAGTTAAAAAATATTAATTTAAGTAACAAATACTATTCTTTTGAACCATTTAGTTGCCAAAAATGCGGTGCGAACAACTAGGTTACAGACAGACACGAAACATGCCTACTGCAGCTTTAGCCAGTCATGTTTTCTGTGTGTTCAGATGTTATTCAGTGGTTTATGAACTATCAACACAAAGAAAGATAAGTACATTCACTTCATACCTGTAATTATTTCTTCCCAGTTGTACGCATGTGGTGCAACATTGGTTTCAAGTTACACAAAAAATGCACTTTTAATCATGCAAGCTGAACTTAACGGTTACAGATTGTCTGCGAAGGAATATTATGTGCTGTAATTAGCTTACACGTGAAACTTCCTGGCAGAGTAAAAATGTGTGTCACGTGCACACACAGGAGATGAGGTGCTGGCAGAACTAAAGCTGTGAGTACGGGTTGTGAGTCATGCTTGGGTAGTTCAGTTGGCAGAACACTTGCCTGCAAAAAGCAAAGGTCCCTAGTCTGAGCCTCAATCTGGCACACAGTTTTAGTCTACCATGAAATTTCATATCAGTGCATACCGGGTGATCAAAAAGTCAGCATAAATTTGAAAACTGAATAAATCACGGAATAATGTAGATAGAGAGGTACAAATTGTTGACACACATGATTGGAGTGACATGGGGTTTCATTAGAACCAAAAAAATACTAAACTTCAAAAAATGTCCGACAGATGGCGCTTCATCTGATCAGAATAGCAATAATTAGCATAACAAAGTAAGGCAAAGCAAAGATGATGTTCTTTACAGGAAATGCTTAAGTTGTCCAACATCATTCCTCAACAATAGCTGTAGTCGAGGAATAATGTTGTGAACAGCACTGTAAAGCATGTCCGGAGTTATGGTGAGGCATTGGCGTCGGATGTCGTCTTTCAGCATCCCTAGAGATGTCGGTCCATCACGATACACTTGCAACTTCAGGTAACCCCAAAGCCAATAATCGCACGGACTGAGGTCTGGGGACCTGGGAGGCCAAGCATGACGAAAGTGGCGGGTGAGCACACGATCGTCACAAAACGACGCGCGCAAGAGATCTTTCACGCGTCTAGCAATATGGGGTGGAGCGCCAACCTGCATAAACATCGTACGTTCCAGCGGGTGTTTATCAGCCAGACTGGGGATGATGCGATTCTGTAACATATCGGCGTACCTCTCAATTGTCACGGTAGTTGTTACAAAACCAGAATCACGCATTTCCCCAAAGAAAAACGGCGCGATAGCGGTAGATGTGGTAAATCCAACTCATACCGTGACTTTCTCATCATGCAGTGGAGTTTCCACGACAGTTCTAGGATTTTTGGTAGCCCAAATTCTGCAGTTGTGGGCGTTGACAGACCCTCGGAGTGTGAAATGAGCTTCATCGGTCCACAACACGTTACTGAACTAATCGTCATCTTCCGCCATCGTGTGAAACGCCCACACCACAAATGCCCTCCGCTTCACTAACTCGCCAGGTAACAGTTCACGATGCCGACGGATTTTGTACAGATAGCATCGGAGGGTAATCCAAAGTGCCAACCGAACAGTAGTGTATGGAATGCCGGTGCGACATGCGACTGCACGAGCGCTGACTTCCCCGTGTATAGACGAACCCGCTACAGGCTCCATTTCTTCCTGAACTGTAGAATGTAGACAGTTGGGAATGTGGGTCTCACAGGAAGCATGCAAGGGGTAAGTCGCTGCAGTCACGATATTCATCTGTGTCCTTGGTGGCTCAGATGGATAGTGTAATTGCCATGTAAGCAAGAGATTCTGGGTTCGAGTCCCGGTCGGGGCACACATTTTCAGCTGTCCCCATCGAGGTATATCAACAACACCTGTCAGCAGCTGAGGGTTTCAATTAATTATCATTTATTCTAGAGAAGCTGCACGGTTATCAACGGTATCTGTTCTTTCGAGAACAGTTACTATCTTTATATGTATGTCTAATTAGGCTGGTGACCATTTCCTTTTATGTAATTGCAGTTTACTTCATTACTAACAGAAGACTGAAAGACTGATTCGATTCCTGTTTGTCCTGCTACTGCTTCCCTTCAGTAGAAATTTTTAGAGAAACAAAAACAGTCCGATACCTTAACATCACAGACAAATTAAAATTGTGTAGCGGAACTTTGAATTTTGCCGCACTACACTCGTTCCCTCAGATGTAAATTATACCGCCGCACCTGTATGAGCGCTCTACGGCAGAGAAAATATATAAGAAAATGAAGGTACTAAAATTTTAACTCTTTTTGGTTTCTACCCGCTCTTGTCTCTGGAGAGCAGAAGCTTAACTCACTTATTCGCTAGTCTTAGTATGATTCAGACGTAGAAACTTATTAGCTAGTCTCGGTCGGATGAAGACGAAAAAACCTATTGATGTGCAGACGTATTGTGGAAGTTTGTACGAAATTCGGAGGATGGAAGCAGCAAGGTAAAATACATTGCATTCAATATCAAGATGGTTTTGATTTGTATACATTAGTAATTCCTGGACAATGAAATTTATTGCAAAATTTCGGAGCAGCTACAACTTTTCACGTGGAAATGAAGCAGGAGATTTTTGGAGAACAAGACCTAGACACCGCACGAGAAAAGACATGTTAACACGGTAAAGGATGAACTCTTATCTGCTTCATTTCCCCCTGTTAATCACATTTTGTTATTCTCTGTTCTCTTTCAAATAATTTTTGTAGTGGAAATTGGTTTGACTTTTGCTCAGAAAAGCCACAAGGACCACCCCAACAATAGCTTTTCCGAATCACGAAGTCCGATAACTTTTCTGCAATACTAAGTCCGATTTGCACTTCATTCTTTCCCTTTTTCACGGTCATTAACGATTTTAAAAAACCCCTTTTTATTCACCATTTCTTCCCACATTTTCAACCTTTTCTTCTCTTTTCTTCTCTTTTTCTTGTTTATTAACCACTACAATGGTTTCACAGGATTAACACTACTGGTGTGTTGCTAATTTAGTAGTAGCCGATAGTGTTACAACCTCAGACACACGGCCACTACCTGCAGCCACTCTGCAACGTAGACGTGTCGAATGGGAGCGATGATCTGGAGCACGGCAAGGGAGGGGGAGGGGCAGCAGGGCACGGGCGAGGCGAGGCGAACCCGGACTGCCCGGCACAGCAGGCAGTGGTGGTGGTGGTGGTGGTGGTGGTGGTGGTGGTGGTGGGGGGGGGGGGGGGGGTACCGTCGGCAGCAGCATGCCGAGTAGCAGTCTGACGTTTCCGTAATACTGTCGATATTCCGACCCGGAGTTTCCGTCGCTTAAAAGAAATACGAGCTTCTTAACTCTGTCATTTCCCACCAATGGCCCCATACCCATAAAACAGATTTTTGCCCACTGTCAGTTGCTCGAGAAAATCGGTGAACGAGCCTGTCCTATACAAGGTGTTCTGAGACGAGTAGTCAGTGTTCGGGAATACGATGGGAATGCCAATTTGAAGTGAGAAACTTTGTAAGGAAATTTGCCCTATCCCAAATGACTAAAATAGCACACATTTACAGCAGCAATGAATATGCAGATACGGTGTACGTTTACTGCTTCTGCGACAGTAGTGCTCCTGCTGCTGCAATCTCAGAATACTGTCGGAGTCTTCCGACACGTCGAATTCCTGACTAGATTGTTTCAAGAGTTTTCAGCATTATTTCTATTTTTTTTTTTTTTTTTTTTTTTACGAAGCAGGTATTCTTTCGAGTTCCCATTTTTCTTCTGAACATGTAGTTTGACAACCTACAGCTACACACTGGCAAAACGTGCAGCGTACTCTCACTTCTGGCACACGGCGACTATACACGTATCTACGTGCCACGATCTACCATACCTTCCTGCGTCGTCGGCGTTGTCATTGTTGACGTGAGGCACCGTTAAACCAAGAGGAAAGGCGCGTCGATCTTAGAGCGTGAGATATGGTAACCTTAAGTCACTGACAACACACAACGGTCACGGTAACACCTGATTCCAGAATAGCTGCAGTAGTTAGGATCTACCAACTACCCCCTCTCGACCAGGTCCCCAAAACTTAACTCTTAACGAGATCCCTTCGAAGCAAATTGTCATAACGATCGTCTATAAATGCTTCGTACAACGAGAAGAAATGTTACAGTTTATGGAATAATAGCAGATACGACCAAACTGTCTTGTTTCTTCTGTTTTATTTAACGTAACTTTGTTCACGGTTTTATTTCGCAGTCACCACTCATTCCCACTCTGATGTCGAGTATATGCGAGTGCCTGAACCCTAACTCCCAAGTTCCATCGAAACCCTTTGATGAACAGTTTTGGTTGCTCATAAACTGGAGCCCGCTCTCTGCGATATAATTAAAAAAAAAAAAAACACACAACGGTCTCAATAGCGCGTCCCTTGTGAGATGCGTATAGATTTATCCCGGAATTGACTGCCCTGTAGGTGTACTCAATTTAATGACCACACTTCACTATCCGCGATTTCGTGTAACTAAATGTCCTTTTATTACTCTGATTCTATACCGTAGTTATTCATAACTGGCCCCTATATTTTTTCACTACGCACAATCAGCATTTCTTTAGTTGTTTATTTCTAAGAGTAAACAAAAAAAAATGACGCCGTATCATCAGCTTCGTTGATATAAAGAAAAAAACACCTCTCAATATGCCCAATTTTACCTCTTCTTATAGGATCGACTACCTTACTCATTAATTTACTACATATTATTTCCAATAACAGTAAACAGGTATCGCCGTTACATTTTAATTGTATTCGAAAGCATGTTGTTATTATTATTATGACCGACCAAATCTTAACAAGTCGCGCAGCGTGCGTTTTTAACGATAGCTTTACCCTTGCCCAGACTTTATTCATGCAATATTATATATAAATGTACAGACAGGACCGAAAGATCGATCTCTCTACCATAACCAATAAAGGCAAATACTCTATTCAAGTTCCGTTACATCTATCTTGACTCGTATTGTTACAACGACAATGTCGATGTTGAGCACAACGTGCAAAAACTAGAACACGTGTCCACAATCTCCACTTTGGTCACTAAGTCCCACGACTCAAATTTTGTTACCTGTCAAATGACAACTGTCACTCACTTCCATTAATACTGTTCACTGACAAAGGCACATTTACACGGAACGGAGTCGATGACGTACGCAATAACTGTCGAGGGTTGCAGGGATATCCACACGCTGCAGGAGAAATCAATTTTTTGATCAATGTTTGCAGCATCACAATTAGAAACATGTCGACATACACATTTTACGAGAGTGAGTGGTGGGACAGAATTACTCGCATTTTTTGGAAAATTCGTTTGTCGTACATGTTGATGACGTTCCCCTTTTTTTTTTGGTAGGGTGTAAGGGCGCTCAACTGCTGAGGTCATTAGCGCCCAGTCACAGTTGTTAGGGCACATGGAATCTAGTAAAACTCAAGGGGAGGAGGGGACACCAGAAACAAAGTCCTGACAAAGATGCAGATAAAATAAGTAAAAAGGTTAGATGTCTTTGGACAAGCCAGTCAAAGTTATAAAACGCAGAATACGAGCAGCTGCTCGAGCGTCATCAGCTAAAACATCCGGTAAAGTAGATGGCAGGGACAGGACAACACGAAATTGACTAAAGCGGGGACACGACAATAAAACATGGCGCACTGTTAATGCCTGACCACAAGGGCACTGCGGGGCTGGGTCACCGGAGAGCAGGTAGCGGTGGCTAAACCGGCAATGCCCAATCCGCAACCTGGTCAGAAGGACCTCCTCGCGCCGAGATGGTCGGGAGGATGTTGTCCGAGCAGTTGGGAGCGGTTTTACTGCCCGGAGCTTGTTTCCTTGGAGGGATGACCAAGCATCCCACCACAATGACACAAGCCTCTTACAGACATCCACACGAACGTCAGATGACGGGACACAATGGGAGGTTGGCCGAGGCAGGAGGACTGCAGCCTTGGCTGCAGCATCCGCAGCCTCATTCCCAGGCACTCCTACATGTCCAGGAACCCACAGAAAGCTGACAGAACCACCATTATCAGCGAAAGAATGGAGGGACTGCCGGATCCGTTGCACCAAGGGATGGACCGGATAGTGAGCTCCAAGGCTCTGAAGAGCACTGAGTGAGTCAGAGCAGAGTACATACGATGAATGGCGGTGGCGGCAAGCATACTGAACGGCCTGATGGAGAGCAAAAAGCTCGGCCGTAAAGCTGGAACATTGGTCGAGGAGCCGGTATTTAAAGGTGGCGGCCCCGACGACAAAGGCACAGCCGACACCATCGTCAGTTTTGGAGCCATCGGTGTAAATAAAGGTGTGACCGGCAAGTCGAGCACGAAGTTCGACAAACCGTGAGCAATACACTGCAGCCGGAGTACCCTCCTTCGGGAGTGAGCTGAGGTCGAGATAAATATGAACCGGAGCCTGGAGCCAAGGTGGTGCCGGGCTCTCACCCTCTCTGAAGGTGGTAGGGAGGGCAAAATCCAATTGTCGAAGCAGGCGACGGAAGCGGACTCCGGGGTGCAGCAGGGCAGACACATACAACCCGTACTGACGGTCGAGAGAATCGGCGAAGAAGGACTGGTAAGAGGGGTGGTCGGGCATAGACAACAGCCGGCAGGCATACCGACACAGCAGTACGTCGCGCCGGTAGGTCAATAGTAATTCGGCAGCTTCAGCATAAAGACTCTCGACAGGACTAGTGTAGAAGGCTCCGGTCGCAAGGCGTATCCCCCGATGGTGGATGGAGTTGAGCCGGCGTAAGAGGGATGGCCGAGCGGACGAGTAGACGAAGCTCCCATAATCCAGCTTCGATCGGACTATGGACCGATACAAGCGAAGCAGGACAGTGCGATCCACTCCCCAAGATGAACCGCTAAGAACTCGGAGGACATTAAGGGAACGTGTACAACGGGCCGCCAAATAAGAGACATGTGGAGACCAACACAGTTTCCTGTCCAACGTGAGCCCTAGAAACTTAGTTGTGTCCACGAATGGGAGAACAACGGGACCGAGATGTAAGGATGGCGGAAGGAACTCTTTATATCGCCTAAAGTTGATACAAACCGTCTTCTCTTCAGAGAACCGGAAGCCATTTGCCACGCTCCAAGAGTAGAGGCTGTCTAGACAACGCTGAAGGCAGCGCTCCAGGAGGCATGTTCTCTGGGCACTGCAGTAGATCGTGAAGTCATCGACAAAGAGAGAGCCTGAGACATTAGGTGGAATGCAATCCATAATTGGACTGATCGCTATGGCAAAAAGGGCTACACTCAAGACGGAGCCCTGAGGCACTCCGTTCTCCTGGAGGAAGACGTCGGACAATACGGAACCCACACGTACTCTAAACTTTCGATACGTTCCTTTGGCCACGTGCACTTCAATGTACTTCCGGCACGACAGAGCTGCCCCACATTTTACCAGACGAGGGAATCGACATCCCACTTACACTTACTCTAATCGTTGGACTTTTGTCATATCATAGTACAATTAACTGGTCACCTATATCACCACATTTTTCACCATTAGATTTTTGTACATAGTACCAGACGAAGTCTGAGGCGTACATAAGAACTGCCGAGTTACAGTGTGGACACTGCTGCCCCATTTAGGGAAAGTGGAGAGGCACCCGGACAAGTGACCCGAAAGTTCGACAGAGAGTGCGGAAATGGTGTAGTTGACAGTGGAACATCTGAACATTAATTGTGAACTGTACAACCCCTGAAATGTAATGTGCATCGGAAAAGCACGTTGTAATGTTTACTAATTGTTGCGTAAAACTGACAATGTACTGAAGAAAATAAGTTACAATGCATATTAAATGTGATCCATCTCAGAAACCGTTCGGAATGGAGAATATCTCCATACGAAGCCCTTTTCTTCAAATGCTTCCAGTCATATCCCTGAACACTAACCATTCCTCCTTTGAGATCCTGTATAATCGTACCTTCATTAATACGAGGGGCATTCAATAAGTGATCAAACACATTTTTCTGAAAGCGTGTCAGATTTATTCAGAATTCCAATACACCACATTATTCCCCAATCTTACAGCTACAAATGCCATTTTTCATCATAATCTCCATGTGATGTGATAGCCACGTTACGAGGGGTGTCCCGCGTGCCCGCACGGTACGTCTCTACCGGTCGACGTCAGAGCCGACGTATCGCTGCACCGATAACCTCACCACCACCCACACACTACGTCTCAAAGAGCGCGTCCTCCGTAGGGCCGAACAGGTGGAAATCGGAAGGTGGGGCAGCGACGAACCCGGCGGGCACGCAACTTCGAGTACCCCGACTGGTGGAAGTGTCGGCAATGTCGACAGACACACAGTTGTGCACTCAAACGAGTGCGTCTGCACGTTCTGACACTGCAGGAGTCACAGCCGGGCGGACAGGTTTTCTCGAGCTCGTCGTGACGGTGGCAGACGTCTCGCCCGCCACTCGCCCGGCTTTTGTTCGGTGCCAGGTCTCCGTACGTATTCCGGAAATGCGTACGAATATGTGCAACACACACTGTTTTCTGCCAAAAGAAACCCGATCGCAGGTCGCCACCCGGAACGCGCCTCCGTTACAGGCAGCATTTCAGCGCCACCTATCAGAACTTCTCAAAACCTATCGGTGATTGAGTGGAAACATTCCACGATGTCCTACAACCAGTTTAACATTCTTTCAACTGGAAAAAAAAAAAAAAAAAGGGGGGGTGTCACATTACTTATTGTACGCTCCTCGGAACTATCGGCACCGGACTGGGCCGAGAGCCGTTTGCAATGTAACGGTACTTTGACTACCGCGCCTCCACCAGAGCAAAGATGTGATTTACGATCGCGCATGCAGAAGAGCGCTGCACCAGCGACAGATTTTTGTAAGTAATTTTGATCTTTTTTTTTACTTTCGCGTAGGTGCTTGTTTTAACAACTAGTTCGTTACTCTCTTGTTATCTTGTCTTCATACGTTTAAGACGTGTATTTTTCGGCGTTGATTTTAAAGAGTGATTTTAATTGGAAATTAAAACTATATTACGAAACGAACACACGGCGTTTTCAAGTCATTTCAGTAGTGATTCGCAATGGTTATCGCCAAATTTATAAATTAATCCAGACAGTGAGAACTTCAAGAAATTTTCATCAGACGGAGAACAAGAGGACCGGCGAACAATGAAAAAAAGGACATCCTACAAGAAAATCGAGAAGTATTCCAGACGCAGCCACAAAGACTATATTATAATAGATACTACGTTTCTGACAGAATTATAAGGTAAATTTCAACTTATTTCTGATGCTATTGCCTTACAGTCCCTTTTTGTAGTGTTCCGGAACCGGTCTGCCATTCACGGTCAAATTACAGCAGTATCTCAATCAGTAATACGAAGTCCGCCTTATCCGTAACTTATTCCATCAAAATTCAAAACCCAATGAGATTTTCTATTTTGTATTTTCACGGCAGAACCCCGAGGAAAGGAAACACTACATCAAGTCCAGACATATTCCTTCTGACTGACCACCTCGATCCACAACTTTCAAGATGTCACAGCAGAAGACAGAGTCTAATTCAGCACGACCGACGTTCTCGAACACCGTGCCGTCCGACAGGGAGGAGGTCACCCCGTTCGAGTCCGCACGCGCCCTCCGCCGCACGCCTCACCTGTGGCAGGAGTCGGCGGGCACCGCCGTCTGGCTGCTCGGGCCCAGCGTCTCGCTCGCGTTGCCGCCGCCCACGGTCGTCGGAGTCGTCTCCGTTGTCAGCTGTTCGCAAATACAAATACCGTGAGTACACTGCCGTACGGATGTGAACAAATAATATCTATCGACACGTACTACAAACAGTGAGCAAGTGAACTTCGTTCAGCCGTAAGACAGGAGCAAACTGTGATAAACGGAGTGGCTTATATACACAGGCTCTGTATATCCTGCAACATTCCCAGCATGTATATGCCGAGATGTGGTGGACACTATAGCATAATTTAGCCCCTGCCACTAATTTTGGATACGGTGAAGGAAAAGGTTTTCCCAAAGGATGTAGAAACTCATCAGGCAGGCTCACTTTATGTTCCTGAGATGAGGGCCAGATATATGGCACCGACGGGAAAATTTTCTGAAAAATATTACAGAGTTATGAGGAGACTGGATTTCTAGCCAGTTCTGAACCAGTTACATCAGATTTCAGGAATTTATTTCACTTTACAATGGTAACGCACAGTTGCCAAATATCCACAGACTGTCCGTAATTGTTACAGGAGTATGACATTCACTACAGAGTTACGAGAAGTGATATTCCAGAAAAATCGGAGAAGATACTGTTTACATTTCACTAACCGTGTGCTACTGAAATGTTTTATACACTGTAATTATTTCATTCCTTAGTAGGCAGCAAATCCAAACGAATCCACAGGTTTTTAAGACAGGTTATGCTCAGCGATAACAAAAATTTTCTTGTTCAACATGTGAGAGTTTAAAGAAGAGGAATAAAATTGCTTTTGACGCAAGCGACGTCACAAGGTTTGAGGCATTCGCCCATAAGCTGTTGTGATTTTTCTGTCCAGGTGACATCGCAATATGAGCGGTGCACCCATTTATCTGTATTTAACAATACGCACCACCCTGGCACTATTATAGCAATGGCTGTCTCTCTAAACTTTTTTTTTAATTGTGCGAGGATTGAATTACACTCCTGGAAATTGAAATAAGAACACCGTGAATTCATTGTCCCAGGAAGGGGAAACTTTATTGACACATTCCTGGGGTCAGATACATCACATGATCACACTGACAGAACCAAAGGCACATAGACACAGGCAACAGAGCATGCACAATGTCGGCACTAGCACAGTGTATATCCACCTTTCGCAGCAATGCAGGCTGCTATTATCCCATGGAGACGATCGTAGAGATGCTGGATGTAGTCCTGTGGAACGGCTTGCCATGCCATTTCCACCTGGCGCCTCAGTTGGACCAGCGTTCGTGCTGGACGTGCAGACTGCGTGAGACGACGCTTCATCCAGTCCCAAACATGCTCAATGGAGGACAGATCCGGAGATCTTGCTGGACAGGGTAGTTGACTTACACCTTCTAGAGCACGTTGGGTGGCACGGGATACATGCGGACGTGCATTGTCATGTTGGAACAGCAAGTTCCCTTGCCGGTCTAGGAATGGTAGAACGATGGGTTCGATGACGGTTTGGATGTACCGTGCACTATTCAGTGTCCCCTCGACGATCACCAGTGGTGTATGGCCAGTGTAGGAGATCGCTCCCCACACCACGATGCCGGGTGTTGGCCCTGTGTGCCTCGGTCATATGCAGACCTGATTGTGGCGCTCACCTGCACGGCGCCAAACACGCATACGACCATCATTGGCACCAAGGCAGAAGCGACTCTCATCGCTGAAGACGACACGTCTCCATTCGTCCCTCCATTCACGCCTGTCGCGACACCACTGAAGGCGGGCTGCACGATGTTGGGGCGTGAGTGGAAGACGGCCTAACGGTGTACGGGACCGTAGCCCAGCTTCATGGAGACGGTTGCGAATGGTCCTCGCCGATACCCCAGGAGCAACAGTGTCCCTAATTTGCTGGGAAGTGGCGGTGCGGTCCCCTACGGCACTGCGTAGGATCCTACAGTCTTGGCGTGCATCCGTGCATTGCTGCGGTCCGGTCCCAGGTCGATGGGCACGTGCACCTTCCGCCAACCACTGGCGACAACATCGATGTATTGTGGAGACCTCACGCCCCACGTGTTGAGCAATTCGGCGGTACGTCCACCCGGCCTCCCGCATGCCCACTATACGCCCTCGCTCAAAGTCCATCAACTGCACATACGGTTCACGTCCACACTGTCGCGGCATGCTACCAGTGTTAAAGACTGCGATGGAGCTCTGTATGCCACGGCAAACTGGCTGACACTGACGGCGGCAGTGCACAAATGCTGCGCAGCTAGCGCCATTCGACGGCCAACACCACGGTTCCTGGTGTGTCCGCTGTGCCGTGTGTGTGATCATTGCTTGTACAGCCCTCTCGCAGTGTCCGGAGCAAGTATGGTGGGTCTGACACACTGGTGTCAATGTGTTCTTTTTTCCATTTCCAGGAGTGTATTATACACTCATGAAATTATTTGTAAGTTTGTGATATCATCTGTGTTCAGTTGTTTTATTTGTCTCTTTAGAATCCATAAAAACAGCACATATAAGAACGGATTTACTCAATGTTAATTCTTTGTCATCAGCTGTTTTAGGTATACATGTACTGCCTGTTGGTGACACAGGAAAGTTTTTGCCAGGCCGAGACTCGACCCCGTATTTCCCGCCTATTGTGTGTGGTCACAATAACCACTTAGGATGCCCGTGCACACCCCACAAACTGGTCTAAATATACACATACCACACTGTCTGCATCCCCTCACACTTGCAACATTACTCAGATTCCCACAATAGAAAGAATCAGACTGTGTGTTCAATGTGATTATTGTCATTTTGCCTGTCTAGGCTTTAATACTTATTTTACAATGTCATTTCTTTATACATGCATCATGCATGCATGCATGACTGTAGGCACAGACACTGTTAAATAAGTGCAAAATAAGATCATAAGTATTGTTTTAAATGAATATAATAGAGGGAAACATTCCACGTGGGAAAAATATATCTAAAAACACAGATGATGTGACTTACCGAACGAAAGTGCTGGCAGGTCGATAGACACACAAACAAACACAAACATACACATGAAATTCAAGCTTTCGCAACAAACTGTTGCCTCATCAGGAAAGAGGGAAGGAGAGGGAAAGACGAAAGGATGTGGGTTTTAAGGGAGAGGGTAAGGAGTCATTCCAATCCCGGGAGCGGAAAGACTTACCTTAGGGGGAAAGAAGGGGGTAAACACTCGCGCACACACACACATATCCATCCGAACACACACACACACACACACACACACACACACACACACACACACACACCCATCCGTACATACACAGACTGGTGTCTGTGTATGTTCGGATGGATATGTGTGTGTGTGGGTGATTGCGCGCGAGTGTATACCCCTTCTTTCCCCCTAAGGTAAGTCTTTCCGCTCCCGGGATTGGAATGACTCCTTACCCTCTCCCTTAAAACCCACATCCTTTCGTCTTTCCCTCTCCTTCCCTCTTTCCTGATGATGCAACAGTTTGTTGCGAAAGCTTGAATTTTGTGTGTGTGTTTGTGTATCTATCGACCTGCCAGCACTTTCGTTCGGTAAGTCACATCATCTGTGTTTTTAGATATATAAGTATTGCTTTAGTTATGTTGAGTGTATATTGCTTTTGCAGTATCTGAAAATTACAGAAATGTTTCTGAAGCACCCTTGATATTTACTAAACTAATTTTTAGCTTTTTCCTCTTCAGATGATTTTTTCGTTTACAATCGTTTTTATTCCTCGAAAATCCTCTTTATTTAGAGTCACACAGTGACTGGAATGTAGCGGTCAGAAGCCTGAATCGGAATTCTAATTTTTAAAATTTTCTGGGGGGGAGGGCCCCCAAGAACCCCCTCCATACTTGCCACAAAGTTTCTGACAGCTGCTATGGTAATGGATCCCTGAAACCCACTGTGCTGTGCGTGCAAAAACTTAACTGAACAGTATTTCATTATTTAAAGCATTAAAAAGCAAGAAACTATCCTGTGTTCCAGGACTAATAGTTTCTTCGTTGGGGAAGAGATTCAGACAGGCTGGTGAATGTTAAGAAATAGAGGCAGGAGTACTAAAGCTGTGTACGTCTGCGGTTACTTTTTTACGATCACCTGTAAAGACTGAGGCACCTGCCGCACCTGCGAAGCAATTTTCCGACACCCTCCCCACAAAATGTTAATGCCGAAGAACTGAAACTAGCCTCAACATCGTCTCAAAGCTTTTCGTTACTTTGGAAGTGCCGTCCTCTCCCAGCCACTTCTTCAGTTCGGGAAACAATTCCGTAAGTCACTCACGGCATCGTCACTCTTAAGGTTTTTTCAGTGCGACTGGCTCGTCCTCCAAAAAACGAATTCCTGCTGCAATACACCCGACGGCTAGCAGAAATTGAAAGATACTTTGCAATTCCCTCTCTGTGGAAGAATCGATCGGAGAGGCCCGATTTACCGACTGCAGCTCGCCAGAGACCGAAGCCCCTAACGTGGCAGTCACAGGAGGGAGTAGTGCGGGAGATTCGCAGTCGCCTACCGCCCACACCGCCTGCCGCTCGTCCGCTGCCCGTACCGTGCAATTGAGGTCAGGGACAGGCAGCGGGAAACCTCATACGTCAGGGGGAAGAGTCATCGATAGTGAAATTAAGGCTCGGGAGAAAAAACGAGAAGAGCCGTAATACCATTTCTCAACTGCCGTCTCTGGTGCCTCTCCTTCCATCTTTTGCTACGTTTGCCCTCATTACAAGTGGGTGCGTCCCGTAGTGGGATCTGCATTACCTGGCCTTCCCGTCTGTAGATGCCGATTCGAGAAGTGGCCACAACCTGGAGAAGGGGCCGTCACGGTGGCCCTGCCCCGGAAAATTGTTAGACGTCAGAAGCCCGATTCAGGCCTCAACGCAATATTTCAGTTGATTTTTAGCCAAAAATAAAGAAGATTTTCTAGGACTAAAGACAACTGTAAATAAAAACTTCAGGTTAACTGCAAAAGGCTAAATATTAGTTTAACTTTTTCATTTTCCTTGTTACTGCAATCCTGCTAAGCAAATCTGGGCTACTAGTACTCGGAACATTTACAAACGCTTCCACCCGATTAGTTTTTCTGTTTCACTCGCCGTTTAACTGAACGACACCATCTGTGCCACACACGTCTTTATCGTAACTTAACAATCGACAAAGGAACAGACAAAACACCTATTTGCTTGCATTTTTGGGAAAACTACTAAAAAAAAACACGATATACGCAGTGTTTTTGAATCCTAAGAAGACTAATAAAATCACCAAACGAAGATAATGTCACAAAATCACCGAAAATTTCATCCGCCTTTAACACTTTACTCGTGGCAGGGGGACGGGGGAAATTAATAACAATAATGAAGAAGACGGGCATTACTATCATCGAATCAGTGCGTGTATTATTAAGATGAATAGATAGGCCAGATGAACATCTTGTGACATCACTTCATTACGAAAACTGCAACACCTTACAGACAGGTGCCTCGAGATTGTGACATTGCTCGGATTCAAAGCAGTTTTGTTACTATCTTTTAACCTGTGGTGGTGGAATCGTCCACAAACAGGTTTAGTGCGTACTCGTGAAGAAAATCATTGCAATCTATAATGATTACTGAAATGTAAACAATATGTTTTCTAACGTTTTAAAACATCAAATTGAAAAATGTCGTTCTTTAGTACGACAGTGATTTGAAAAGTTCTCAGAACTACCACGAGAGGTTGGCACTGACGCGGCAAGTTGTTCGTGTGATATTCGTCGGACTGTTGGCTGTAAACACGTGCCACGTCAGTGCTCTCGGAAGAGAGCCGTGACGGTGACGTGGCTCTGTTGTTGTTCCCGCACAGTGATTTGCAGAGATGCGAAAAAAAATTGAGATTCGAGCAGTGATTAAGTACTTCGAACAGCAAGGTATGAAAGCAAAAGGACATTCCTGCAATTTCCAGAATACACTGGGGGATTCTGCCCCTTCATATTCACCTGTTGCCAAGTGGACAAATGAATTTAAATTTGGTCGGGAGAGCTTAGATGATAGTCCTCACAGCGGTCAACCGAGATTTGTCACTACTCCAGAAATCATTGCAAAAGTGCACAAAATGCTTACGGAGGATCACCAATTGAAAATGCGTGAATTTGCTTGCGCTTGCCAGATCGCCGCGGCAAATTTACACGAACTAAGGTACGAATTGCTGCCACACCTGCCTTATTCACCTGGTATGGCTCCATCAGAGTTGCATCTTTTCCCAAAACTGAAAATTTTTCTGGTGAACAAACATTCACTTCAAGTGAAGAATTGATAGCCGGAGTTGACAACTATTTTGCAGGCCTGGAGGAAACTCATTTTTGAGATGGGATCAAGGCACTGGAACATCGTTGGACGAAGTGCATTAATCTACAAGGAGACTACATGGAAAAATAAAAAATGTTTCAGTGATGTATGTACTTTTTTTCTAATACGTTCCGAGAACCTTTCAAACTACCCTCGTAACTTTCCATAATTACATAATTAAGTTGATAAATCCATAACAACTACAGACAATATGTAACTGTTAGCAGCCAAGCCTTTTTAAAGTTATCAACACCCCTGCCCCACTAACTGAATTATTAACTCTGAAAGCCGGGCAGTGTATCACTTGCGTAGTGGTATCAATACACACACACGAATGTCATGTCATGAGGGTAAATTCTGACAGGGTGATTACACAAAATGAGGACTAACTGCACAAAACAATCCACGACAGATTAAGGAGCAAGAAAGACCCAGTTGACGTACGGCCAAAAAATGCACCCCGAGGGAGGTACACACAACAGAAGCTGGAGGAAAAATATTTCTGACTGTCACCTCAGGCGCACAGACTACCAGTGTGGGACTGGAAGGTGGAGTTTCAGACAAAGCAGTCTGGTAGCCCCCATCGTTTTGTTTTCCTACACCAATAGTTAGCAAATTTTTCCCAAATTCATTATATTTCCAAAATACACATTTGTGTAGTATGTATAGTAGACACAAGAAAACTTCAGTTTCATAGGCAGGCTTAGCGCTAAATCTAACTTTATCAATCAAATCATTCATTTGACTGTTCTGAATCCACGGTGTTATCAGTTTGGCAAGAGAGCACACTGATTACAAAGCATCATTAACTGAAAATATTCATATACCTGTGAGTACTGATTTTGTATTGTATTTCTATACAATGACCTATACCATTCTCCAGCACAATCTTCCAGCTTTCAAGTAATAAATTGTATTTTTTCTGAAATTAATTATCTTGTGTGTCGACTGAATTTCAGGTTCATAGAGGCTACCACTTTTCATCCTAAAATGCAACTATACACTTTTGTTAGCTTAATGTTTCTGTACAGTTTGACATACAGCAATTATTAATTAATTTAGTAATTAATAACTACACAAAATTTACCATAATTTGCAATACGGTGCTCATACGTGTAAATGAGCAGATTCACAATGCAGAAGAAAAATAATGTCCATGTACTTTGTACATTTAAAATTCTGTTGGTTCTTGTATTTCATCAAAAACAGTAAATTACAATCTAACCAAATTGTAAAGCATCATGTCATTTTCAAGACAACAGTTTGTTCCTACACCACTTTTTATAAGAACCGCCCCTACCACAAAAAAGTCAATCTGCAGTGAGTTTTCAACTGAACCAGACTTGTGTGCCTGAGTTAAGTTACTGCACCTGGGGTGCAACTTTTAAACTGTTGCCGGTGTACTGTGAACCGATTAGAGTGAAAAGCTTTTTCTCGTGAATACGACTACACAGCGGAAGTTAACAGACTTTGAATGTGGAATGGTAGGGGGAGCAGTTCAGAAACTGGTAGGAAATTCAATATTCTGATATCCGCAGTGTCATGAGCATGGTGAGAATACCCAATTTCAGGCACTGCATCTGACCACACACACTGCAACAGCGAACGGCCTTCACTTACCGAGCATTTGTGTATAGCTGTCAGCGTTAACAGATAAGCGACAATAAGTGGAACAACCACAGAAATCAATGTGGGACAAACGTATCTGTTAGGACAACTGTAACATTTCGAGTCAAGATAGATGTAACAGAACTTGAATAGCGTATTTGACTCTATTGGTTATCGTAGAGAGAGCGATATTTTGGTTGTCTGTATATTTATATACAATATTGCATGAATAAAGGCTGGGCGAGGGTAAAGCTACCATTAAAACCGAACGCCGCGCGATTTGTTACTATTTGGTCGGTCATAATAATAACAACATGCTTTTGAATACAATTAAAATATAATGGCGATACCTGTTTAGTGTTATTGGAAATAATATGTAGTAAATTAATGAGTAAGGTAGCCGATCTTATAAGAAGAGGTAAAATTGGGCATATTGAGGTGTTTTGCTTTATATCGACGAAGCCGATGACGCGGCGTCATTTTTTTTCATTTACTCTTAGAAATAAACAAGTAAAGAAGTGCTAATTGTGCGTAGTGAAAAAATATAGGGGCGAGTTTTAAATAATTACGGTATACAATCAGAGTAAAAAAAAAAGGGACATTTAGTTACACGAAATTGCGGATAGTGAAGTGTGGTCATTAAATTGATTACACCTACAGGGCGGTCAATTCCGGCATAAATATATACACATATCATGAGGGATGCGGTATTGAGACCTTTTTTTTTTTTTTTTTTTTTTTTAATCGCAGAGGCTCCAATTTATGAAAAGGAGAAAAACTGTATCATTAGCATTGAATCTTGGTGTCAAGCAACCAAAACTGTTTATCAAAGGGTTTCGGTGAATGAGTGGTGAATGCGAAATAAAACTGTGAACAAAGTTATTTTAAATAAAACAGAAGAAAAAAGATAGTTTGGTCGTACCTGTTATTATTCCATAAACTGTAACATTTCTTCTCATTGTACGAAGCCTTTATAGACGACCGTTATGACAATTTGCTTCGAAGGGACCTCGTTACGAGTTAAGTTTTGGGGACCTGGTCGAGAGGGGGTAGTTGGTAGATCCTAACTACTGCAGCTATTCTGGAATCAGGTGCTACCATGACCGTTGTGTGTTGTCAGTGGCTTAAGGTCATCATATCTCATGCTCTAAGATCGACGCGCCTTTCCTCTTGGTATAACGGTGCCTCACGGCAACAACGACAGCGCCGACGACGAAGGAAGATAACGATATACTGTGACCATATCAGTTGGGCCCTAGACAACTGGAAAACCAGTGTCCAGTCAGCCGAGTCCCAATTTAAGTCGGTAGTAACTGACGGTGGGGTTCGAGTGTGACGCAGATGCCACAAAGCTACAGACCCAGGTTGTCGACAAGGCACTGTACGAGCAGGTGGCGGCTCGGTAATGGTGTAGCCCGTGTTTATGTGGAATGGAATCGATTGTTGAACGGGAACGGTTACGTATGGCTAATGGGAGACCATTTGCCGCCATTTGTGGACTTCACATTCCCAAAGAACAGCGGAATTTTCAGACGACAGTGCACCACATCACCAGACCGCAACCATTCGCAAATGGATCGAAGAACATCTCGAGCAATTCGAGCGAACAATCTAGCCACCTGTCGAACATTTACGGGACACGACTGAGAGACCAGTTCGTGCACAAAATCTTGCACCGCAGTTGTGGACGGTTATAGAGGCGACACGGCTCAAAATTCCTTGAGGGGATTCCCGACAGCTCACCGAGTCCGCGCCATTCGAGTTGCTGCATTATGCCGTGCAAAAACAGGTGCGACGCAATATTAGGTGTTCCTCAATTTTTGTCACCTCAGTTATTGTTGTTGTTGTTGTTGTGGTCCTCAGTCCTGAGACTGGTTTGATGCAGCTCTCCATGCTACTCTATCCTGTGCAAGCTTCTTCATCTCCCAGTACCTATTGCAACCCACATCCTTCTGAATCTGCTTGGTGTATTCATCTCTTGGTTTCCCTCTACGATTTTTACCCTCCACGTGATCCCTTGATGCCTCAGAAGATGTCCTACCAACCGATCCCTTCTTCTAGTCAAGTTGTGCCACAAGCTCCTCTTCCCCCCAATTCTATTCAGTACCTCCTCATTAGTTATGTGATCTACCCATCTAATCTTCAGCATTCTTCTGTAGCACCACATTTCGAAAACTTCTATTCTCTCCTTGTCTAAGCTATTTATCGTCCACGTTTCACTTCCATACACGGCTACACTCCATACAAATACTTTCAGAAACTACTTCCTGACACTTAAATCTATACTCCATGTTAACAAATTTCTCTTCTTCAGAAACTGTTTCCTTGCCATTGCCAGTCTACATTTTATATGCTCTCTACTTCGACCACCCTGAGTTATTTTTCTCCCCGAATAGCAAAACTCATTTACTACTTTAAGTGTCTCATTTCCTAATCTAATTCCCTCAGCATCACCCGACTTAATTCGACTACATTCCATTACCCTCGTTTTGCTTTTGTTGATGTTCATCTTACATCCTCCTTTCAAGACATTGTCCATTCCGTTCAACTGCTGGTCCAAATCCTTTGCTGTTTCTGACAGAATTGCAATGTCATCGGCGAACCTCAAAGTTTTTACTTCTTCTCCATGAATTTTAATACCTACTCCGAATTTTTCTTTTGTTTCCTTTACTGCTTGCTCAACATACAGATTGAATAACATCGGGGAGAGGCTACAACCCTGTCTCACTCCTTTCCCAAACACTGCTTCCCTTTCATGCTCCTCGACTCTTATCACTGCCATCTGGTTTCTGTACAAATTGTAGATAGCCTTTCGCTCCCTGTATTTTACCCCTGCCACCTTTAGAATGTGAAAGAGAGTATTCCAGTCAACATTGTCAAAAGCTTTCTCTAAGTCCACAAATGCTAGAAATGTAGGTTTGCCTTTCCTTAATCTATTTTCTAAGATAAGTCGTAGGGCAGGATCGCGTCACATGTTCCAACATTTCTACGGAATCCAAACTGATCTTCCCCGAGGTCGGCTTCTACTAGTTTTCCCTTTCATCTGTAAAGAATTCGCGTTAGTATTTTGCAGCTGTGACTTATTAAACTGATAGTTCGGTAATTTTCACATCTGTCAAAACCTGCTTTCTTTGGGATTGGAATTATTATATTCTTCTTGAAGTCTGAGGGTATTTCGCCTGTCTCATACAGCTTGCTCACCAGATGGTAGAGTTTTGTCAGGACTGGCTCTCCCAAGGCCATCAGTAGTTCTAATGGAAACTTGTCTACTCCCGGTTCCTTGTTCCGACTCAGGTCTTTCAGTGCTCTGTCAAACTCTTCATCCCGTATCGGATCTCCCATTTCATCTTCATCTACATCCACTTCCATTTCCATAATATTGTCCTCAAGTATGTCGCCCTTGTACAGGTCCTCTATATACTCCTTCCACCTTTCTGCTTTCCCTTCTTTGCTTAGAACTGGGTTTCCATCTGAGCTCTTGATATTCATGCAAGTGGTTCTCTTTTCTCCAAAGGTCTCTCTAATTTTCCTGTAGGCAGTATCTATCTTACCCCTCGTGAGATAAGCCTCTACATCCTTACATTTGTCCTCTAGCCATCCCTGCTTAGCCATTGTGCACTTCCTGTCGATCTCATCTCAGTAAGTTGGCTATTTATCTATATCAAACTGAAGTTTGAATACTTGAAAAACCAAGAGTTCAGATGACATCGAAGTGCTACTAAAGTGTTTGAACTTCAAGATTTGGCGTGGACTGCATACCCTGCAACCACCACCAAAATTGCGGCCAGTTTTTGACAGAGGCACCGGCCGCTGAGGGCACCTGTACAGGTGGGTCGGGTGGCCCACGAACCGGACAACAGGCTGGAACATTCCCCACAATCCGCATCACTTACGAGTGCCGGCCTTATCGCCTGTGCAGTGAAGGTTTCGTCACACGAGCCACCACAGTACTGCAGTTTCTACTGTCCTTCCTTTCCGCAGACCGGGCTACCGTCGAGAGGAGCGCTACCGTCGACCTTCGAGACACCCGAGTGTGGGCCGAGGAAACTCTCCACAGTACGGCGGTAGCGAACTGCCGGAACCGTTTCGGCCTCGACGTGTCGGCAGGAATTACGAGTGACCACCTCGCGAGACCGGTTGTCGTCCCAAAATGCCACGCATGTGAGGTGCATCTGCACTTCCTGTGGAAGGCTACACCTCCGCAGCTGGAAAACATTCCTCTGGTGAGGCAGAAAATTATTTGCGCGGATTGTTGCCGTGCACGGAAGGGAAATGTGGATGTTAAATAGTTTAGACGAGAAGAGAACAGAAGGCTACGAAATGAGGTGCTACAGGGGTAATGCTGGAGATTAGATGGCTGGGTCACGTAACTGATGAGGAGGTACTGAATAGAATTGGGGAGAAGAGGAATTTGTGGCACAACAGGTCGGAAGGAGGGATCGGTCGATACGACACGTCGAGGGATCACTAGTTTCGTACTCGAGAAAAGGGTGGTGGGTAAAAGTTGTAGGGGGAGACTGAGAGATGAATACAGTGAGCAGATTCAGAGTGGTGAAGGCTGCAGTAGTTATTCGGACGTAAAGACACTTGCACAGGATAGAGTAGCACGAAGAACTGCATCGAGTCAGTCGCCAGACTGAAGCCGCCAACAACAACAACACAATAAAACTAAACTATTTAAGAATCTTAAGAACAAATCAGTATTTCACTGCATACCTAGGGGTTTCTATCACAGCGCACATGTATTTGACATCGAATTCACAAGCTTTCGTAATAGGTCAAGAGCAAGTTTTAACCATTTGTCCCGTAAGGCAGCAGCAAATTGATCGTCGTTCGAGTAGCCTGTACGACTAACACGTCGATCCGATGCATCTCTGAGGTGTTCAAACAGGATTTAGATCCAGGTCTGTCTCGGCCAGTCCAAAAGTTTGACTTTTTTTATCTGAAAATAATTTTTTTAATGACTACAAGTGTGTTTTGAATCACTGTCCTGCTGAAATATCCAATTGCACAGTATATTCTTTCTGCCACGTGGAACAATTTTCTTATCTCGAATGTCACTACAGGATACCATCCAGCTTGCCTTTTATTTGGACTAGATGACCAACCCCACATCTAGAAAAACATCTCCACACCACGATGCTGACACCACCGTGCTAAATGGTCGGTACCTGGTCTTTCTAGTGTTTGAATGTGTGTGTGGTTTACGTGATGGCCGTCTACCATTCAAATCACTTGTCTCTAGGTGGCATTTCACAGTAGACACACATATGTTCAGTTCACGATGCTGACCCACATCATCCCGGATGCCGTCCGGTCACGATGCAGGTACACGACGCGGTAACGAAAGTAGGGATGCGGAGAAGACACAGTCGGCCGATCACCCTAGTGAAGACGTGGGCTGCAAATTGGGAAATCCATTGAGATAAGTGACTGGCCAAGGGCACAGCCTGAAAACAAGTATCTTGGAAATCTACTGTTGAGAGCATCTGTAGAAAGAGGTAGGACAGTGAAACCGGTGCTAAATGGATGGACACCCACAGTTCTTCACAGAACATTCGGAGGCTGCCGAAAGAATACAACGCTGGTGCACGCACAAGTGTTTAGGAGCAAACCGTTCGTCGTACATCGTCGAATGTGGAGCTCCGCAGTAGATCACCCCTACACGTTCACACGTCGACCCGACAACATTGTCAATTATACTACTGCGGTGGCCACAGGACCGTCAGGATTTGACCGTCGACGAATGGAAAGTTGTCGGCTCTCCACAGGAATCGCATTCTTGCTACAGTAGGTCGACGGTCGTCTCCACAAACGCCGTCATCGAGGTGAACGGACACAGGCTGGTCGGAGCGATATTATGCTACGGGACACATTCTCCTGCACTCGCACGGGACCTCTGGAAGTGACCTAAGACGTGCAGACAGCTGCAAACCACCCGCATCCACTCACGCTCGACGTCTTCCCACCGTATAACACTCCGCGTCTCTGAGCCGGAACCGTGCTGCAGTGGTTTCAGGAGCATTACAGTGAACTCGTGTAGAGGTCTCGGCGACCAAATTTACCTAACATAAATTCTACAGAACGCATCAGGGTCGCTGTCGGGCACCTTCACTGCGTACGCAAATTGGCGGCCCGTCATTTACTCGAATAACGTGGCCCGTGTGTAGACATCTAATGCCACATACCTCCACAAACCTGCTAAGCAACTGTGGTATCTCCGATATGCCAAATCACTGACCGATTTCATTGCACGGATGGCCGAACAAGCTATTAACCGGATGTCGTAACGTTTTGTACGACCTCACTCATTTGCTCGATACGTAACCCCAGAAGTCCGAAGCTCTAGCCGAAGTGACACAGTTGTACGCATCGCTCTGTTGTGACCGGAAACAAACAGTACTGACGACAGTAAGACAACTACAAAACAGTTCTGAGCAGTACTGGAACTACTACAAGCCAGCAGACACAAAGAGGAAAAAATATAAGGGAACAATATAATACCTACATGACCTTTTGTGCTCCTTATCTTGTTTCCTGCACATTTAGTAAAATAATTCTGTACAATTTGAGCAAAAACAAGCATTTCTTTTATCAGATATTGTTCAAACAATAAAAAAAACTTGAAATAATCCCGACAGAAGCCAGAGTGACGGGAGCGAGTGGCGTTACCTGGTGGGGGCGGTCGGGCAGCGCCAGCCTCCCGGGAGCGGGAGCGGCCCCCGCCGGCCGCTCGGGCCGCACGATGGACACCTGGGCGCACTGGCCGTACAGGTCGATGACGGCGTACACGCCCGGGGGCACGCCGCCGCACGCCGCCCCGCGGTCCACCCCGTCCAGGTAGAAGTGCAGCGTGCCGTCCGAGTGCCGCGCCATACCTGCGGATCAGTGGCGGGGGTGGGCGAGTCGCAGTCGCAGTGCACAACTCGTCTACAGCCACATTTAGGCTAATCCTTTGATGGGGAGGAACTCTGGAAACATTTACACGAGTACACATACGGTCGTACTGCAGGTCTACATCCGTAGTGCAGGGAGGTTATAACTGAAGTTTTGCTACTCGAGCTAGTGTACGGTGAAACCTCTTTATAACGTTCCTCCGTATAATGTTTTCCTCTGTTACGTCCGTTTTTTTCGGTCCCGACTAAAAGCCCGTATAAACAATGTTAAATTTTCCTCTTTACTGTGTTTCCTCTATATTACAATTTCCTCCACGTAACACACGTATTTTTTGAACCCTGGTCAATTATTTACCTCTTTATAACGTTTAAGTGACTGGATGTAGACGCATCGTTTTCCATTGTGTGGATTCACTGTTTGCACTGGCTCGGAAAGCCCGCGCTCAGTGTCTTTCGTATGTCAGTGGCAGGACCCGGTCGTGTGACATGTGACGCACATTCTGCTTGTATTCATAGCGTGATGTGTGAGCTGAGCAGCAAACAGTTAATGCATCTAGGGAGAGTGTGTCTTCAATATAACTTTTTTATTTATTTATTTATTTTTTTTTTAAAGCTTTCATCAGTGAAAATGAGTGGAAAGCGGAAGAACATTTCTCTCTAAGAGAAGGTTTCTGTTATTAAAAAAGTGGAGGCATCTCCTGGTGTGAGTCGTGTGGAGCTAGCGAAGCAATTTGAACTGGCTCCCTCAACACCATTATGAATAACAGATCGTCAATAATTGAATGGTTTGAGAATTGTGGCAATTTGAAACGTACGCATTTGAAACCATTGACAGGTAATGAATTTAATTATGTACTCGTGGAGGGAAGTCAGTGGTGAAACTATTAAAAACTGTTTCACAAAAGCGGGATTCTGTGAGAATGAGATGGCAGCTCATGTTGCAAGTGATTTGCGAGAGTTTCAGGAATTAATAGGCAGTGATTCTGTCACTTTTGAGGACTTTGTGGCTGTGGATGACAATGTGGCAACCACGGGAGTACAAAGTATTGAAGACCTGACTGCAGAGAGAAGCTTGAAGAATAATAGTGGCAGTGAAAGTGACAAGGAAGATGACCCAGTGCCCTCATATACTGAGGCAGCTGAAGCCAACATTCAACAGGTATATGGCCCATAGACTTGAGGACAGAACAGTAGTTCAACTTGCTCATTTGCAGCAAGAAATGGTTGCCATAGACTCTAGGAGAAATAGAAAACAAATATGCTTGCCTGAATATTTAAAAAAATCATGGGTACGTAATTTTCATATTGCATAGGTTCCTAGAGTTTTGTGCAAATTTAAGTTCTGTTTCATAATTTAATTATTAAAGTAATTTTTTTTGTAACTAATTCTTCTATAATCTGTAACATTTACTGCATTTATGCTGTAATTGGGTCAACTGAAGAATGGGATACCACCTGCCAGCTTTGGACAATGATGTCATATATTAAGAATCTGTTATAATTTTTTACAGTACAAACTGATCCATTTACTTTCACCCATCCACCTACCGAGCCCCATGTTTTAATTACAAAAAACTAATCATTTGCAATGAATACCATTTTACAGTGTTGTGAAAATTTAAAATGTCACCTACAGCACCATTTGTCAAAGCTGATTAGTGGTATCCCGATCTTCAGTAATGCCCTATAATTATTATTTGGAAGCCTTCCTGTTTATAGTGTTTTCCTCTATACAGTGTTCAGAATTTGTGGTCCCTTGAAAACCATTATATAGAGGTTTCACTGTATACGGGAAACTATTTACCGCACGAGTAGCCAACTTTACAGGAAAGACATTCAGACTGTGTGCTGCAGGATGTGTGTTGTTGGTAGTGTTGTAGTGTTACGTGCCATTTAGGTAAATGACATTTTCCACTACATATTTATAATAAGGAAAGAGGATCATGACAAAATAGTAAAGTAGTATTAGGTAGGGAATGAGTTTCAAAGCACACACTGTACGAGGTCATTTCATTTCACATTTGTGCAGAGTTGTAATGAGAGAGTCGTGCAGTTCGAGTAACCGTCAAGACACAATGACGAGTAAACGTCGCCACCTGTCACGCGAGGGGCCTTTACGTTTCGACACCGCGGCTCGGCAGTGTCTCGACTGTCGAGGAGTGGACACCCTCTCCGAGAATGAACTCGGCAACGAACAAAAGGGGCTCTAAAATGAAATGTCACTTACTTCCTGTAAAGCCTCCGAGGCAGACATTTCATTTGATTTATATTGTATCTGTTCCGAGTTAAGAGGTAATTGAGATCTGCACATCCGTCGAAATAAATACGAGATAGTCAATGACGAAATGTTGATGTCATTTCATAATTAGAGTAGATATCACTTTCCCTTCTAACAATAACAGTTGCAAAGCAGAAGACTTCAAAACTTTCCAGGACTACACACAGTTCTATGGGGATACTGCTTTGCAGGATCTTCCCATAAAGAAGAATGATAGTGGCAACTGAGTTACACGAAAGGTTAATAACACACAATATGTCAGCGTCAAAAGTGAGCGTCCAGTCTCAGCTCCAAGCACGTAAGAAGAAGAGTCAAAAATACTTCAGTAACACTGCACTGAAACACACGTACGAGTGTGCAGTACAATTGCAGACAGTCAACACGGGTCTGGACAAGGTGAGCAGATATTTTATCAAACAAAACAACAATAATGTGAGGTATTATAGGAATACGGAGAGGTCCTCTTTCCGTTCCAGTGTCGAAGAACACATTTCGGAAGTTGGTATTTACTGGCAATTTGGGAACTGCTCCCGGGAAAGGCCAACGGCCAACTGCACCAAAAATTGTCGAAAAAAGTTTGTCTCGTCGTAGCCGAGAAGACGGGACACGGTGCGCGGCCCTCGTGCAGCGCACGAGCTGCGTAACAGCAGCCGAGTGATGGTTTGGCTTGGTTTGTGGGATTAAAGGGACCAGACTGCTACGGTCATCGGTCCATTTTTCCAAGTACTAAAAACACCCACAGAGAATAAAAAACGATTAACAGAATAGAGCACAGACGACACAGAACAAGAGAAACTGAGACAAAGACCAGACTAAACGAACTAAAATCACACAGAGTGTGACGGTGGTTGGCCGACCATAGGAATAAAAAAGGAGAAGCCAACCACTTAAAACACATTAAAAAATCAGTTTAAAACCGGAGGCCAAAGGCCAGAATCAACACAAAACAATAAGATAAAACAGAAACACGTAAGATTAAATCATAAAAACCCCCTGCCCGAATAAAACGTAAAACTAAGCCAGCCATAGCAGGGTCATCAGATAAAAGGGCAGGGAGCGTGTCAGGCAGTGCGAACGTCTGCCTGAGCACAGCTAAAAGCGGACACTCCAATAAAATGTGGACCACAGATAAAACGGAGCCGCAGCGACACAGAGGTGGGTCCTCACGGCGCAATAAGTGGCCGTGTGTCAGCCGAGTGTGCCCAATGCGCAGCCGGCAGAGGACAACAGACTCCTGGCGGGAGACCCGAATGGACGACCGCCACACAGTCGTTGACGCCTTGATACGACGGAGTTTGTTTGGTACGGGCAGGTTGCGCCATTCAGCGTCCCATAAATCGAAAATTTTGCGGCGTAATAGGGCCCGCAAATCAGTCGCCGGGAGGCCAATGTCCAGGGTGGGTTCACTGGTGGCCTGTTTGGCCAGGCGGTCAACACGTTCATTGCCCCGGATACCGACGTGACCGGGGGTCCACACAAAGACCACAGAGCGGCCGTGACGTGCAAGAGTATGCAGGGACTCGTGGATAGCCATCACCAGACGGGAACGAGGGAAACACTGGTCGAGAGCTCGTAAACCGCTCAGGGAATCGCTACAGATAACGAAGGACTCACCTGAGCAGGAGCAGATATACTCTAGTGCTCGAAAGATGGCGACCAGCTCAGCAGTGTAAACGCTGCAGCCAGCCGGCAAGGAACGTTGTTCGGAATGGTCCCCTAGAGTTAGCGCATACCCGACACGACCAGCAACCATCGAACCGTCAGTGTAGACAATTCCAGAGCCCTGATACGTGGCCAGGGTGAAATAAAAGTGGCGGCGGAAGGCCTCTGGAGGGACTGAGTCCTTCGAGCCCTGTGCCAAGTCGAGCCGAAGGCAAGGGCGAGGAACACACCACGGGGGTGTACGCAGAGGTGCCCGGAAAGGAGGCGGAACAGGGAAAAACCCAAGCCCGGAGAGAAGCTCCTCGACGCGTACGGCGATCGGACAACCCAACTGGGGCCGACGGTCCGGCAGATGGACGACTGACTGCGGGAACAGGACACTGTAATTTGGATGCCCGGGCAAGCTAAAAACATGGGCAGCATAAGCAGCCAGTAATTGTTGGCGTCGTAACCGCAGTGGAGGGACACATGCCTCCACTAGGATGCTGTCCACCGGGCTGGTGCGTATCCCGCTGTGGAGGATTGGGTCCAGCACCCGCAACGCAGATGGGGAAGCTGAGCCATAAGCCAGGCTCCCATAATCCAGACGAGATTGGAGTAACGCCTGGTAGAGCCGGAACAGGGTAGAGTGGTCGGCGCCCCAGCGGGTGTGGCTCAAACATCGCAGAGCATTGAGATGCCGCCAACATGCCTGTTTGAGCTGCCGGATATGAGGCAGCCAAGTCAACCGGGCATCGAAAACCACCCCCAAAAACCTGTGTGATTCCACCACTGAAAGAAGTTCGCCGTTAAGAGAAAGCTGCGGCCCCGGGTGGACATTACGTTGTCGGCAGAAAGGCATAACACAGGTCTTGGCTGCCGAAAACTGGAACCCATGAGCTACAGCCCAAGACTAAACCTTGCGGATTGCGCCCTGTAGCTGACGTTCAGCAGCTGCAATGCCAATAGAGCTGTAGTAAATACAGAAGTCGTCAGCAGACAGGGAAGCGGAGACAGAACTTCCCAAGGCCGCAGCGAGCCCGTTAATGGCTACTAAAAACAGGCAGACACTTAAAACAGAACCCTGCGGCATGCCGTTCTCCTGGACGTGGGAGGAACTATATGAGGCTGCGACTTGCACGCGACAGGTACGATACGACAGGAAATTGCGGATAAAGATCGGCAGAGGGCCCCGAAGACCCCATCCGTGAAGCGTAGAAAGGATGTGATGACACCATGTCGTATCGTACCCCTTCCGCATGTCGAAAAAGACAGCGACCAGGTGCTGACGGCGGGCAAAGGCAGTACGGATGGCCGACTCCAGGCTCACCAGATTGTCGGCGGTGGAGCGGCCTTTACGGAACCCACCCTGAGACGGAGCCAGAAGGCCCCGAGACTCCAGTACCCAATGCAAGCGCCGGCTCACCATCCGTTCGAGAAGCTCGCAAAGAACGTTGGTGAGGCTAATGGGACGGTAGCTGTCCACCTCCAGAGGGCTCTTGCCCGGTTTCAAAACGGGGATGACAATGCTCTCCCGCCATTGCGACGGAAACTCCCCCTCGACCCAAAGACGGTTGTAAAGATCGAGGAGGCGTCGCTGGCAGTCCACTGAAAGGTGTTTCAGCATCTGACAGTGGATGCCATCTGGCCCAGGAGCGGTATCAGGGCAAGCGGCTAGGGCACTGTGAAATTCCCACTCACTGAATGGAGCATTGTAGGATTCAGAAGTGTGGGTGCGAAAAGAAGCAGCCAAGTGATCCACAGCCCACCATTTGAGGAACGGTAGCTCTGGTGCAGTTCCAGGCTGTCAGGGATGCAGACATCACATTAGTAATCTGGAAAGTAAACACTGTGCACATTAACAAATGGTACCTTCTCAACTGGGAACCAAACTGAGTTTCTTTTGACAGTTTATTCGTAAATTCTCCCCTGCACGTCCTTACAAATGTTCCCACAAAAATCACTGTCCTATGATCACTTGTTTTTCACGGGCTCGCTCTTGAGTAATGGAAGTTTGATTCTGATCACCCTGTATTTGTAGATTTTGAGAAAACTTTGGAGTACATTTATTGGACCACTGTCTTTGAATTCTGTAGGTAGAAGGAATAAACCACACATTCCAAATGTTACCTACAACTCTCGCAGAAATTAGATTGCAGTTATTAAGAGCCGAGGTTCGAGAAAGGCGAGCACTAGTCGAAAAGAGAGTGAGCCGAGATTGTAGAGTATCCCCGATTACGACCGATACGTTCCCTGGCGAGCACTAGAGGAAACTGAGAAGAAATTTAGAACGGGAATTAAGAAATAAAAAGTTCGAGGTTTGCCGCCGACAACATAAATATGTCAGCGACAGCAAAGGAGTCCGAAGAGCACTCGGTGTGACACGGCAGTCTGTAACGGTTAAGTCACGGGTGTACGTCCGGCGGTGCGCTCACCTCGTCGGGGGGCCAGCCACAGGTACACCGTGCCGGAGAGCTGCTGCCGACGAGTGGACACCCCGGGGTTCTCGCAGCTGGGTACCTAAGCCCGTAATGCAGCCGATCACCGTACACTGAAAGTGTTTCGGTGCTCCTGTCGAACTTCGAGCGTAACGGAAATGACACGAGCACCGCCGCTGTCCTCGTTCGGAGTGGAAGTCGACTCTAGTTTGCATTTGCACTCGTATCGTCCAAAATGTAATTAGTACGACGAATGCCGACGCGTCAGTCCGAAGAGTGAAGCGGCACAATTTGGCCGACGTACGGAAATCGTTCGGACCCTAGGTGTATTTAGAGACACGGCGCCCAGTAATTACGTACATAATCTCCGATCGGTAAACGATTCGTAATTTTTGTACTGTAATTTATACGTTAATTAATTCGGCAGTAAAACACATTTTAATTTAAAAAAATTTGAAATTGATATAAAAAACTATCACGATATAATTACATGTATGTCACGGCACTGACAGAGGTCGTACAAGGGCTCCCCAGAATGTAATGCATCGCCTTTTCTTTGTTTTATTTCTTCCTCGGCTGAAAACAATGCTACAGATGTGAAACGTTACATGCGTATTATTTGAAGTCTCCCGAGAGAGCGCGCCAAGTTTCCGTTACCTCCGACAGATAGCGCAGCTGTGGGACAGTTTCACAATGGCACCTATAGGCCGTGTACATTACGAGTGATGTGCCGCCACTGAATTTCTCACTGCAGAGAAAGAAACTGAGTAATATTCGCAAACACTCGTGCGAAGTCTCCGGAACATCAGCTGTCGACAGAAGTACAGTTAGTCGCTGGGCACGGAGGGTGAAGTCGTCGGAAGGCGGTTCGGCGGAGCTGGAACTCCGCAATTTGCGGCGGTCGGGGAGACCGTCCACGGCCGCCACACCTGACGTGTCTGACCCGGCAACCTCGGACTTCCACCGGTTTGGGCCATTAAAGGATGCCATTTGTGGAAGACATTTTGTTGGCGGTGGAGCGATTCACACAGCGAAGCACTGGCTCCGCCGCCAGGACGAGAATCGGTACCGACAGCGCAAACGACTCGTCGTTTCACACTTTCGGAAGGTCACAGAACGGGTTGGAGATTATGTGGAAAAATAGGGTGTGTAGATAAACCACCATTCTTTCGTGTGTGTAATTCTTATTATGTTTAATAAAGAACTGTTGAAGACACACACACACACACACACACACACACACACACACACACACACACACACACTGCATTACTTTCTGGGCAACCCTCATTTCACATGTTTTACAATTTTTAGTTCTTAAGATCTGTATTTTTTGTGTGTTTCTTTCATTTGTTGTTCTGCATTTTTGGTATGTTTCTTTCATTTGTTGTTAGTTTAGCATAGTTTCGCCTTCCTTTTTTTGAACAATTAATAATATGTAAATTCTGATCAGTGCAACGTAATATATGGTAAAAACTTGTGTCAACCTGAGAAAGATAAAAAAAATTTTCGGGTGAACAGCATTGCTGAGAACTTTGACTTTACAGCATGTCACAGTTTCTACAAAGTGTCCTGGTTGTCCTGCGGTTCCACGCTCGAGGAATTCTACAAGCAGAGGGACCGCGCAGTCGAATGAGAACATCACTGTGCCTTACCGGGAAGTGTGTGAACACCTTCAGATTTCTTCGGCGGGGGATATGTGGGACGTTTACGCTGTCGGCTCTGCCACGTGTCCCCGGCCCGTCCAGATGCTGTCTGACAGAATCGTTACGTCACACAGTGACACTCGCCCTCACATTGGCAAGTGGACGAAGGCTACACTTCAGTGACTCAGTTGGGAAACACTGCAATACGTTCTGTACAGACAGGATCTTTCACCGTGCGATTTTCACACCATTGGCGACCTGAAGAAAGACGCGTGCATATGCCAGTTTCAGTCGGACGAGGAAGTGCAAAAGTGAGTGTAGTTGTGGATCCGTCAGCAACCGACCGTATTCTACGGAACAGGATCTGATTGTCTCGTCTCGCAGTGGGATAAACGTCTTAACACGTGTGGTGATTACTTTCAAATGGGGCCATTGTAGGGTCCCATTGCAGCGGGTGTTCAGTTTTAATCCGACTGCACCTCATATTTAGAAAATATTATTTATTTGTATGGGTTTAAATTTATTTCCAAATATTCATGTAATTCTGTTCTTTTTTTTTCATGTGGTTTTACAAGATTGTGGCGACACTGCACCGTTTTAGCTGACTGACAGTCAACAGCCACAAAATAATGCAATTTGCAAAATAGAGAGCCTTTACTAAATAATCAGAAAATAACAAGTCAAAACCTTTGAAACTGAGACTGTAACTGATGTTATGAGAAGGTTTACTAATCATTAAGAGTTGGCTCATCATAGATGTGGTACATACTACACTGTGTATGATCAAAGGAAATTAATTGTGTATCTTTTTTCAGAAATTAAACATTAACCTCAGAAAACTTAAAAAGGAGGAGGAGGAGAAGAAAAAGGAGAAGGAGGAGGAGGAGGAGGAGGAGGAGGAGGAGGAGAAAAAGGAGGAGGAGAAGGAGGAGGAGAAGAAAAAGGAGGAGGAGAAGAAAAAGGAGGAGGAGAAGAAAAAGGAGGAGGAGAAGAAATAAATAAATAAAGGAAGAAAGAAATAAGGATGCAACTTCAGTGTTTTTATTTCACGAAAATTCATTCATCCCTATACCAGAAATTATGAGAATGTCACTGAAGTGCAAATACAAAATATGCTGAACGAAAAGATTGCTGACAGACACCACTGAGTGGACGATACTGACCCACTCTGTTGCCGACGACCACCTCGTCCAGGTCGCAAGGGTAGTCCTTACGCAGCACGACGCCATCCACCATGACGTTGCTGCCGGACAGCATCCACGTCCCGTGCTCCAGGTCCGTCATCGTGCACGGTAGCTCCAGCTCGTCCGGCCGTACAGACGTTACCCCTGCAAACCGAACGTTCTCCGCTAATGGCAACTCGCACGCATACCCCTCTGGAAGGCGTGCCGCTTTCGTAACACGAGCGGGCGTGTGGCGTACTTAGTAACGTGTCTAAATAATAGCCTTCTTCACGTTACCAAATTAAATGTGGATGAGCAAAATCACAGTTTAATTTCGGTTTAATTAAACAACAATAAAATAAAGTTTGTAATATGAGCTAACATGCTGTTTAGGTAAACAACCATGAAATGAATCGCTCTGCTGCCACGCACAAGAGTTATCTCTCAGTAATGAGCCACTCTATGCATTAAACAGCGCAGTTGCATCAGAACCCCGGCTGACGCTTATTTGATTACTAATCGTCGCTTAGAGAACTGCCTCACTGCGAGACTGTGTTGTCAGCCGGTAATCTGGGTATTTTTCTTGCACGGATAATAAATTTTTCTCACTCATCTTGCAGTTTTATTTTATGTTACTGCTGCTCAATCGGACATACGACGATGTAATTCATCACTGTGTTAGTTGAAGCAATACCGGAGGAATCTGTGTCGACTCGCATTTCTGAAACAACACCGGAGCGGTCCAAAACGATTTCGTTTGCGGTTGGCGCACTTTATACACGGGCCTACCTGCTCGAGGGTGAAGTGCCTGAGACTGCTCAGATTGAAAGAGGCGTACGGCAGGGATCTAATCCAGGGTTGCCGTAAGTTTCCACGGGAAATTCTCATATTTCTCTGATTTCCAGACAAGTTATAGGATTTTTCCCTGACAGATTTTGAGATCACAAGGGAATGTAAATCCCTATGTTGACCAAAATGTAAGGACTTCCATATTTCTAAATATGTGAGTAAAAATCTTCAGTACTAACATCAACAGCCTTCCAGAAATCCAGAAATACGGAATTGATCTGAAATCCCTTGTTAATAGCACTCAACACTTCAAGTGAATAAAGAGCTAGTTGTGTTTCAAAGGAACGACGTTTTCTAAACTCCTGTTGACTGTGTGTCAATAGACCATTTTCTTCGAGGTAAGTCATAATGTTCGAACACAATATATGTTGTAAAATCCTGCTGCATATCAACATTAATGATACGTGCCTGTAATTTAGTGGATTATTGCTACTACCTTTCTTGAATATGTGTGTGACCTGTGCAACTTCCCAGTCTTTGGGTACAGATCTTCCGTCAAGAAAACGGTTGTATACGATTGTTAAGTATGGAGCTAATGCATCAGCATACTCCGAAAGGAACCTAATTGGTATACAGTCTTGACCAGAAGACGTGCTTTTATTAAGTGATTTAAGTTGCTTCACTACTCCGAGGATATCTACTTCTACGTTACTCATGTTGACAGATGTTCTTGATTCGGATTCTGGGATATTTACTTTGTCTTCTTTTGTGAAGGCATTTCGGAAGGCTGTGTTTAGTAAGTCTGCTTTGGCAGCACTGTCTTCGATAGTATCTCCATTCCTATCGCGGAGAGAAGGCATTCGTTGTTTCTTGCCGCTAACATACTTCACAAATGACCAGAATCTCTCTGGATTTTCTGCCAGGTTTTGAGACGAAGTTTCATTGTGGAAACTGTTATAAGCAACTCGCATTAAAGTCCGCACTAAATTTCGAGCTTCTGTAAAGGATCGCCAATCTTGGGGGATTTTGCGTCTGTTTGAATTTGGCATGTTCGTTTCGATGTTTCTACAACAGTGTTCTAACCCGTTTTGAGTACCAAGAAGGATCAGCTCCACTGTTAATTTATTTGGTTTAAATCTTTCAACTGCACATACTAACTCACAGGAAGTATCTACTTCAACTTCGTAACAAGTTAAACTACTTCTAATAGCAAGAAACATGCCACTGCCAACCGTGTTTGGCCTATCCTTTCAGAACACCGTCAGGTTCTTCGCAAAAATTTCGGCTGAACTTATATTCATCCAGCTTTCATTGCCTATAACGATTTGAGCATCAGTGCTTTCTATTAGCGTTTGTAGCTCTTGTACTTTCCCAACATAGCTACGACAATTTACAACTGTTATACCAATGGTTCCTGTATCTACGTTTTTCCTGTGTTCAGCCTGCACCCTTTGTGACTGAAGCCCTTCTCGTGTTTTCCCGAGACCTTCTAACCTAAAAAAAAGCCCAGTCCACACCACACAGCCCCCGCTACCCGAGTAGCCGCCTCCTGCGTATAGTGGACACCCGACCTATTCAGCCAACCACCCTCTGGCGCAAGTCGAGGAATCTGCAGCCCACAAGGTCGCAGAACCGTCCGAGCCTCTGATTCGGACCCTCCACTCAGCTCTGTACCAGAGGCCCGCAATCGGTCCTGTCGACTTTGCTGCAGATGGTGAGCTCTGCTTTCATCTTGGAAGCAGGCCTGGCAGCCTTTATCATTTCTGTTAGCCGCTCGAAACCAGGGAGAGTGTCTTCTGATCCAAAGTGACACACATCACCGATGTGAGCAACCACCTTCAGTTGGCTGCACCCTGTGCTCTTCACGGCATCCGGGAAGACCCTTCCCACATCTGGAATGACTCCAACCAGTATGCACACAGAGTGCACATCGGTTTCCCTAAGCGGCCCCACAAAGTGACTAATGTCGGATCTCCCAACTACTAACAATTCCACCCTCTGCGATTGTCCAGATCTCGCAGGCCGAGTGGTTTCCTCTGAAACAGGACAGGCGACAGCATCTGGCTGAGCGACAGTGTCAGCCACAGACGGCACCTGGAACGCGTTTGTCAGACAAACCAAGGAGGCCTTACGTGCGGCCGCCCGGGAAGTCTTTTGCCACCCGGGGCGACCTCCCACTCTACCACAGGTGACAGCCCAGCCTCAGTGCGAGCAGTAACTGGGTTGGCCACCGGTGAGCACCGATAGGAGGACTCTGACGTGCCGGACGTCCGCTGGATCCCCACGGCCTTCGCACAGCACTGGTGCCCATCCACTGCAGCCTCAAGCTGTGTAACCGAAGCCATCACAGCCTGAAGCTGAGAGCGAAGTGTCACCAACTCGGCTCGCATCTGCACACAACAATCACAGTCCCTGTCAGTACTGAAGTCTGTGCAAAACTGGACTATGCAGATAAATGGACTATTGGCACATGCTGCACAACTATTGGCACATACTGCACAACTCTACAGTAGACCCTGAAGAAAACGCAGGAACTGTGTCTAATAATACACAGATATTGAAAAACCTAACTACCAAACCACTCGGGTGAAACTAAATAATGGCCCCTGATCAGAAATTTGTAATAGCGTATTTACTCGAATCTAAGCCGCACTCGAATCTAAGCCACACCTGAAAAATGAGACTCGAAATCGAGAAAAAAAAAATTTCCCGAATCTAAGCCGCACCTGAAATTTGAGACTTGAATTTCAAGGGGAGAGAAAAATTATGGGCCGCATCTCCAAATCGAAACAAAGTTGGTCCATTGTAATATGAAACACAATTTAGGTCGAATGAACGACGATACAGCTACAGTAGTTTGGTTCGAGTCGTAAGCTTAGCAGTAAAGCTTTACCAGGTAGCCATTGCTATGCGTCAGGCGCTCCGTCCGTATTTATACGGGTACCCTTCCTTTTTCACGTGCTTCGTCTGGTTTGAATCGATTGGTTATTTTGCTTTGATCTGATAAGTGCCGTTCTCTTTGTTATAGGTGTTTCCGTCACTCTAAGCTGAAAATGCATTACTGTACTGTGCCATGCATCGTTTGTCACATTCTGATAGTGCGTGTTTGCGGCCTGTCGCCGCTCGCGGCATGGCTTCCTTTTGTGCGCGCTACCGCTACTGCTACTGCGATAGTCTGTCTGTAAACTCAAGAACGAGCAGCACTTTTGGTGGGGGAAGTGGCCTTTCCCGGAAGAAACCTGCCACTGGCCTACAGGGCAACCCAAAATCAGTTGCCCATTACCTATCTAGCAGTCTACTTCGGCGTGCAGTCATATACGTCGTTTCTGTTCGTGGGATCTTAGTTGCCAATCTCAGTCAGTTGACTCTGTGAACTCACCGATATACTTCAGTATCCGGAAGTGACGGATAATCGCCCTGCATTTGCAAGAAAATGTGCAGAATACGAAGAAGATACTTGCGCAGAACGAGAGTTCGATTGTCTCTAACGTTATTACAGCTTGTGTTTAAAGGAGGCTACACAAAAAGAACGGTTGGCTAATATTACCAGTCCCAATCAAAGGGCTGCAGTTTATGCACACGTCAGCCTCGCCAAAATAGGACGCATAAGGAAGGTACGCGAAAACAAGGCGCTTGGTTTACTGGAATCGCTGCAAAGGAAAACTAATAATTTAGGGAGGAAACCCATTGTTATAGACAGTTTCACAAAATCGGTCATTTGACAAACGATGGAGGACTTTTACATAAACCGAAAAATAATGCCCACATTACGGAAATTACTCACTGGCGTTGTAACATTACGAGTCAAGACAGCTGTAACGGAACTTCAATAGCGTAAAGTTATCGTTAAAAACGCACGCCGCGCGATTTGTTACGATTTGGTCGGTCATAATAGTAGTAACATGCTTTTGAATACAATTACAATATAACGGCGATACCTGTCTAGCGTTATTGGAAATAATATGTAATAAATTAATGAGTAAGGTAGCCGATCCTATAAGAAGAGGTAAAATTGGGCATATTAAGGTGTTTTGCTTTATATCGACTAAGCCGATGATACGGCGTCTTTTTTTTCTGTTTACTCTTAGAAGAAAAAAAAAAGAAAACAAGTAACGAAGTGCTAATTGTGCGTTGTGAAAAATATAGGGGCGAATTTTAAATAGCTACAGTGTATAATCAGACTAACAAATGGACATTCAGTTACGCGAAATAGCGGACAGTGAAATGTGGTCATTAAATTGAGTACACCTACAGGGTGGTCAATTCCAGGATAAGTCTATTCGCGTCTCACGAGGCACGCGGTATTGAGACCGGTTTTTTTTATTATATCACGGAGAGCGGGCTTCAATTTATAAAAAGGAGAAAAGCTGTATCATTATCACTGACTGTTGGTGTTATGCAACCAAAACTGTTCATCAAAGGGTTTCGGTGAGTGAGTGGTGAATGCGAAATGAAACTGTGAACGAAGTTATGTTAAATAAAGCAGAAGAGACAAGACAGTTTGGTCGTATCTGTTATTATTCCATAAACCGTAACATTTATTCTCGTTGTACGAAGCCTTTATAGACGATCGTTATGACAATTTGCTTTGAAGGGATCTCGTTACGAGTTAAGTTTTGGGGACCTGTTCAACAGGGGATAGTTCGTAGATCTTAACTACTGCAGCTATTCTGGAATCAGGTGCTACCGTGACCGTTGTGTGTTGTCTATGGCTTAAGGTCATCATATCTCATTCTCCAAGATCGACGCGCCTTTCCTCTTGGTATAACTGTGTCTCACGGTAACCACGACAACGCCGACGGCGAAGGAAGATACGGTAGAGCGTGAAACAAAAAATACATTTTCGTTGTAGAAAGATGTTTTACACAAGACATTGCGTGAAATTGGATTTACCTGGAAATACTTTTCAGACGTGTTTAGGAAGACAAAGACAAAAAAAAACAGTGCGAATCGAACTAATACAACACACGTAATTATAAATTTCTGGTTACTTTTTAAGCACTCTTCGTGTTGCGAGAATTGTTAAGTTTTAAGGCAGCCCTTCAAAGAAAACTTCTACCTTTTAGTAGAAACACAAAGTAAGAACAAGCCTTAAATTCTACAGACTGATGCACTATATCTGGTTCGTCTTACGAATAGAGGAACATACATTCATATGAATAAGCATTCGGTTCTATGTTTGTAGTATAATCCTGACTTCCGTTCTTACGTTAATATTATTTACTCTATAATGTTTTGTTTTCCTTATAATCTTAACGCATTTGTCTAAAAATAAACGCAGACGGGACGTATGTGTACACGGCGTCGTCACAGATTTTAAGCGCGCGCCGCGGCAGGGCCGGTACTACGTTGTGGAACAGCCTGTAGAAGCGCCATGTGACGTAGCAGGGTAGGCAGAGTGGGGACTCGCGCGCTCACTCTTCAGTTTACCGACAGACTATACGAGAGAGGAATCGTCTCATTAGCGAAACAATGGCAAGAAACTGCTATTTATTGTTACTTACACTGCTGCTTTCTTTGATAATGATCAACAAGAACCAAATAATAGACTGCGTATGATAGAAAATGTTCTGAACAAGAGCTTAACGAAAATTTTTCTCCGTTTGAAAATCTTTGCAGACGCCTCTTTTGTACATTACATTCTACACAGAAATTAGAGTCATCTTAGATTTAAAAATCTAGTCAATTGCCGTGCTTCATTTCTGACTGTATCACTATTAAGCATAAGAATAATACGAATATAAACATGGCATGATATGTATATTCTTCCGCGTTTGCTGTTGTCTCACTCTAGTTTCGTAGTTTATTAGGCAGACAGATTTAAATGAGATAGCAGCAAACATGAAACAATACATGGCAAAATGTTTATATGCGTATTATTCTTATGGTGACGAGAATACTGCATGTGATTCACAATTTATAAAAGTTCCTATTAGCAACCATCTCTTCTCACAGATAGGAAAAATTCAGAACGTAGAGTTGGCCATATTGACAAACATCCCAAAAAGTCTTGCCAGTCGGTTTTCGTAGTACATTGAAATGCTGATACATTTGAAGATGAACAATATGGAATTTGTATTTACTTCGTTGGATAATGTATGAAAATGCAGTGGCGAAAGTCGGGGCGGAGAAAATAGCTCGTCTTCCACCTTTTTTTTTTAATTTATTTACTGACGCAGAGGTTTGGCGCCAGTATTTATCTTTGTGCCTACAAAGCATGCTTGTGTAGCGCTACATATATTCGACGGCAGAAGTAAGTTGTGGTGGCACCCACCAACTTTTTTCAGAATTTCCGCTTGCTTTGCGCTCAATTCTAAGCCGCAGGTGGTTTTTTGGATTACAAAAACCGGAAAAAAAGTGCGGCTTAGATTCGAGTAAATACGGTATGTCACAAAATCGGTTTACTTTCCAACACAAACGAAAATGTGAGAACTGCACCAGTTAGATATTAAATTTACACGCAGAAACTATTAAGGCACACAGATGACAAAATAAGATTCACTCCCGGTTAGGAACTCGTAAATGTCACAAAAGCGGTTACTTCCCTGCTGACGCGTCTGTCTCAGTCGGCTGCTACTCCCTGCCTCTCGTCGGCAGCTGTCGGGCGAGTGGCGAGAAGTGGTGGCAGCAGCGAGCGCAAGCTTAGGGGAGTGGTAGGAAGGGGAGGAGCAGTGGGAATGTGGGAGCAGGGAAGCGGTGCACGTACTACAGCTGTGCAACGATTTGAGACATCTCAATAAACAAACCATTTCATCTACCGAGACAAAAATGAGACTTTTACAGTGTTTTTCTTTTTTTTCCCTTTGTTTTTTTAATTCCCTGACATTTCCCCAACACATTTTAAATTCCCCGATATTCCCTCTCATTTCGCAAACTTGTGGCAACCCTATAATCTCACCCCCCCCCCCCTCCCCCCTACTGTTATACTAGCTCATCAAAAAAGGGAGACACACGTGGACAACTGACGTTGTTGTAAGCCCATTAGCTTGCTTACTCACCGCCACCTGTCACGACAAAGGTGCCGGTACGTGCCTCGGCTGTACACTCCGACAATACGAATGTAAATGGCGCCGTCCGACAAGCGAGGCGTGCCAGAAGTCTGTGTCTTCTTCAATGTTTGCACGACATTCAGTTACCTTTGGCGATTCGGACCTCACATTCCGAATAACAGTCGTATATCGAGATGTGATTTTTGCTACGATACAGTGGACAATGTGGTCAATTTTCTCATGTATGGAAGTTATTTTTAACATTTATTCCTGTCAAATTATTACAAATACTTTTTTTAATGGAGCTATCTACTTTTACTGTGACATTTGTAAAAAGAAGCCTTAAAAGATAACTCGGATGACAACACCTGTGGAACTCTGTCAAATAGTAAGACAGTAAAGCACCGCAAAACCCTGGCCCGCCGTCAAGTCCCACAACCGTCAGACCTACCTACCGAACGTACGAAAATGCTTAATTTTGGACGGTCCGTGTAACTACCATAGTGGAAAGTCCAGAGTTCATACACCATCGAACGTCAGAAAATTCACCGAAGAGCCCGCTATAACTCGGCAAAAGCTTCTTTCTGACAGATTTACTAGTTCCGTGCATATTTTGAGCAATCCACACAAGTGCAATTTCCACCTGACAGCAAATGTCACAGCGCAGCTCTCACTACCGGAGACTACGGAGTGCGGACTCACCGGCTTCTATGGAACCGAGCCAGCAGTCCACAGTCTTCTCCACGACCACCTCGAAGATCTCGTCGTCCCTCAGCGGGCGGTTGCTCACCAAGATGGCGTCGTTGAACTCCCCGAACGCGCGGGGGCCGCGAAGCCGTCGTGCCGCCGTTGGAGAGCCGCGCCTTCTTGCCGGTGCGAGTGCCGGAAGCGCAGGTCACTGGGGGTAGAAATGAGACACCGTAAGTAACGGACCTCACACTGTCGGGAATCGAATACTCTGCAGCTGCAACTTCACCGGTGGTGAAGATTCTGAGGATTATAAGACTGAACACGCACCGGTGAAACAAGATATTGTTACCGCCCGCTCGGTAGCAAACGGACCCACCTTTCGAACACAAAACGGCGGCGATACCACGTAGCACGGATACCTACGCACAGGTCACGCAATTCCCGGGTATTACGGGAAGACGGTCTGCGGGCGTGGACCTCGTGCCCCGTACCTTCCCAGACGTCTCCAGTCGGTATCACATTTGGCAAATTTGGTGACCGAGACACACACGTGAAGGGGCTCGGCACCTTCACCTCGTGAATGCAGGAGTCAGATGAGAGTAGACAGCTCTGTACAGACGGCGAATCACAGCTTCCGTAACAGACGTCCACCGCAATCCGGCAGCGGCTCCTAACAGTGATGGCTGTAGCCGAACAGTGTCGCTACGTACAGATTATGAAATTTTAAGTAGTCAAAATAATGTATTTGGGAAAGGAAACTTTTTTTCTACGACTATTATGACTTCTATTGACTATTATTGACTTAACTGTTTACTTATAGTGTCAGTGCACAGTTTATCTACATCTACACACAAAGGCTCACGTGTAAAAGTACCGACAGACTTTTCGCTGCGAGCACCCACTGCCACCCCCACTCGTGGTTGTGGTGGGAGTTGGTCCTCGGCCTCTTTTTGTTACTAAAGGAGCTCTGTTGCAGTCCGTGGCTGTCGGTGAATGTGGTCGGCAAAAATCCACGAAATATGGACCACTAATTACTCTTACGAAAAGCTATATACACTGTGGCTTACGAACTTAACTGTACGTGTGAAAATGTGTTTGTTACTTCACTCGGACTTTAAAAGCAACACGTAATAACGTACAGATCAGTTTTTAATCTCTCAGTAATGTTTCTCTCAATCACACTTTACCGAGAATTCACATGGACACACACAAAAAAATCCAGATGAACAAAGACAAAAATACTCTTTAGTAACAAATGAATAATCGAACTGAACACCACATTTTGGTTATTCTTCACAAGTGTAATACTTTTCATAACTTAGCACATTTTCGTCACACACTTCACTTATGCCTAATGAAATAAAGTAAACATACATATATCTGTGTAATGTAATATTAAAGCCAGTATGAATGGAATGAGGAAGAGATCGTATAACCAAGTTTATTCACTAATGTAGAAAGTTCAAAAGTAATAAAGAATACGGCTTTTTCTACCAGAACTAAGTGCCTCACATTGCACATTTCACTGAGATATCTGCCAACAACAATCACCCACTTCCACCCATCACAGTATGAATGAAACATGTTGAGGACTGTATCACCATTACATTACATTATGAGTGAAACAACACAAATATTTTCACATGTACAATACAGTTTACAAGCCATACACTGAAGCGCCACAGAAACTGGTATAGGCATGCATATTCAAATACAGAGATATGGCGCTGCAATCGGCAACGCCTATATAAGACAAGTGTCTGGTGCAGTCGTTACATCAGTTACAGCTGCTACAATGGCAGGTTGTCACGGTCTAAGTGAATCAGCGCACGAGCAATGGAACACAGCACCTTCAACGTAGCGATGAAGTGGGGATTTTCCCGTACGACCATTTCATTTCACAAGTGTACAGCGAATATGAGGAAACCGGTAAAACTTCAAATCTCCGACATTGATGCGGCCAGGAAAAGACCCTGCAAGAATGGCACCAACGACTAACAAAGTGCAACCCTTCCGCAAATTGCTGCAGATTTCAATGCTGGGCCATCGACAAGTGTCAGTGTGTGAATCGTTCCACGAAACGTCATCGATACGGGCTTCTGGAGCCGAAGGCTCACTCGTGTACCCTCAATGACTGCACAGACACAAAGCTTTACGCCTCACCTGGCCCGTCAATATCAATACTGGACTGTCGATGACTGGAAACGTGTTGCCTGGTCGGCCGAGCATCGTTTCGAATTGTATCGAGCGGATGGACGTGTACGGGTATGGAGACAACCTCACGAATCCGTGGACCCTACAAGTCAGTAGCTGTTGGTAGCAGCTATGTGATGGTGTAGGATGTGTAGAATTGGAGGGTTACGCGGCCCCCGATACTTCTAGCCATGACTGACAGGTGAAACGTACATAAGCATCCTGTCTGATCACATGCATCCATTCGTGTCCATTGTGCATTCTGACTGACTCTTGGCAATTCCAGCGGGACAATGCGACACCCCACATGTCCTGAATTGCTACGCTTTCCAACATTCTGTTTAGAAGAGATCTCCACCTCCTCGTACTCTTACGAGGGCTTATGGACAATCCTGGAGTATTCGTGGTGTTAATTCCCTCCAGCACTACTTCAGACATTAGCCGAGTCCACGCCATGTCATGTTGCAGCACTTCTGCATGCTTGCAGAGGGCTTACACTATATTAGGCAGTTGTATCAGCTTCTTGTTCTTCAGTGTATATTATTTAGCTTTAGCTAAGAGCATTTACTGCTCTATATTTCGTGCATTTTTGCCCACCACACTCACCCACTGCTACACATTGCGACCGAGCTACCTTACTAACAAAACAACTGCATTCGTAATACCCTCAATCAGATATGCATCTGTACACTTCTCATATCTAGAACATTTTCAGGCCGTCTCCCGTGCCACATATTCTGATCCACGCAACACCATTTTTCTCAGCTAGTTCGAGTACAATAAACGAATACTGCCACGTCTATTAATGGAGTATGTCAGTACGAGAATCGCTTCTAGACAGCACATCTGAGTCATAAGCCCAGGGAAAATTCATAAGAAAATAATACTTACGATAATTTAGTTGTTTAGAGGAGGAGTTACAATATCTGTGGGTTTTCTAAATTTGTTCATTTAACGAACTGCTCAGTAAAGCTATTCGTTTCTGATCGGAGCAGCTGAGGTGTTTCTCAGCCGATCAGATGACAGAACGTCCACACGTATTTTGGGGACTAGAAGAATTACTCCATGGAGGTCAAATCGCATTTGGAGCTCGGCCACTGTGACAGTAGAACGTACGTAGTACGTGCTCTGGATAGACACGAGCCGGAAGGTAATCACAGGTGACTCTTAAAGACTAACCGGCAAAAATCTGGTTTTTCTCGACAAACACTAACGGGCGAAATTCTGGTTTTTCTGTGTAAATTCTAACTTCTGAAGTAACTCAAATCTGCACGTTTTACTGTGCAGGTACGTGCTGAAAACCGTGCACTGCAAAATATTTGAGCATCAAGTAAACTTCGCTTACAGTCGATTTTACCCACATATTGCTGTGTACGAAATGTAGATAATATTTTGAAATTTTATCTATAATTGAGAGCGGAATGATACCCCACTTCATTCTGGAGATATCGGTTTTTATATCAGGTGAACAATGTCTCACAACACTCCCATTTTGCCCCCGTGCATCTGAAATCGTGCTGTCACAATAACTGTCATATTTCGTGAATGGTTCAATATATCGAAATGAGGTCTTTTGCAAATGTAGCACACAAAGAGGCACTTATATTGTACGATAAATGCTCTAAAATATTTTTATTCACCGAGATACGGAAGTAACTCGTCCGCAGCAGTCAGGAAGTCGGCAGAACGGGACACGTATACAGATCAATAGCGCTTAAGTTCTTTAAAGATTTACACGCAAAGTGTGAGGGATTTTTGAACAGTGGTTCACTCGTCAGTTCCATATCCCAGTGGTCAACCATACTGACTGGCAATTCGTTGGCTCAGGTTCGAGTCCCAAAGTTGCCTTTTTTTCCCTTCGTCACAGTGTTAAACTATTAATTAGAAATTTTACATATAGTTGGACAGTTCGGTTTAACTTATTCAATTTTGCTATGATCACTACCCTCTCAGTGAGAAGGCTATAGGCCACCAGGTTTTAGGACACCTGTTGAAATTTTGCAAGAGCTGCCACTGTGTGTGAGGTGCCTCCTGGTGGCATTTTGTTGTACTAGTGAGACTACACCAGCTGCCTACAAACACACTCCAGGCCTCGTACTCGCCTTACCGAGTCAGGTGCCCACAACTCCACCGCGGCATTCAATCTCGCAGTGGGCAGTGACTGTAACGTTCGGCTCGTCGACGAATATCGTTCTGTAATTTATATCTAAACCGAGCTGACAAGGTTCGCATTCCTCGTGGGATTTTGGCTCGCTTTCGTGTCTCAGTGTTTGCTGCAATCTCTACGAACAAAAACGTAAATGTAAATTTGTACAAATTTACAAATCTCTGGAAGTTCTTCACTGACTGCTTTGAAATTTTGACACAATGCCGCATTCGAATATGTGCGGTTTTTTGTACCTACTACAGTGCCATATATAAGTAATAATTATGTGCGAAATTGATATAAAAAAGTAACTGTATGTTTGTTTCAAATTTCAAATCTCTGAAAGTTCTCCACTGATTCCCTTGAAATTATGACAATGTTGCATTCGAATATGCACGTGCTTTTATACAACAACCATTTTAAAATATACGTACAGGGTAATTCTCGTTAATGTTTCTACCGGTCTGCCACACCCGACCGTCCCGACACGAGTCGAATAGTCACATCGTCGTGCCACCGGGCTCGAGTGCTCGACTGTAGCGCATGGGGCTCAGGTTCGAGTCCTGTGCCTGGCGGGTGCTGTGCTTTTACACTGTTTCAGACAATTGTTTACTGTGAGATCATATTCATCATTTTATTTACCAGTCTCGCAGTCTCTACTGGTTAACTGCAGAGTACAGCATCACTACCAGTGAATGAGCTACATCATCCTTACTAAATAAAAGTTGGCAAAACAAAAAAAAATAAAGAAAATAAAAATAAAAATTAGAGAGAGAGAGAGAGAGAGAGAGAGAGAGAGAGAGAGAGAGAGAGAGAGAGAGATGTTGCCTGCTTACATTGAGGTAGATAATATTGTAACTTCTACATTTATTAAAGATCACATTTATGAAAGGTGTTCAAAAATGGAGCAGTCTTGCAGTGCAAAGTCTAGCACTGCCCCCTATTGGGGAGTGCACGATCGGCACGCCCAACTGCTACACGTTCGGCAAGGTACATCATCTGATGATGTCACATGTTCAACATTTCACATCCACTTTTGGGGTATTTCCTGACATTTGCAGCCCCTGTTTGTCTTATCCTATATTAAATACGTTATCCCAGCATCTACTTCACTTTGGGGATTTTTAAACGTTAATAAGAATCATCTTGTACACCAAATGTGTAATGCATAAAGGAGACATGTTATTACTAAGAATCTAAAAGTTCTTGACTGATTTACTTTAAATTTCTACACAATACTGTAACGAGCACTCAGATGGACGGACGGACACGGACTCACACACACACACACACACACACACACACACACACACACACAGGGTGAACACTAATAAAACCAACAAACTGCAGGGACAGATTCCTGTCTGAAACGGAGCAAAAAAGGTCCTGTGTGTCTGTAAATGGATGCTGTGCATGCAACAATAACAAACTGTCCCGAAACAGTACAGACATCCACGTCACAACAGAGGTTCGAAGTGGCTTCCGTGGGATTGCCAAGTGACAGGGGCAGTAGCGGCTGTCACGCAGGACACACTTAATCTTACTGCGGCTTACGCCGTGTCAGAGGGCCACTCGCCCGGAGCTCGTACTAGGGCTCGTCACAATATCCTGCAGAACCCCGTCCCCCTAATATGGTGTAAGCAAAGTCAGTCGCCTCCTTGCACGTTCGTCTGTGAGAAAGGACCTACGATCACACAGATGCCCAAAAACGGAGCAGTCAAAACGAGTCGAGGGAAATGCCGACGAGAGGAGTGCGCCCGTCGCACGACGGTGCACGTCCTCGCACGGCCCCGGCCGTCGAAACGATCTCGGACTCGTTTGGTTACAGTGTTCTGAACTGCCCCCAGTATTCTGCTGATTTGGTGCCTTCACATTATCATCTTTTCATCTCCCTGAAGGCACAAGTGAGAGGAATTAAATTTTAAACCGAAGATCGGGTGCAGGAAGGGGTTCTGAAGTGTGGGAAGAAGCTCGCGGGAGAGTTCTTCGAGGAGGGTGTAGAGAAGCTCGTTTTGTTTGTTCTGTTTTGCTGTAGGGTGCAAAAAACAACTGGGGTCATACGCGTTCAAGTCAAAAACTATAGAATACAAAAAGAGAGAGGAGGTAAATGACTATACGTCAGCCACATTTGACAATAGAAGACAGCTAAGAACAGGCACACGTAAAAAGAGCTAAAAAAAAAGAGACACCATACAGAAACGGAGGTCCAAAACTGAAAATTAAATGTCCTTCGCCATATTGCTAAAAAAAAGAAGAAGACGGGGAGAGGGGGAGGGGGGGGGGCATAGGGGGGTGGAGGGGGGGGGGGACGGGGAGGGGGAGAGAGGGAGAGAGGGAGAGAGAGAGACAATAACTCAGACGGCAAACACAAACGGGAATGTAAATGGTCTAAAAAAAAAAAAAAAGAAAAAGAAAAAAAAATAGGCATTCCGTCAACAAGTGGCAGACAGTTAAAATTTGGGCGCAATGTGCACAAAGTGGTGGGGTAGCACCACTTAGCAAATGACGATGGGTACAAAGGCAGTGCCTCGTACACAGCCGAGTCAAAATAATCTCCTCTCGGTGGGAGGGCCGGGAGGATATTGTCCGAGATGCTGGGAGAGGCTTAATACACGGGAGCTTATTCCCGTGAAGGGAGGACTACTGGCGATGCCGAAGAGATACCAACTCCCGATAGAAGGCGACACCGAGATCGTCAGACGGAATACAGGAACTGGCGGGCTGAGGTACGAGGACTGCAATCTCGTTTCCTGGCAGACCGACACGACGAGGAACCCACAGAAACGTGACACTGGCTCCACCGAGAGCGAGCAAGAGACAGTTTTCCTTGACCCGCTGCACCAAGAGACGGGTGGTGCGCAGCACACACAGACTCTGAAGGGCATCGAGCGAGTCTGTGCAGAGGACACTATTGAAAAGGCCGCGTCGCCGGACGCACTCCGTGGCCCGATACGAGGCGAACGGCTCGGCTGCAAATACTGAGGAGTGTGCCGGAAGCCGTTATTCAAAGACACGGGTGCCAATGACGAAGGCACACTCTACCCCACTGTCAGTCCGAGAGAGAAGCTCATGCCACACCTCACTACACATTTTAACTGGAATGGTGATTATGTCGACAAGCATATTGAGAATATCCTGTAATTTTCTTACTACACTTTCTCAAAAAAATTAATAATAATAATAACAACCTGGTACATTTATCACAAGTTCATGAGAGACTTATCGGTTACAAGCAGATTTGTAAAAAAAGTGTCTCCATTTGCAGCAGAAAAAAAGTAGTTGACACATAATTTTAACAGTGTCTCACCAGGCATAAAGTAAATTATGAATGTGCCAGAATCTGAGATTGGGTCAGCTCTTTACTACTTCTGCAGGAATTCTGACATTGCCCTCACAATATTATTTTCTTTAATGCCGTTTGTTGTTAGCAATATTAGCCTATTCCCAAGAGTTAGCAGCTTTCACTCAGTTAGTACTAGGCAGAAATCAAATCTGCATGTGGAATGCACTTCCTTGACTCTTGTGCAGAAAGCAGTGCACTATTGTGCTGCATCCATGTTCAATAAGCTACCGCAAGAACTCAAAAATCTTAGCAGTAGCCCAAATGCTTTTAAGTCTAAGCCGAAGAGTTCCCTCATGGTTCACTTCTCCTATTCTGTCAAGGAGCTCCTGGAAGAGCTAAAAAATTAAGCAAATTCCAGTGTTACATTGTTCATTTTCTTTATTTAAACTTACGACTTGTCGCCTGAATATGTTTTTTATATTTCATTTTATCTGTTTCTACGAACGTGTTATAATTTCGTGTATTGACTCGTTCCATGACCATGGAGATTTCTCCTTAATTTGGTCCCACGGAACAATAAATAAATAAATAAATAAATAAATAAATAAAATCCAGCAGCAGACGTCAGAAGCTGCCGACGAGGCCCGCGGGACCACCGCAGCCACAGAGAAGGTGGAGGGAGGGGTCCGCTTCTCTGATCTCTAAGGACTGCCTTACGGTCCAGAGACCGCACGCTAGAGGTACGTTTGACGCAACTGCAATAACTGCAACCCAAAATTTTAAATGTGTTTTTCTTAAAACCGTGTTTTTGAAATTGGCGGGAAACGGAACTCGAGAAAGGTACGTACGATTTTGTTCAGAATTTGATGCCGGCATTCTAAATTCGATTCTCTATCATCGCACATACGTAGCTGTTTTCGGATATCTTCAAAACTATTTTCAGTTCACACTTTTGTCACGGTTTTTCGTTCCGACCCTTCAATCTTCTTGTCATATTTTTCAATTGTCCTACGTATGGTGATAGAAAATATCCTGAAAATGACTCTTACAAAATAATTTTGCTACAGGTCAAACAGGAAGACTTCGGGAATTGCTGTCGATGACAAATGTTGCGGGTGATAGGCGCTGTCCCACCTGGTGCAGTTGCTACAGGGACTGTGCAATGTGAAGGTAGAAATTATTTCTTAAAGACAAAACTGTAAAGATTAAAACTATATCATTGGATTTAACATTACTTTTCAATTTACTTGGGTGGTGGTGGTGGTGGTGGTGGTGGTGGTGGTGGTGGTGGTGGGGGGGGGGGGGGGGGGATCAGGCAAATTGGCTATTTTTCAAGCATTCAAAGAGGGCCACCCTCTCAAATGTCAAACAACTACGTAGATTTTTCCAACAGCAATTTCAGTTGTCGTATCGAGTTTCCTGACAACAATTATCACACAGTCGGAGAGGAAGCCTGCCACGCCAATCGAGAGATCACTGTAGAGATACACAAAAAGGTAACAAAGAATGTATCTTTAGTGACACGTGCCAGATGAAGTAGAATACTGCATTGTAAACAAACAACTCTGCCACCAATTTCTCAGCTGTCACTGCTCTCGCAATATCAACTGCAACTTTTAAATCAACAGTAATGCTACATCTCTGCAGCACCATCTGGGTGTCGTTCAAAAAAGACTCGAGAAGCGCCCAACGTACGACAATCTGCAGGAACACGATACACTTCCCTTTAACAAGTTATACTACACTTACACGAATGCGTGGTGTCTCGTTCTTTCGGATGTCCGCAGTTCCGATAGATATTACGTAAACTGAAGTTGGATAGGGGGGAGATGGAAAAGGAAAGGAAAGGAAAGGAAAGGGAAGAAGCTGACGATATTAGCAGCACCGGGACTTTGTGGAGAGTCGGTGGTGACGATTGAAAATGTGTACTGGACAGGGAGTCAAACTTGCAATCTGCTACTTAGTAGGCAGTGGCATTAACCACTGCACCGTCCGAACACAGTGTCGATTGTGAATGCACACACTATCTCGGCACGCTCTCCCACACGGCGCCACCTACGCCCGAGTCCCCGTCCACATCCCCCTCACGTAGCAATTTCAGGTTCCCGCTCACAGGTCAAACGGTACTTTGCACCCACACCGAAGGTCGAGGGTTCATTGCCCGTTGAGGCAAATCAATTGCACAAATGCGTGCCACCTGTTCTATTGGATTTGTGCGAATGAACTGACGCGATGCAGAATCCACAGCAGTGATACGTATTATGTAAATTGAAGGTGGTGGAGAGCAGAAAGGAAAGAAAGCTGTGAGTGCTCCAAGATACTCTGTGCATTTTCGATACAACCTGGGTCCGGACGGCGGAGTGGCCGACGCGTCTGCCCAGTAAGAGAGAGGTCCCGGGTTCGAGTCTCGGTCCGGCGCACACTTTCGCCCGTCCCCGTGAAGAGTGCTCCCGCTCGTTACCTGTACGAGGCGGTGCCGTCTCCGTCACCGGCTGCGGCGGCGTCGGTGCGGTTCGTGGTGCTGAAGGTGGTGTCCGAGGCGGAGCGGCACATGTGCTCCAGGGCGGGGTCGACGATGGTCGCCTGCACCGCCTGCCCGTACAGGTCGATCACGCCGTACACCTGCTCCGGCACGCCCGCCCCCGCACTCCCCTGGTCCACGCCGTTCACGAAGAAGTGCAGCGTGCCCTCCTCCGTGCGCATCACGCCCACGCGGTCGCCCACCTGCGGCACGGGGCAAGTCGTGTCCTCGTCCGTCCGTTCTACGGAGGAAAACTTACGGGCTACTAGAACAAGTCTCGTTTAAATTAACAGAACCGTCAAACAAACTCGGAGATTATAAAAAAATGCAAAGTAAAACACTACAACTATCAGTTACACTAACAAGTAAACCTACCCGAGGGATACACTTCGGCTTTAATTGGTGTCAAATATATATTACTGTAGTGCAAAATAAGAGAAACATTTTCTGTGTATGTCTCTGTACAGCAATAAAGGAAGTGAAACACCCCCTTGAAAAATATTGAGTTTAATATATCTGAATGAATACCACTGAAATCTTAACACATATAAAGAACTTCATATAAAAGTTCTATGGTTTTTAATTTACAACTATGCACACAGACTTGTTGAAAAAGTTTTTTTTCTAAAAAAAAATCCCCCCACCCCACCCCCACCCCTCACACACACACACACACACACACACACACACACACACACACACACACTCTCTCTCTCTCTCTCTCTCTCTCTCTCTCTCTCTCTCTCTCTCTCTCTCTCTCTCTCTCTTTTAATTTTATGAAATACAAACACTATATATATATATATATATATATATATATATATATATATTTTTTTTGGTGTATTCTTATGTTGTTCTGTTTTAAAGTTGTAGCTTTTTCAGATTTAATTATATTAATTGTTGTAACATTAGTGTAAATCCATACAATAATGAAGACGCGCAGAATTCTTAAAGTAAAAAAAATACTGACTGCATTTCGATTTTGCACACCAAGTGCATTGGATGATTGCAATTTCATTACAAGAGTCATTCTTAGGAATACCACTTCATCATATACGACTGAATTTGGTATTCACGATGGTATGTATTTTAATATTACTTAAGTGTCGAAATGAAAAACAAAATAGTGGGGAGGGGGAGTAGATTTAAAAAAAAAAAAAGAAAAAACAATGATTTACCCACAAATCTGTGTGGAACCGCTGTAATTTACGCTAAAAACCATAGCACTTTTATTTGAATTTTTATTTTCATCTGTTATTGTCCCAACAATGTTCAAGGACCACACATATAACAAAATGTGTGTGTCTTATTTTGCTCTACAGTACAACATGTTCAAAGCCGATCAAAATATACCCCTCGCATAGGTTTACGAGCAACTCCTGTTTATTAGAATGGTTTGATAAATCTGGTAAATTTCCAGGAAAGAATGGAACATTTTTACTGCGGCTTCACGGTCAGATAGCTTCACCAAAATGGAGAAAACAGACTGTCTTGCTGTTATTTAAAGATTTTTATTCCAAGGGTTGGATTGCCACAAAAATCAAAAGATAACTGGAAAGTAATGGAGGATGAGGCAGCACAGGGTTTTTGTTTTTTGTGCAACAGTCACCCACCAACAGGGAAGAATGTGTGGGCGAGTTATCGTGATGCATTTATACCTGTTTCCTTCTCACGTTTTCCGGCAGGCACCATAACATGTCCCGAAGGTATCATAGATTAACAGTTTGTCCCCAGAGCGCAAATTCACGAAGAACTGATCTCTTTGAAGTCAAAGACAACTATCGGCATAATTACAACATTTGACCTGACTTGATGAGCTGCTTTTCTTTTGTCATTGAGAACCTTAGCCGATCCATTCTGAAGATCGAACCTTAGTCTCAACACCTTAACCATTTCTCATCACCAGCTACAATTCTCTCAAGGAACATCTTTCCGGTCGTGATTTGTGAGCCCCGGGGCGAACTTGACGGCAACGCAGTGCATTCTGAGACTCCGTGCCAGGATTTCGTGACACGATCCGACTGAAGTGTAACATTCTTCTGCAATCTCTCGGACAATCTGTCTCCAATTGGCACGCACAATTTTGTCGACATTCCCGATTCGAGTGTAGTCGGTAGACGTCGAAGGGCGTCCCGAACGAGGGTCACCTTCAACTTCTGTCCAGCTGTTTTTAAACTGTGAGAGCTTCTTGTAACACCGAGTACGGCTCAAGCACTCACCACTGTAGGCTTACTGCATCACTCTGTGTGTGTATGTGAAGTTTTTCTCGCGTTTCATGCAAAATTTAATGTGGACACGTTATTCCTCTAACTCCGCCATCTCAAAAATTGCAAACTGTGCGACTCTAAAGACAGCGCCAAACAACAACAACCGACAACAGTGAAACATTGGGCAGTTACACAGTAAACAAAATCTCGTGCAAGGATGCCAACTGCATTTTGCTCGAACACACCACTGGCACGTTATTACGAATGTTCCGGAATTTTTTGACCAGATCTCGTATTTGACATCTCCGCTAGAAAAAATGAATTTATTCACACAGTCAATTCAGAAGGGTTCCGAAGTACATAACCCGAGAAAGTGAGAGCACACGAAGGTCCTTCTCTAAGCACAGGCACGTAGTTAGTCAGCCAGCACAATGATGCTCACAGAGCACAACATACCTACCTTAACAGTTAAAAGGAAAACTACCATAAAACCCCGTGGTGCAGCCACGAGGGGGACGTAACGTGTGCTTATTGATAGATATATCCTCAGTTTAATGCCTTACACAATATTCTCAGCACTTAATCGAGAGTGGGTACTTACAGCAAATCAAACATTTCTAAATGTATTTGCTACAAATCAGAGCTACCAGTCGTCGACGACTCGGCTCGCCCGGTGCGGCCGGGGAGCGGAGCAGCGCCGTACCTGCAGCCGGTCCAGGTTCTGGCCGTACTCGTGGATGACGGTCGACCCGTTGTGCATCACTCCGTTCCCCGTCATCATCCACGTCCCGGACCTGCACAGGAGGAAACCGCACGGTTCAGCCTAGTCTACATTCTCCAGACTGGGACGCACGCGAGTCTTTTGCTACCGGACAGTTCGGTACTTTCAGACAGTACTCGCAGAGTCGTCCGCACAGGGAAGGGGGCTAGGGGCTGGGGGGAGGGAGGGGGGGGGGGGGGGGGTGCTTGCGAATATTCGCCGGGCCGGTAGCCCCCGTCCGACAGTTACCTGCGAGTACTTTCCGTGAGGGTGCGGGAGTCTCGCTAGAGCATATGTCTGCAGCATTTACAAACGGCAGGGTGAGGAATTCTGCAGGACCCGAGAAGTAACTCCCCGCGAGAGTTTCCCGTCGTAGGTCTGTGCGCAAACAGAGAGGTCGTGACGAGAGAGCCCCAGGCTGCAGCTCCACTTTTAATGTGTCCAGTCACAAAGAGGAGATGTGAACGACCGTGTCTGTGTCAGATGAGAGGGCAGATTAGGTGGCGGGACAATTCTGAAGTGTGCAACAATCTCAGTGCAGAGCATGCTTAGAAAGTTTCAAAAACCTGCTTTTGCTGACGAATTTGGAAACGTACTGTTACGTATCGCTTCCACACGGATTGTGAAGATGACACCGGACTAATTACAGCACACGTGCAGGCATTCGACCTTCCAGCTGCGGGCGATGTGCGTGTGTGTATTCAGTTCTTTCCTAACAATTTCACAGGGCCCACAATTATCGCACGGAAAACAATTTCTGCTGTATTAGCAAATCGGAAGCTGCAGTTTTCCAGTCGAACACTTTTTTTTCACCCTGGAACATCGTAGGCTGCTATTTTGCTGTCAAATCCTTCTACAGTGACCTGGAACATTGGTAATCGTTATTTTCCCATCAAACATCAGCAGTCACTTTTTGCATTTTCTTCTTTCTTACTAACATACATACACATACACTTTCTTACGGCTGCAATTTTGTAGCCATATTCCTGAATTTTTGTATGGAACTCTACATTAAGACAGCAAGTTTATCCTGCTTTTATACCTTAAACGCAATTTTTGCATTTCGTCCATTATTTACATTAAATGTCAATTGAAAGTCCACTCTAAAGTAAGTTTTTGATTTTCTTGTTACAATCCTAAAATTCTAAACTTACAACTATTCTAATTATCAAATAAAACATCCTTAAAAAAGTAACAGAAATTTTGTAATTGTATGAGATTTATACGTACGATTTTCATTTTTTTATCTTTTTCATATGCCTATTCCTGATGCATGTTTCCATCTTCAGCCATTTTGAATATTTAGTTTATTGTTGACAGTCAAAAAAGTTGTGTGTTTTCGGGTGATAGGAGAATTTTTACTTACAAAAAAGGTGGATCAAAGGATCTGAATTAAATTGTTCTTCAAATATCAAATAAAGTGCAGCACCATATTTGATATGTCGACTGTGGCTTTTGCTGAATCTACTATGTGTAAGACAAGAGTTGACGAGTGGTACAAACATTTAAAAATGGATGAAGACAACATCAAAGATGATGGCTGCTCTGGATGCCATAGCACAACAATTACTGATGACAATGTGGAAGAAGCAAAGAAAAGGGTTCTGGAAAATCACCAAATCACCATCAGAAGATGGCATATCCTTTGGTTCGTGCCGAGCAATTTTTTCAGAAGTCTCGGGCACAAATCATGAAGCGGCAAAGTCCGTTCTGAAACTGTGGAATTTCGAACAAAGAGGAAGGCACACAGACACGGCTGGAAGCGGCTGATCAAAATCAACAACCATCCAGAACTTATGTGAAGCTTCTTTCCAGTGTTTTCTCTTATTGCAGTGGTATAGGGCGCATCACTAGTCCCCGCCTTGTGGTCGTACAGTAAGCAAGCAATACCGTCTGGAAGTAACGCGCCGTTTCCGTGAAGCTATCTGAAGAAAACGACCAGAGTTGTGGCAAAACTACTCCTGGAAATTGCATTACAGTAATGCTCCCCCTCACACATACATCTCCTCTGCCACCGTATTTGCCAGCAAGGGACCCTGCGACTTCTTTCTATTCCCGAGACTAAAGAGAACCGCCAAAGGACGTCATTTTTGCCACCACAGATGAGACTAACACCGTAATGAAAAGTAAGTTCCAAGAGTGCTTCCGAGACTGGAGAAGGCTTCGGCACGAGTGTACTAAAGCTGAGGGGGATTACTCTGACGGAGATACAGTTGACGTTGAGGAATAAATACAGATTCTTCGAGAAAAACAAAAATTGCCATTACTTTCCGACTACACCTCGTATGCGAACGGAACAGGACGAAATCTTAATAACTGGTACGATGGGACGTACTATTCGCTGTTCAAAGTGGTTTGCTGAGTACAGATGTACACTATGTGATCAAAAGTATCCGGACACCTGGCTGAAAATGACAAAGTCTACTGCGTCCTCCATCGGCAATCCTGGAATTCAATATGGTGTTGGCCCACCGTTAGCCTCGATGACAGCTTCCACTCTTGCAGGCATATGTTTGATCAGGTGCTGGAAGGTTTCTCTGGGAATGGCGGCCCATTCTTCACGGAGTGCTGCACTGAGGAGAGGTATCGATGTCGGTCGGTGAGGCCTGGCAAGAAGTCGGCATTCCAAAACATCCCAAAGGTGTTCTATAGGATTCCGGTCAGGACTCTGTGCAGGACTGTCCATTACAGGGACATTATTGTCGTGTAACCACTCCACCACAGGCCGTGCATTAAGAACAGATGTTCGATCGTGTTGAAAGATGCAATCACTATCCACAAACTGCTCTTCAACAGTGGGACGCGAGAAGGTGCTTAAGACACCAGGGTTGGCCTGTGCTGTGATAGTGCCACGCAAAACAACAAGGGGTGCAAGCCCCCTCCATGAAAAACACGACCACACCGTAACACCACCGCCTCCGAATTTTACTGTCGGCACTACACAGGCTGGCAGATGACGTTCACCGGGCATTCGCCATACCCACACCGTGCCATCGGATCGCCACATTGTGTACCATGATTCGTCACTCCACACAACGTTTTTCCACTGTTCAATTGTCCAATGTTTAGGCTCCTTACACCAAGCGAGGCGTCGTTTGGCATTTAACGGCACGATGTGTGGCTTACGAGCAGCCGCTCGACCATGAAATCCAAGTTTTCCCACCTCCCGCCTAACTGCCACAGTACTTGCAGTGGATCCTGATGCAGTTTGGAATTCCTGTGTGACGGTCTGGATAGATGTCTGCCTATTACACATTACGACCCTCTTCAACTGTCGGCGGTCTCTGTCAGTCGACAGACGAGGTCGGCCTATACGCTTTTGTGCTGTACGTGTCCCTTCACGATTCTACTTCACTGTCACATCTGAACAGTGGAGCTAGCAATGTTTAGGAGTGTGGAAATCTCGCATACACACGTACGACACAAGTGACATCCAATCAACTGACCACGTTCGAAGTCCACGACTTCCGCGGAGCGCCCCATTCTGCTCTCTCGCGATGTCCAACGACTACTGAGGTCGCTGATACGGAGTACCTGGCAGTAGGTGGCAGCAAAATGCACCCAATATGAAAAAGTTACGTTTTTGGGGGTGTCCGGATACTTTCGATCACACAGTGTAGGTTTAGATGTATTCCAGCCAACAGATGTCTGTATCAGAATAATAGTCAGTGTGAAGCTGTCCATTACTTTTTAAGCATTTGAGTGAAACAATGAAGAGAAAAGGTGCAGCTGTTACTTTCGTACTGCCACAGAGCAGACAGGAAGGAAGCAGCACACGCAGGAGCTGGCAGCAGCCGCGGGCCGGCCGCGCACCTACCTCACGTTGGTCATTGTGGAGGGGAACTCCAGCTCCGCGGGGCTGTGCATTGTCACACCGATCTCGATGGAGCCGGCCCACTTGGTCACCATCTTGTCGAGCCGCACCTCGAACAGCTCTCCCGGCCGCAGCGGCCGGTTCGTCAGCACGACGCCGTTGTTGAAGTCGTCCATCGCACTGGGCGGGAGTGGTGGAGAGTCGTAAAAAAAAAAAAAAAAAGCAGCTGCGACTTACCGTTTAACGCACAGTGTCTTCACAACTTGTGAAACAAAAGACAGAAATAAAGACTCGACCTGACCGGGTTTCATTTGTGAAAATTTAATTTTTTTGTGCTAACAAGTTTCGTGAGCCACATTCTGAAGGTCACATACACGCCTGTAGTAAGGAAGACCCGAAATAAAAATTGGCCGAGTGCAAGTAGGACTCCCATTCTGAGGGTTATGTACTATCTTATTATCTTAATTGTGTACGTAGACATCTCATCTATCCCTGTGTAGCGGGACTTTGAATTTCGCCGCGCTACACTCGTTCCCTCAGATATAAATTATACCGTCGCAGCTGTATGAGCGCTCGACGGCAGAGAAAATATATAAGAACATAAAGGTAGTAAAATTGTAACCCTTTTTGTTTTCTACCCGCTCTTGTCTCTTGAGAGGGGAAGCTTAACTTACTTATTAGCTAGTCGTGGTCGGATGAAGACGAAAAAACTTATTGATGTGCAGACGTATTGTGGAAGTTGGTATGAAATTCGGAGGACAGAAGCAGCAACCAAAATTTCAGAGCAGCTACGACTTTTCACGCAGAAATGAAGCACAAGATTTTTAGAGAACAAGACCTGGACACCGCACGAGAGGAGACATGTTAACCTGGTAAAGGATGAACTCTTATCTACGCCATTCCCCCCTGTTAATCACATTTTGTTATTCTCTGTTCTCTTTCAAATAATTTTTGTAGTGGAAATTGGTTTGACTTTTGCTAAGAAACGCCACAAGGACCATCCCAACAATAGCTTTTCCGAATCACAAAGTCCAATAGCTTTTCTGTAATACGAAGTCCGATTTGCGTTTCATTCTTTCCCTTTTTCAAGGTCATTAACGATTTTAAAAACCCCTTTTTATTCACCATTTTCCCCACATTTTCAACCTTTTCTTTTCTTCTTTTTCTTCTTTTTTATTAACCACTACACCTGGAAATGAGAATCTCAACAATTTTTGTTCGTTATCAATACTGATACTGGCAGGATATAGTGGGAATTAGTGAAGTTCGGTGGCAGGAGGAACAAGACTTCTGGTCAGGTGACTACAGGGTTATAAACACAAAATCAAATAGGGGTAATGCAGGAGTAGGTTTAATAATGAATAGGAAAATAGGAATGCGGGTAAGCTACTACAAACAGCATAGTGAACGCATTATTGTGGCCAAGATAGATACGAAGCCCACACCTACTACAGTAGTACAAGTTTATATGCCAACTAGCTCTGCAGATGACGAAGAAATTGAAGAAATGTATGATGAAATAAAAGAAATTATTCAGATTGTGAAGGGAGACGAAAATTTAATAGTCATGGGTGACTGGAATTCGAGTGTAGGAAAAGGGAGAGAAGGAAACATAGTAGGTGAATATGGATTGGGGGACAGAAATGAAAGAGGAAGCCGCCTGGTAGAATTTTGCACAGAGCACAACATAATCATAGCTAACACTTGGTTTAAGAATCATGAAAGAAGGTTGTATACATGGAAGAACCCTGGAGATACTAAAAGGTTTCAGATAGATTATATAATGGTAAGACAGAGATTTAGGAACCAGGTTTCAAATTGTAAGACATTTCCAGGGGCAGATGTGGACTCTGACCACAATCTATTGGTTATGACCTGTAGATTAAAACTGAAGAAACTGCAAAAAGGTGGGAATTTAAGGAGATGGGACCTGGATAAACTGAAAGAACCAGAGGTTGTACAGAGATTCAGGGAGAGCATAAGGGAGCAATTGACAGGAATAGGGGAAATAAATACAGTAGAAGAAGAATGGGTAGCTTTGAGGGATGAAGTAGTGAAGGCAGCAGAGGATCAAGTAGGTAAAAAGACGAGGGCTAGTAGAAATCCTTGGGTAACAGAAGAAATATTGAATTTAATTGATGAAAGGAGAAAATATAAAAATGCGGTAAGTGAAACAGGCAAAATGGAATACAAACGTCTCAAAAATGAGATCGACAGGAAGTGCAAAATGGCTAAACAGGGATGGCTAGAGGACAAATGTAAGGATGTAGAGGCCTATCTCACTGGGGGTAAGATAGATACCGCCTACAGGAAAATTAAAGAGACCTTTGGAGATAAGAGAACGACTTGTATGAATATCAAGAGCTCAGATGGAAACCCAGTTCTAAGCAAAGAAGGGAAAGCAGAAAGGTGGAAGGAGTATATAGAGGGTCTATACAAGGGCGATGTACTTGAGGACAATATTATGGAAATTGAAGAGGATGTAGATGAAGATGAAATGGGAGATACGATACTGCGTGAAGAGTTTGACAGAGCACTGAAAGACCCGAGTCGAAACAAGGCCCCCGGAGTAGACAATATTCCATTGGAACTACTGACGGCCGTGGGAGAGCCAGTCCTGACAAAACTCTACCATCTGGTGAGCAAGATGTATGAAACAGGCGAAATACCCTCAGACTTCAAGAAGAATATAATAATTCCAATCCCAAAGAAAGCAGGTGTTGACAGATGTGAAAATTACCGAACAATCAGTTTAATAAGCCACAGCTGCAAAATACTAACACGAATTCTTTACAGACGAATGGAAAAACTAGTAGAAGCCAACCTCGGGGAAGATCAGTTTGGATTCCGTAGAAACACTGGAACACGTGAGGCAATACTGACCTTACGACTTATCTTAGAAGAAAGATTAAGGAAAGGCAAACCTACGTTTCTAGCATTTGTAGACTTAGAGAAAGCTTTTGACAATGTTGACTGGAATACTCTCTTTCAAATTCTGAAGGTGGCAGGGGTAAAATACAGGGAGCGAAAGGCTATTTACAATTTGTACAGAAACCAGATGGCAGTTATAAGAGTCGAGGGACATGAAAGGGAAGCAGTGGTTGGGAAGGGAGTAAGACAGGGTTGTAGCCTCTCCCCGATGTTGTTCAATCTGTATATTGAGCAAGCAGTAAAGGAAACAAAAGAAAAATTCGGGGTAGGTATTAAAATTCATGGAGAAGAAATAAAAACTTTGAGGTTCGCCGATGACATTGTAATTCTGTCAGAGACAGCAAAGGACTTGGAAGAGCAGTTGAATGGAATGGACAGTGTCTTGAAAGGAGGATATAAGATGAACATCAACATAAGCAAAACAAGGATAATGGAATGTAGTCTAATTAAGTCGGGTGATGCTGAGGGAATTAGATTAGGAAATGAGGCACTTAAAGTAGTAAAGGAGTTTTGCTATTTGGGGAGCAAAATAACTGATGATGGTCGAAGTAGAGAGGATATAAAATGTAGGCTGGCAATGGCAAGGAAAGCGTTTCTGAAGAAGAGAAATTTGTTAACATCCAGTATTGATTTAAGTGTCAGGAAGTCATTTCTGAAAGTATTTGTATGGAGTGTAGCCATGTATGGAAGTGAAACATGGACGATAAATAGTTTGGACAAGAAGAGAATAGAAGCTTTCGAAATGTGGTGCTACAGAAGAATGCTGAAGATTAGATGGGTAGATCACATAACTAATGAGGAAGTATTGAATAGGATTGGGGAGAAGAGAAGTTTGTGGCACAACTTGACCAGAAGAAGGGATCGGTTGGTAGGACATGTTCTGAGGCATCAAGGGATCACCAATTTAGTATTGGAGGGCAGCGTGGAGGGTAAAAATCGTAGAGGGAGACCAAGAGATGAATACACTAAGCAGATTCAGAAGGATGTAGGTTGCAATAGGTACTGGGAGATGAAAAAGCTTGCACAGGATAGAGTAGCATGGAGAGCTGCATCAAACCAGTCTCAGGACTGAAGACCACAACAACAACAACTGGCAGGATAACGGTTCTGGGACTCTGACACTTTGAAGACAGTTTTTTAATTGCACGTTTCGAATTTAAGTTCTCTCTGTAATTTTGTATTTGCTTTCACAAAAACTTTATTTTTTGATGTAATAGAATTACAAATTAACAATTCTTTGATTTTTTCCCCTCAGTCACGCTGTACATCCTCGTTTTTCACAAATTTCACGGTTCGGGTCCTACCAGTTCGGAAGAGCATGTTTACAATTACCGAAACGTGTGACAAATGACTGTGTCTTTTCGCTGCACTGCCTGAGAAGGTCAAATTTTTTACACTGCCAAGGGATTGTAATCCTCAGGATGCTGTACTAATTTCAATTTGAGATAGCTACCAGTTTCTGAGAAAAGGGGATCTTAACAGTCGAACAGACCACAACAGTTCCGTTTCGATCGATAAGGTACAGAATCTGAGGAAAACACAAGCGGGAGGGGAGGGGTTGGGGGGGGGGGGGGGGGGGCATTTTGGATTCGGGAAAGAACAAAGAATTTGATATTCTAACAGAAAAATGTGGGATTATCAAACTCGTCCTTACACGACTCCTAATTACAATACCACTATTTTTAAGTGGCGTCTGCCCGTCCGATAACACCCCTTCTCCTCAGGAATGGGAAGAGAAAGAGGTATCTAGTCGAAATAAAATACATCTGGTAACGAAGTCTACAGTCCCTCGATAGTGTAACTAATTTAAGCTTCTGAGCCAATGCAATCGAGAGATGCGGTCATATACGAAACATATTTTGATAATTCCAAACTCGCTTGTCGAGACCTACAGACGAACTATCTACTTACACATCAGTGCAAACTTCCGTGGCCTCCGTCACTCTCGATAAAATTCTTCCGGGCTGTCAACCACAGTTTCGGTATATAAAACTGTCCGACGTTTCGGCCACTGTCGTGAGTGGCCTTCTTCAGGGTTTTGTGCTGAGCTGCCTGGTGAATGAGAGAGACTGCAGATCTTATACAGTAGCAGAGGAAACTGTTTGTGTAATTTGTTAGGGTACTCGAGGTAGGAGGACGGGTGGTAGACTTACTTTATTGGCCTTTATATTATTCCTTCTCAGTGGTGGATAAAGATGTGCCCAATTGTTATTTGCATTATTTCTTACCATCGGTGGAAACAGACAAATAAGAAACGGGCAGTATCTGTGATTGACTAGCGCCGTTTACTCGTTTCCAGGCGCAGGCCGAGGCGAGCCCGCGCTCTGTGTTCGTACGATCACTGGGGAATCCCGTGTGCTCCTGTGGGTAACCCTGCATTTGCTGCCCTCCAGTAGCGTTGTCACTGTCGGCATTGACGATGCCGCAAGCCTATACCCACCGTCACGAATAGAGAGGACGGGTGAAGGCTTGTGGCACTCAGAAGCCGATACTATGTTTAAAGACATGGGAGCAATATAATAGAAACATTTATTGTTCGAATTAATTCCATTGTAGACACGAATCATGTGAACTGAATTCAAACGCTGTGCTAAGCAACAATAATACACCGCAATTCGAAGACATTAATGTTACAACTCCTAAAGAAGATACACACCAAAAAGACTGTATACAAAGACTGATGTGCAAAGAGCATTGTGCTCAGAAATATTTTTTTGTAATATATAAATTCCTTATTTCCTCATATATATGTATGTATGTAAATTTTCTATACTGCCACGCTCGCTTGCGGAGCGTGTCAGTAGAGGAGGCATTGTAATGGTACTTTGACTTCTGCGCCTCCGCCAATACAAAGATATAATTTACGATTGCGCATGCGGAAGAGCGCTGCGCCAGCAACCGATTTTTATAAATAATTTTCATCTTTTTTTATTTTTGCGTAGGTGTTTGTTTTTAACAACTAATTGATTACTCTCTCTCTCTCTCTCTCTCTCTCTCTCTCTCTCTCTCTCTCTCTCTCTCTCTCTCGTCTTCATACGAAAGACGTGTGTTTTTCGGCGATGTGTTGAATGTGCTTTTGGGTGGAAATTAAAATTACATTACAAAGCGGGGTTGTTTCAATAGTGAATCGAGGTGGTTATCGCCGAATTTGTAAATTGATCATGACAGTGACAACTTGAAGAAGTTTCAAACAGACGGAGAAAAGTGAATGACGGGTCATCCTAGAAGAGAAATTAGGACAGCCACGAAGACTATATTGTAATTAGTACTGTGTTTCTAACAAGATTACAAGGTAAATTTCAACTAGTTTCTGATGCTATTTCCGTACAGTTGCTTTATGTAGTGTTGCCGACCCGGTCTGCCATGCACGGTCAAATTACAGCACGATCTCAATCAATAATACGAAGTCCGCCTTATCCGTAACTTATTCCATCAAAATTCAAAACCCAATCAGATTTTCTATTTTATATTTTCACGGCAGAACCCCGAGGAAAGGAAACACTACACCGTCATCCTACCCTCGAGTACCCTAACAAATTATGTAAACAGCTTCCTGCACTACTGTATAAGATCTGCAGTCTCTCTCATTCACCAGGCAGCTCAGCACAAAACCCTGAGGAAGGCCACTTGCAAAAGCGGCCGCAACACTAGGTAGTTTTATATAGTGACAATGCGGTCGACAGCCCTAAAGAGTTCTACCGACACTGTCTACTTACACATCAGGCCCGGTGGTCTAGCAGTAACGCGCGTGTCTGGAAAACGAGATATCTCGGGATCGAATATCGGCTGGAGAGTGAATATTTTGGCCTCCGGTTTAACCTAGCATTCACATCTCGACAGTGTGAAGAGTCACCAGTAATGACGTGCGGTTCGGATTGCACGTTGAAGTGTAGGACTCGCTCCCAGGTTGTACAACTGGTGTAGGTTAAGGACAAGAAGTCAATATAGTGGCATCTAATGGAAGGAATTGCACCAGGCCACTGAGCCTCATCAAATCGCCGCCGCCACCAGTATCACCAAATATAAAATTAAGTCTGTACGGAAGTCTCAGAACATGAGTCGTACTTGCACACTGTCCAATTCTTTTTTCTGATCTCCTTTTTTCATTTGCAGTTCACATACAATAGGTAAACAAAATAGCTAATTTGTTGTTTAAGCATTACGTCATTCAATTTTAATATTTGTCATGTAATTTACACGATTTCCCGGTTGTGCTGGGGTGTATACACCCTGTACTGCAACTACTTCACACACATTCAAATATTATAACTATGAAAATAATCATTTCTTGACAATTAATGTAATCGGATAGGTAAAAAAAAAGATCTACTTGTCACACGACAGTAGGAGAACGCACGTGCGTGCACACACCTGCCAGTGGTTCCTCTTTCCAGCAGAAGAGTTGAAGGGAGTGGAGAAGGGTGAAGGAAAAGGACTGCTGAGTTTTAGGAAAAGGGGTAGACTTCAGAAAAGTCACCCAAAACCCTCAGGTCAGGGGAACTTACCAGACAGGACGAGAGGGGAAGACTGACAATCAGTCTGTCCTTGTTGTCCCATCCGGTAAGTCTCCCTGAACTGGGGTTACGGGTGACTTTTCCTCCGTACTCTATACCCCTTTCCATACACCTCTCCAGTCCTTTTCCTTCGCCCCTTCTGCCAGGAGGAGAAGCCACTGGCTACAAATATTCTCTCTCTCTCTCTCTCTCTCTCTGTCTCTCTCTCTGTGTGTGTGTGTGTGTGTGTGTGTGTGTGTGTGTGTGTGTGTGTGTGTGTGTGTGTGTGTTCTGCCACCACTTAGTGAGTACATGTTTTTTATCTATCCAATTACATTAAACCTCAATTATTAGGAAGCTTGGGTCAGTACAGATGGAAGAATCAAAAGAAGATTAAGAAACAGAATTTTCCAAGAAAAACGTGTCTTCCATAGAAATACGATATTAACCTCAAAAACTTTCACACCAGAAAAACGTTTATGATACATGTGGAGTGTCCTGTCATTTGGGTGTGGGATCTGGACTACCTAAATGGGACTCAGAATAGATTACGACAAGACTCACTGGTGGAGAAGAGATACAAGAAGGAATATATAAAAGGTTGCTACAAAAGCCTTCAGTCTGATTCAGTGTCAATTTAAGACCTACCGGTTATGTACCTCTGTAATTCAAAATATAAGTAAAAAAAAAAAAATCATCATCTATAACAATCAACATCATTTTGAAAATTTACAACTAAAATACTAATTAATATACACTATATTAACAAAAAGATCTTCACAGTTTTGCCCTTCCCCCTCCGTCCCGAAGGCTGTTTCACATGGCTTCGTGGGACTTACGTGTGGAAAATAAGGGTTCCTCTTTTCACACATTTCAATCTGGGGCCATAGCAGAAACAATTATTTACCACTGCTGTTACCGATAAACAAATGTGAACAAATGGGACACACACACACACACACACACACACACACACACACACACACACACACACATTACGTTAGTCTCGCTCTTAATCTAAAATGAAAAACTACATACTGTCATACTACAGTCGAGGGGCATCTTGATTGGAGGATAGGGCAATGTGCACAGTACTCCATGCTCATTCCACAAATCTTACACAACAGAACAGCATACGTTGTAGGACTTTCTCACCCATACACACACACACACACACACACACACACACACACACACACACAAGATGAGAGGGAGAGGGAGAGGGAGAGGGAGAGAGAGAGAGAGAGAGAGAGAGAGAGAGAGACCATAAGGGGAGTGTGTACTTCTAGAACACTCATCAACAATAATTTTATTTACAATTTTCTATGTTGCTCTCTGTTTGTTGAAATTTATGAATGCGTTTTGAAAAACTATTGAACTGTCCAGAACCAGTGAATAAACTCCAGCCACAGCAAACCAATAACACCAACCCTAACTCTACAGCACCTGACGAAATCAAAATAACTAAACAAATTAAGAGACTTAAAAACAATAAAGCATCTGGAGTAGACAGTATAATCGCAGAATTACTAAAATCAGCTGGCCCGAAGACTATAAAAAGAGATCACTCAACTAGTAGGACATATCTGGAAAACTGAGAAATATCTGAGGACTGGAAAACTGCCCTAGTTCATCCATTGCAAAAAGAGGGGGATAGAACCGATATTAATAATTACCGAGGAATCTCTCTTCTCCCAGTCACGTACAAAATTCACTCGCAGTGTTTACTTGATCGAGCCCAAGAACAGCTAGAACATAAAATTGGTGAATATCAAGCAGGCTTTAGATGAAACAGAACCTGTCCGGAACAAATTCTTGGTTTAAAACTAACGCTCGGACACCAAAGGATTTCTAGTTACAATATTGTCTGTACATTTGTGAATTTTGAAAAGGCTTACGACCCAGTTGATCGTGAATCTCTTTTCCAAATTTTAAAGGAACAAGGGATAGATAATAAAACTCTAACACTGATTAAGGAAATGTTAACTGATACTAGATATAAAGTTAAACTCTTGGGAGAGATTTCTGAACCATTTGAAATGAAGACTGGTGTTAGAGAATGGACTCTCTCCATTACTATTTAACTGTGTTTTGGAAAAGGTAATTACAGAATGGCGAGGGCAAAAACTGATTCAAATTATAGACCAATCAATCAAGTTAGGTAGAAGTGATATTAGAGTAGATTGACTCACCTTTGCAGATGATCTGGCAATTTTAACTAGGGATGTTACCACAGCTCAAAAACAAACTGAAATTATTAAAGAAGTCTCGGGAAATGTAGAACTACAAATATCATTCGAAAAAATGGAATACATGACATGCCATAAACAAGCACCAAAGTTTTTGAACACGAAATACGGAAAAATGAAAAGGGTATCTCAGTTTAAATAGTTGGGGAAATCATATAAGAAAACGGTCTGGAAGAAGCTGCAAAAGAAGTTCACTGTCAAATGATGGCAACTGCATTCAGATTAACACAAAATATTTATAATAAAAAATCACTTTTTAAATTCAGTAAACTTACGCAATACAGCACTGTAATCAAACCTGAGTGTCTTTATGGATAAGAAACTTTAATTTGAAGAAAAGACTTAAATTTTTTGGGCACACTAAAAGAATGGCACCCACTGGGTTGACAAAGCAGATAGTAGAATTCTACGAAAACAGAAGTAAGGCTAAAACTGAGCCAATGAAATAGATTGCTGCGATTAAGAAGGATCTTAAAGCAGCTGGTAAAACTCAGGCAGACCTTAAAAGCAGATATGAAAACATTCAGACAAAAGATATTTGACTGGAAAGTCGGTCAGAAGGAAATCAGAAAAAGGACTGGAACAATGTGGTCTGACGAAAGAAAGAAACTTCATTCTGAAATGATGAAACAAATTTGGGCACAAAGAAAGGCCAACCGTCAAACGTGACATTGACAGATTGTACCTCGCGTGGTCCTACTGGGCCCATACGTGAATAATAATAATAATAATAATAATAATAATAATAATAATAATAATAATAATAATAATGTTGCACCACCCTCAAAAAGCACTAATTCTGCTTGACAAACAATTAATGAGGAAACACAAATTTACCTGGTCAGTAACTGATTTGCTAGAAGGTAGGTCAAATTCTATACCCGACAGAACGCACTGAAGAAGGGTACAAAAATAAAAAAATTGCAGAGCTAGCATCGATTGGCCTAAGTTGCGCATACGCTAACAATTTCAGAGATCAGTATTTTGCCAATATCACTGAGTCTCTCTCACAAAATAGACAACTTCATGTCATTCTCAATGGAAAGGAGAGCCCACACAGAAAGCAAAGAAACAGATCAGCTCAGGGAAGTGTCCCGGCCCCCTCACTTTTTAATCTGCAGACTAATGACCAGTCGACACCTAATCGTACTGAGAATTCCCTAACTGCAGATGACCCAGCAGTCGCAGCTCAGGGAGGACTTTCGAGATTATAGAGCTGACATTGCAGAAAGCACTGAGAAACTTGTCAGTCTACTATCAAACTAACTCCTCTAAGTCAAATCTTTCAAAGAGTCGAGTACACGTCTTCCACCTTCGATCTCGAAGCGAAAACTCGATGTTTCCCGCAGTAATACAACACTGGAGCACACAGATAAACAAACCTGTCCAGTGTGAAACTGGACAGATCTCTTACATATAGACACTGTCTGAAGGAGGCCTCCAGAAATAAATTTTGTGAAACACACAGACAGCAAACACCAAGGAAAACCTACTATCCCGAGAACTGTGGCACAAGTACTGTGCTTATCTACAGCTGCAACCGTACACAAGTTCAACACAGCTGTGGGCCTTCAGAGTCCAAATTTATGAAGAACATCTTACAAATTCACGGACAGGCTCAGAAGGACCGTCGAAGATCGAATCCTCTCTCCGGCACCGAAAGTGAGCCCGGACGACTACTATTTCGTAAAAGGTTCCCCGGTGAGCCACCGAAGAACTGCAAACCTGGTCGTCCACCGGCACAGATAGTGTGTGACGGTACCGCAACAAACTGGAAAACACGGATGGCCCCGAACCACTCGAGAACTGGGGTGGCCCCGGTGAAAACAAACACGATCGGGTGGGGTCACGGGAACGTGGACGACGACAAGTGCAAACACGTGGTGCGAGACGTGGAACGCTATCCGGCCCGCCCAAACTGTCTCTAAAGATGCCGTGCTGACGATTTGTGGCTGGACAAGAAATAAGCTCTGGATGTGGTGCAGTAGTGGGCTGACAGACTACAATTCATTTCAGGACACACGTATGGAACACTGGTGAGCTGCCCCCCCCACCCCCCCCCACCCCATGTGCGCGCGTTCAGTGGACACACACACACACACACACACACACACACACACACACACACAGAGAGAGAGAGAGAGAGAGAGAGAGAGAGAGAGAGAGAGAGAGAGAGAGAGAGCGCGCGCTCCCTCTGGGAAGGTCATTTCCACACACAACAAGAAACGACAGAGTGGATCTAGGACTGAGGCTTAAGGAACTCCAATAACGATTTCTGCTGATCTGGGGGAAGCTCCGCGATTTACTCATTTTGTAGCACAGACCACAATTTCTCGCACACATTCGGCCAAGTCACAAGCTATTTGTTAACTACAGTGTTAATTCGGTACGTCGTCAGATACTTTACGAAAATGTATAAATTGGGCGACGAGCGTACAGCAGAAGAGCTCACTAACGTGGAAGTTTGAGGGTCACTCACTGCGGCCTGTGCGCCGTCCTGTGGTTGTTGATGACGGCGGCGTGCGTGCCGCAGTTCGGGTGGAACATGAGCCGGTCCACGTTGTCCTCCTCGGGCAGATCTGCAACGACAGAAGGCACCGTCTCAAGTGCGGCACTAGCGTCCGAGAGATCCCTCTTACGAGACCGTACAGCCACTACTGCTCCGACAGCTGCCAGGATATAGCTCTCTTTCCTCAACGAGGCACAAATAGGTGAAATGGAATTCTTGTGGCACTTTTGGTTGCACTGTAAACTGGGTATACTTTGACCGATTTTCAGATTAAAATGTGATGACCGTGAGCATTCTTCAATTTTAGTGGTATTTGTGTTAGTGAACATTGTGGCTTCTATGAGAGGCTAACAAACTAATTAGTACACTACAATTTATAAAATGCAGAAGAAGTAATGTGAAAAAAAGTAGGTGGTCGAAGTTAGCACGCATTTGGGGATTCACCGACCGGTCCACACACCGACTCGTCACGGGACAGTGGAGTGCCGACGGTGCAGACGTACGGTGAGCACACGACACGCCTCCCGCTCCGGCTAACTGCGGTCGAACGGGAGACTGTGAGACGCGGTCGACAAGTGATTTGTGTGAGGTGCGACACCGACGAGAGCCGACACCGTTCGGACGGGGTACGGCGGTCGGCGCCAGACAGGTGACAATTCTGATTTTGGCAGTGGTGCAGGAATTCGGCCTCGCACGTCTGACCGTGTCCGAGGTTCACGCGAGCGGTCAAATGACGGTGTCACAGTCCACTACAGACAAACTGAGGACCGTCCGGCCACCCTCGACGACTGCGACTGGAGAAATCTAATGCCAGACTGACAGTGCAACAAATCACGGATCTATTCGACACGGGATCTGCTAGACACATCTACCAGTTGTAACGGCACCACAGTTTAAGGTAAGGAAAATTTTGATTCGGTGCAATATTTCTGAGTGCACAAGTAACAGCCAGTCGTGGGCCTGCCGACAGTAAGTTGCGCTTACCGGCAGTTGCGAACTAGAAAGGAGGCCACAGGGACATTGATCCGCCGAAAAGAGTAAAGGCAGCGGTTCGCGTGGCGCAAGTTACACGCAGAAGGGGGACTGCCGACGCAAACCAGGTGTTACGAGTACGCGACTCGAAGCGGCGCGTTAGCGAAACGGAGGCGCACGGCCGTGTATAAATAGGCGCCAATTCTCTAACGAGATTCATTCGAGTGTGGCAGCTCTCCCGGACAGTGGGGCGTGTTACACCACCGGCTACACGCAGCAGCAGATGGGGCGCCAGCGTTCACAGCGGGTCACCGGTTCGACTCTCTGAGGCCGACGTGCGGTCCGTAGCCAGATAGAGGCGGGCCACTCGACAGCTCGCTACTGCGGGCAGTCCCGTCGGCTCCCGACACACGCCCGAGGCATCCCGAGGCTGTCGGACCACGGGCACTCACCGTCGCCGCGATGGTGAAGAAGCGCGCAGAGGGCTGCCCTGCGCTCCTGGCACGGTGTGCCGAGGCGACGGGGACGAATACTGCCGAGTCGGCTGCCGGTGTGGCCCCGATGTCGTTGTAACGCCACAGCCTGACGAGGCCGGCACGCCGTAGTACGTTTCACGGGTCGCTCGGGTAGCCGTTCGGCGCCGAGCCGTTCTGTGGAAAGCGAAGTGGCGTACTCGGCTACGCGGGACCGTGTGACGCAGATGGAGAGGAACGCAGCACTGTAACTGGGAATAATAAAACATTTGAAGCTCACGGCCGAGTTTTAGTACGGCGGATCGCGACAGTTTCCGTCCGCGTCCGACATTCCACCACCGCACGCAGACGTCTACATTTGGCACTGACGGCAACATTTGATGCTGGGACACCGTTCCATCCGTATTTTGATACAGTAGACAATCCGTAGGAACACAGATTCTGCAGGGCACAGGAACTGGCACCACACGTGGGTGCCAACGTTAACTCGAAGTCGTCGGAAACGGCAGCTCGCATTTGTCGCAAAGCGCCAGGGATCGACTCTGGAACAGTGGTGAAATGTGATGCGGTCGGGTGGAGGATGGGAAAGCGGCACTGACTGGAAAATGGATCAAATGGAAAATGGCATCAAAGATTTTTGAATCCGGGTGCTCGTGTGACAAGAAGAGGAGTGGTCAGCTACGTGTGAATGCAGACGAAATTAAATGAGCGAGGGACGCTTTTGCCACGCAGAGCTCCACACGAGTTCGGTATGTCGACGATGGCCGTTTAGTGAAAAAAGTTAAACATGGAACTGTACAGGATACAGTTTACGCAAAAGGTATTTCTTAAGGACAAAGACCAGTGATTCAAGTTTTGCCGTGCACTGTACGTGAAAAAATATGGCAGGATTTCATACAAATGCGAAAGTAAACAGACACAATTGCAGCATTTGGGGAACAGAAACCCTGCACAACACTGTCGAACGTGACAGAGACTTTGTGAAAGTCCATGTTCTTTGTGCCATGTCTCTTAAGAAACTTTATGGGGCTTCCTTCTTTAAAGAATGAAGTGTTACTGAAGAGTCTTTCCCTCATACGGTTAATGGCACTATTAAAATCAAAGAACTTTGTCCTCCAGTTAGACCTGTAAGGGCATATCAAAACAGTCCTACCCAATTGCAGGTGGTGCAACAAATCAGTGTGCGCTAAAGTGGCCTCCTAGGTCCACAGATATCACAACTCGTGATTTCTTTTTACGGAGCAGTGTAAAGGATCTCGTTTGTGTACCTCCTCTTCCAGGCGACGCTGTGAAACTGAAAAGGATGAAAATTCACAAGCGACAGCGACGGTCACCGAAGACATTTCGGCCCAGGGACGGTGAGAGTTCGACTCTCCTGTCGACGTCTGTAGGACGGCACGTGCTTCCCGTGTGGAGCGTACGTAAAACGAACGCTGTTGAAAAAACTTTCAAGTTCGGTCCTTCAAATTATGTATACTGTTCCTTTTTAATGTTCCTCATTCGGCTACAATAAAGTTTTAAAAGTGTTCCCGGACTTTTGACATACACACTGCAAGATAGGTGTGGATACTTCTTTAGAAATAATGCATCTAGCCAACAGAACTATCAGTTTGTGTAACAAAGTTTCTGCATATAAGTGAATGTCAACTGAAAATTTAAAAAACTGTAAATAACCACATGTCAATACTAAAAAGGATGTAGCAGGGTGTCTGAACTTACATAAGAGCTCACTGTAAATAACCTTTCAGTTTTGTTTACGCTAGCTGACGAAGAAGTCCGGCACCCACAGGACACTGTCAGATGTCAGTTTAACTGTGTACACAAACGCACCATCTGCAGTTACAGAAACGATTACAGAGTAGCAGTTCTCTGTGATCGGTAGAACAGCCGACGCACTCCACTAGTGTCGTCCTCGTGTAGTGGCGCTGTCGGGCCCGGCAAAGCAGACGAGTGGCACAGACGGCATCGGGCATCGAGTGATCGCCGTGAAGGACACGGAGGTGCTGCGTACTTGTGTGAGTCGGCGTTATCGGCTCCTGGCGGAGATTAAAGAGGCCTCGCTGTCAGACTCCATTTTGCCAGCCGGTCGAAACGTGCAATACCTAGATTCGTGAGGCATTCGGACGTGACAGTGGTCCGACGTCAGACTGCAGGCTCGGTAAAATCGTCGAAGAGATTCCAGTCGACCGTCTCCGAACGTCACAAGAGAGGACCGACGTACAACGCGTAGAGTGCGCCGTAAGCCCGTCGCGTTTCCTCCCGACATCCGAGAATGAGAGTGGACTCCCTGCGGCATTCCCCATCGTCCCGCACTGTCGGTCGCAGACTGGCAGCAGCCGACCGACGGAATTACCGTACCGCACGTCTACACAGCGGCACGGACGGATACGTCCGGAGTGGTGCCGTGAGCGGGAAGTGCGGACTGCTCGCGAATGGCGCGGCACTGCACTCTGCGCCGCCCCGAACGATCCCATTCGGTGAGCACGGCAACGACCCGGGAGAGGTCACGTTCTTCCATTACTTTGGAGAGGCACGTCAGAGTTACTCCTAGCATCACAGTGTTTGCAGCAGTCGGATACGACTTCTAACCGCGTACGGCAGCGACCGAGAGAACTCTCGGTGAAACAGCGGTACGTCCTACGTCCTCACGTGTCGCGTCAGCCGTGACAGTATCGCAGTGCCGTTTCGTGTCGGCACGGCACTCGTACGAACGCGGTAGACGTCTCTACGGGCCGCCCTCTCGATAACGGTGTACTCCCGGGGCTAGAAATATTGCCAAATCTGTCCCGACGGAAAACGTGTGAGACCGTATCAGACACAGACTCGATCACAGTAGCAGTATCCGTTACGTCGAGGGCCGGTTACGGCAGTTGGGGAAACTCGCGTCAGGGGAGGATACGATAGCTTTGCGATGGCCTTTCCAGTTAAAACGGTGCACGTGTCCGAGCGGGAGGCAGTTTTTGTCACCGACTGATAAGTGGGCTTGTACTGCCGAGTTGTTTGTCAATTGGACTCAATTTTTTATCTGCTGAAATAACATCAGATACACTTACAACCTGTGAAGTTTCATCTCGTTTCCTCTTCAACTTTCAGTGTTAATTTTATTTTTCAGGCAGTGTATGCTGAAAAGAATGAGAACTACATCTAGGTCAGATACAAAATACAGTATTACAAAAAATATCTTGATACAAAAGTACAGGGCAATTCAAAAAGGAATAACAGATTGTTTATCACAGACAAACTATAAAAGATAGAAACACATTGTGGACATCACCAGGTAGACGAAGCTCTTCGCACAGACACTATATTATAGCTTCAAACGAGCACCACGCATTTCTGGAGAACATCAAAACAGTAGTATTTCCACGCACAAATTGACTGTGCTTCATTTATCGAACAGAGAGAGAGCGCAAAACACACGAGTGCCAGGATTTTGTAACCCACGAACTCTTACATTACGGCAGTTTAGTTTACTCGATAGAGGAAATATCGATTTGTCTGAAAAGCTATGTCGTTCAGAAAAGGTGTCCACTGTCGTGTCCCAGAGAACCGAAACTCAAAGTTCGTACCTCGTGTGACCCGGCAGACAACTGTTGCGGTAACTGCAGCTCGTAAGGCTCCGTACGGAGGCTTCATTTCGGAGCGTGCCACACTGTCGTTTGAGAAGTCAAAGTTCGTGGCCCGCCCGTCTCGTCAACTTCCGAGGGTTCTGCGTAAAAGCGTCTCGGATACACTCGCCAGACGTGCGTGACCAACCGACGCTCTTCCCTCCGTGTAGGCAACCGACTTCTGAAAACTCTGTATGTCAGTCAAATCTGCTCGTGCACAGGTGGCTTCTCGCCGCACTGACAGTGCAACGGACGTCACACTTTAACGACAGATCGACTTCGCACAAACTCCGACACACAAACTGAGTCCTCTTGCGGTGTAGTCACCGTGTTGCCAAAAACGAGCAACAGTTAAGCTGTGACTAATCAGAATGACAATGACAGAGAGGAGCAAAAGTAAAGGTCCTTAGCAGAACAAGTGAAAGCTTTGACTTTAATAAAGGTGTGAAACAAGGAGATAGTCTCTCCACTGTCCTACTCAGTACAGCCCTGCCTAGTGTAGTAAATAAAACCAACAAAAGGGGCACCATATTCATGAAAACTAGCCAGATATGTGCATACGCTGATGACACTGCTATAGTACGAAGAAATACCAATACACTCCTAGAAAAATACCGGGCAATGGAAATGGAAGCCTTAAGAATTGGCCTCATAGTAAATGAAAACAGAACAAAATATATGGTAATGTCACAATCTGAGGCCAGAAGAACCCCTAAAAACCTAAACATCAATGGTAAATGCTTCAGTGGAATGTCCTCTTTTAACTACTTGGGAGCCCTAATAACAAATGTAACAGTATTGGAAAGGCTGTGAGGGAAGGAATACAGGGCTTACTTTGCAAATACCCAGCTTTTCAAAAATAGCCTTGTTACAAGAAAAACTAAACTGCTAATATATAATTCCCTAGTCTGCCCGGTTATCACATACGGCTCAGAGGTACAGACGTTGACAGAACACGATAAAAATGCACTGACAAGCATCGAGCAGAAAATGCTACGCAAAATCTATGGGCCAATAAGTGAAGGAAGAAGGCCGGACAATACGCTACAATGCCGAATTACAAAAGTTAATACGAGGCAGGGACATAGTGAAATTTGTGAAATCACAGCGAATACGATAGCTACGACACTTGGAGAGAATGGCAGAGGATAGAATTCCATAGAAAATTATGAACGGTACGATCCATTCAGTTAGGCGAAAAGGGAGACCTAGAAGAAGATGGACCGATGAGGTAATAATGGATATCAGAAGTATGAGAATCCGGGGGTGGAAAAGAGCAGCAAATAACCGAGAAGTGTGGAGGAAGATTGTTGAAGAAGACAAGGCTCACCAAGGGCTGTAGCACTACTGAAGAAGAAGAAGAAGAAGAAGAAGAGAAGCTGTGACACAACTCTGAACCTTCCTCTATCCGATGACCCGCACAATGCGTTCCTATCTTTTACACAGTTTGTCCACAATAAGCAACTGAAATCTGTTCTCCCGAATCGTCCGGTATTTCGACAGAAACGACGAGAAGTGTCTGTCCCTCACGGCGGCACCTCTCTGCGGCAGCCCACCGCACAGACAGAGCCAATGCCGGGCGTCGCGAGTCGCCAGTCTCCCGGCGGCCACTCACCGTTGAGGCTGTGCAGCGCGGCCTGCGACCGCTGCGTCGTGTTCCTTCGCGTGATCAGGTTCTGCTCCTCCCGCTCGTCTCTGTCCACGATGGAAACCTGCGGAGGAGAGAGAGCAGAATGTAGAACAGGACAACCGGAACGGTGCCCGCGAGGAGGTCGTAGCGACAGTGATCGTCAACGTACAGATGGCGACTAAAACGAGTGCGAAGATTTATACGAAGAATTTTCCCATTCGGTCCTGACGGGCTGTTATGTTTCAGAACAAAAACATTCTCAGTTGTGGAATTATTAAATGTCAATGACGTGTTTCAGTCTTTTGGGGCATCCTCAGATTGTGCAGCACTAGTTGGCAGCGGTATACTGGGAACACCAGTTTGGGTTCAGGAAGGGTCAGAGGACCGAGATACGCTATGGGTTGTCTGAGGACAAGTAGAGGAAGAATGGCAGACACGAACAAGTTATATGAACTGGGAGAAGGCATTTGACGGAGTCAACTGGAGTATACTGCTGATCATTTTTAAAGATGTCGGTATAGACTGGAAACAGGTAAGGTTAATAGAGGAGATGCACATAAAACAATAAGTAACAGAGTAAGGAATAAGGAGGTAAAAGAGATGAGCACTGAAAGGGGCCTAAGGCAAAGATACTCACTGTAACCTGAGCTGCTAGACAGATACGGAGAAGAAACTACAGGATAAAGAACGCGAGAGGCACTGTAAGTGGAGGAGAAATTGTAGAGACTTAAAATACGAGGATGACGAAGCAGTGCCGGTGCATTCAGAAACTGCAGATATGCAGTTGACGAGCACACAGTAGCGAGTATCCCACGCGGCCACCGTTCCCGCGAAAGCGGGCATCGGCACGTCTTCTCACGGACGCCCGTAAACGTCAGAAACCCCGGGCGTGCTCCCGATGTACTGACAACTGTTCACGACGCTTCCCCAGAGTGCTTCGACACTATCGACAGGACTCGAATGTACCGGAGCTTTCGAACGTCCCCAGACAAAAGAATCAGATGCAGTTACACCGACCCGGAGGGCCACGGTATTAGCGAGCCAAGACCGATACGCTCGTTTTGGCCACCCTGTGTCCAGAATTGTGATCGAACGAACCGTGTCGTTTCAAACTAAATGTAGCCTCAGACATTAACTGTGGCACGACCACAGTCACCTCAGTTTCTGGAGCAGTGTTTATTGGGATTATTTGCTTGTTTCATTGCCCTGCACTAGCCCCTATTGTCTGCTTGATGTATACTCCCCAATGGAATTTGTGGCTCAAAATGAGGGTGCATGTAAAATAAATGCCAGAATACACAACCAGAATACTGAAATGTATTCATCGTACGAGCAAACCTTAACGTATCCTTCTCAGTGTGCTGGAATCTCACTGGATTTTTTTTCACTCTGACTGGAAGCTGAGCTGTCTCGATTACAGCCGAGTACAACAATACGGATACGTCTTACGCTGTGTTACACGCACACAGACTGAGTGATAGTGCGGGTCAACAGCTTTACTGACGCATTAATCTTGGACGGCACTGGGCAGGCACCTGGTCCAACTAACCTGCAGTGATGTGAGCAGTTGCAGCTCAGACTTGAAAACAGACGAGCAGAGAAACCGTATAGCTTCGACTCTCATTTAATTTTTAAAGGGAATGCAATAATATTTGTCAAAACTCCAGCACTACCGCACGTTTCTTAGGTGACCGGACGGAAAGCATAAAATGCTCTCGCTGTCGTCTGACGTAGGCATTTTCGTCACTCTTGCTTGCAATTAGAATACTCACTTAAATACAGGGTAACTTTTCTGAGCAAGCTATCTGTGATGCAAAAGCAAACAGCAGGGATTTCATCGTACTGCTGAATACTGAAGCCACACGAGGTATTAATTACAGTCAGTCATCTGGTAATCTCTTAGCTCCTTCCTCATCCGAATCCGAGAAATACATTTCAGTAGTGGAACTGTCATCTGCTACGTCGATAACGAGTCGACAACAGAATCCGAGAAGCCACTCGGGCACCGTATTTTCTCCTCTTTTTTTATGACGTGCCGTTCTGTATCCTGCCAACATTCGACACCGACAAAGTTTAGCGCATTGGTTCCATTACGTCTGGCCCCTTCAGTGTCTTGTTTTTTCTCAAGAAAAATCAGTTAACTTGGCTCCAGACCAGTCCTTTTATGTTCCTATTGCAGTGGTGGCGGCAACTGTAAAAATGCAGCATTCGAATGGTGTGGTCAATGCTGTGGAAATCATCGTTTTGCTTGTTTCTACAATGCCTATCACTCTGGCTAGAGACCACATCTGTGGTATAAAACAATCGACACAGTAAAAAAAATATTTCCATCTTCGTCCTAAAACTTTTATTTCTTATGTTTTTTTAATTTAAATAACCTTCGTTAACAATCTTTTATCAAATATCGATAACTACGGATTTATATTTGTGATCCGAACTGGAATTTTGAATGCAATTTGTAATTAGAAACAATAATATTTTTCACAAAATTATGATGACCAGATGCGTGTTAAATAGCATCAATTTGATGAATTTTACATTTAAAAGACATTGGCATTACAAAAAATCGTCAAAGTGAGATTTGAACCATCGATCCATGGAACTTATCAGTTTGACCACTGTTCACTAGTCTGGGTATTTTGACATTGGCCAGGATAAAATGGAATGGAAGACTACGGTAAAAAGGAGAAGGTGAATACACAGTGAAACTACTTGCAAAAACGGAAAGAGAAAGTAAGATGACAGAAAAGATTTCGAAATGCAACAGTGACAATAATAAACATAATTGTTGGGTTCAAATTAATGATATGAATACAATAGAGCTCAGACGTGGAATGTTTCCCTCTATTATATTCATATCATTAATTTGAACCCAACAATTACGTTTGTTATTGTCACTGTTGCATTTCGAAATCTTTTCTGTCATCTTACTTTCTCTTTCTGTTTTTGCAAGTAGTTTCACTTTGTATTCACCTTCTCCTTTTTACCGTAATCTTCCATACAATTTTATCCTGCTTATATATACTCAATAATATGTAAATATAATAGAGGGAAACATTCCACGTGGGGAAAAATATATCTAAAAACAAAGATGATGTGACTTACCAAATGAAAGTGCTGGCAGGTCGACAGACACACAAACAAACACAAACATACACACAAAATTCAAGCTTTCGCAACAAACTGTTGCCTCATCAGGAAAGAGGGAAGGAGAGGGGAAGACGAAAGGAAGTGCGTTTTAAGGGAGAGGGTAAGGAGTCATTCCAATCCCGGGAGCGGAAAGACTTACCTTAGGGGGAAAAAAGGACGGGTATACACTCGCACACACGCACATATCCATCCACACATATACAGACACAAGCAGACATATTTAAAGACAAAGAGTTTGGGCAGAGATGTCAGTTGAGGCAGAAGTGTAGAGGCAAAGAAGTTGTTGAAAGACAGGCAGAAGTGTATACATATATAAAAACAAAGATGATGTGACTTACCAAATGAAAGTGCTGGCAGGTCGACAGACACACAAACATACACACAAAATTCAAGCTTTCGCAACAAACTGTTGCCTCATCAGGAAAGAGGGAAGGAGAGGGAAAGACGAAAGGATGTGGGTTTTAAGGGAGAGGGTAAGGAGTCATTCCAATCCCGGGAGCGGAAAGACTTACCTTAGGGGGGAAAAAGGACGGGTATACACTCGCACACACACACATATCCATCCTTCCATTGGCAACCGCCAATATTCCGGAACGACAGAAAGAGATCTGATAAGAAAATAGCAGCCTATAACATTCCGGAGCAACAAAATAGTATTTGAAGCGAAAATCACGACTTCCGACGTGCAGACGGGGCAGAAATTACGAATCGCTTGCGGCCGGAGGCTCGAGACGGTGCACAAGCGAGATCGAGCCGCACCTTGACAGTCATCCCGTAGAGGTCGACGACGCCCCAGACGCGGGACGGCACCTTGCTGGCGGCCACGCCCTGGTCCAGCCCGTTGATGAAGTAGTGCAGGTTGCCGTTCGCCTTGCGCACCATGCCGATGCGGTCGCCCTCCTGTGGAAATTTACGGCATTCCGTGAGCCGAAACTGCACAGACACACGAGACAGAGTTCTAGAGTAACTTCTGTGACATTAAATCAGTGCACGGAGCAAGCAGTAAGGGGCACTAGTAACTAGTTTGGATAAGGAATTGGAGTTCAGGGAGCAGAATTAAATTTTAATCGGAATGTAGAAAAATCATAACTTACGCTATTTTACAGTTTCAAATGTTTCCAGAAACATAAAAAAAATAATGCTCGTGGAATTTTTGGCACAGCGATAGGATCCTCTCCGGCGAGTCGTACGGACCCGGTGGGAATATGAGATGGGCAAATTCTTCCAACTGATGAAAAAACTGTAAGTAGCATGTAACACAAAAGTCACTTAACGAATGTGGGAAACGACATCGAGGCAGTACACACGAGGCATTCTTTCTGTTTAGAAACAGCAGAATGTAGCCAATTTGGGTCGGTCTTCTTTACTATTTGTAAATCGAATTTTGTGTCGCACGGTACACAACGCACTTAGGTAAATTGAAAATTCGTCACTAGTGCATTATAGCGCAAACCAACCAAATGAACAAAGTAAGCACGAAAGCAATCGACTGTTACAGTACACTGAGAAACAATTTCCCTTCTCACGAACAGTGCCACATCACGCATCGAGCACCCCGTGCAGGACTCAGCTTTCGTATAGAGCTCGCACCTCTGTTTGTCGCTACTGACCAACTCCCACTGACTAACCTGATCAAAACCCACATCATTAATGGGTGCAGGATATAAGCACTTTTCTTTTGAGGCTGTGCAATGTCATCCGCTTCTGTGGATATTCGACCACATTTTCTCCGACAACTTTTGCATTCTGAAGTAATGCACTGGCTATTTCCAGCTGAAAGGGGAGCACAGGCATCAGTTATTCCTTCAGCTATTGACACTGTCGTTTCTAAAGAAGTCTAGCACTGACAACAAATGTCCGTAAGATAAAAGATGATTCTGAGAAAGTATCTTCTTGCCCTGATATTTATTCTGTACAATGACCAAGCATATCCAGAAGATTAAAACCCTCCACGGATTTACTGTACTTTCTGACAGTAACTGCTTGCTCACACTGATATAAGCTTTTTCTTTAACTGACCATCTTTTTACAGTATCCAAGGGCTGAACCCTAGTGTAAAGCAACATTAGGTGCACATTTCTATTGTCAATCCACTCGACACAAGCTATACTGTTCTCTGCGTCTATTTTGCCCTGTTTTCTCACGATTTTTCTCTGATCTCGGGATAGGCCCCGCCTCTGTACTGGACATAACTTTGCAGCATGACTGTGTACCCCTTTTCCTCAGAGCTACTAAAAATTGATGGTCAGATACAACTTGTGACAATACCACCACTAATTCCCAGGCTGCTATCAATAGTAATGCCTTTTCCTACATACTTCACATTTCAAAGTTGTGCAGTATGTCACTGCTGCTGCTTTTTGCAAGTAATTTTATTCCCCACTTACGTGGTTTACTTTTCACAAAATGCTTCAGTGAAGAGTGTCCTTTGAAGGGAATAATTATTTCATCTACAATCAGATGTTCATCAATTCCTACTTTTTTTAGATTTTGTTCTAAGACAGTGATAAACGGGCAAACTCCGAAAAGCCTACTGTGACTTGGCTCATCTCTCTGCAGAAGATTACCATTATTTACAAAATTAATGTAGTTTGCAGGTTGTCAAACTTAGACATAGCCTCTGAAATTATTTCAATGTTTCTATGTTCAGTCCAGTAGAAGTTATAGGAAGGAAGTATCCCAAAAAGTTTCTCTATTTCTCATAAATTGGTAATTTTACTGTTTAGTATTTTTGGGGTTACATACATACTTGTTTCTTGAGCAATCTGTGCTAACATGTCATCACGAAAAAAGAATTTGCAAGTACTATATGGCTATCAATTCTTCATAAGGTTTTGAAAAACTTGCATTGCACTGTGTGTCAAAGTCAGAGAAATCACGGTCCCAACTTTTCCATATTACTGTAATTGTCGTCTTTTTATTCTGGACCTTTCAGCTTGCAGAACATCATTCAAGTCAGCTGTCTCATTAGAAACGTTAGCATCATTCTGCTGTCATTGGACAATATTCCATGACCCCAGCACAGCTCTCATTATTAATGACATCTTGCGATTCCAAGTTTTCAATTTGCTCATCTGAAAATTTCAAAAATACCTCATCAGACAGCTCACCATTCAGAAGTTACTCCAGGGTCTCCGTCTCCAATAATTTACAGAGTAAACAAAATTATTAATTTGTGTGTTATTTTTTGCACACAATCACATTTACCGTGCTGCTTGCAGACAGCTATCACCTTCTCCCAGGGGCCATATGGACCCAATGTTTTATAAACCTCTAACAGAATAAACTACACTGAAGCACCAAAGAAACTGGTATAGGCACACATATCCAAATACAGAGAGATGTAAACAGGCAGAATACGGTGTTGCAGCCAGCAATGCCTGTGTAAGACATTAAGTGTCTAGCGCAGTTATTAGATCACTTACTGCTGCTACAATGGCAAGGTATCAAGATATAAGTGAGTTTCAACGTAATGTTATACTTGGCACACGAGCTACGGGACACAGCATCTCCGAGGTAGCGATTTTCCCGTACGACCATTTCACGAGTGTACTGTGAATATCAGGAATCTGGTAAAGCATCAAATCTCCGACATTGCTGCAGCTGGAAAAAAATCCTGCAGGAGCGGCACCAGCAATGACTGAAAAGAATCATTCAATGTGATTGAAGCACAAAGCCTTCTGCAAATTGTGGCAGATTTCAATGCTGGGCCATCAAAAAGTGTGAGCGTGTGAATCATTCAATGAAACATGATTCATACGGGTTTTCTGAGCCAAAGGCCCAGCTCTCCCTGCTACTCAATCCTGTCCAAGCCTCTTCATCTCCCAGTACCTGCTGCAACCTACATCCACCTAAATCTGCTAGGTGTATTCATCTCTTGGTCTCCCTCTACGATTTTTACCCTCCACCATTCCCTCCAATACTAAATTGGTGATCCCTTGATGCCTCAGAACGAGTCCTACCAACTGACACCTCCCTTGAATCCAGTTGTGCCACAAATTTCTTTTCTCCATAATTCTACTCAGTGCCTCCTCATTAGTTACGTGATCTACCCATCTAATCTTCAGCATTCTTCTGTAGCACCACATTTCGAAAGCTTCGATTCTTACGCTTTCCTTGCCATTGCCAGTCTACATTTTATATCCTCTCTACTTCGACCATCATCAGTTATTTTGCTCCCCAAATAGCAAAACTCCTTTACTACTTTCAGTGTGTCATTCCCTAATCTAATTCCCTCAGCATCCCCCGACTTAATTTGACTACATTCCATTATCCTCGTTTTGCTTTTGTCGATGTTCATCCTGTACCCTCCTTTCAAAACACTGTCCATTCCGTTCAGCTGCTCTTCCAGGTGCTTTGCTGTGTCTGACAGAATTACAATATCATCGGCGAACCCCAAAGTTTTTATTTCTTCCCCATGGATTTTAATTCCAACTCCAAAGTTTTCTTTTGTTTCCTTTACTGCTTGCACAATATACAGATTAAATACCATTGGGGATTGCCTACAACCCTGTCTCACTCCCTTCCCAACCACTGCTTCCCTTTCATGCCCCTTGACTCTTATAACTGCCATCTGGTTTCTGTACAAATTGTAAATAGCCTTTCGCTCCCTGTATTTTACCCCTGCCACCTTTAGAATTTGAAAGAGAGTATTCCAGTCAACATTGTCAAAAGCTTTCTCTAAGTCTACAAATGATAGAAACGTAGGTTTGCCTTTCCTTGATCTTTCTTCCAAGATAAGTCGTAAGGTCAGTATTGCCTCACGTGCTCCGATATTTCTACGGAATCCAAACTGATCTTCCCCGAGGTCGGCTTCTATCAATTTTTCCATTCGTCTGTAAAGAATTCGCGACAGTATTTGGCAGCCGTGACTTATTGAACTGATAGTTCGGTAATTTTCACATCTGTCAACGCCTGCTTTCTTGGGGATTGGTATTATTATATTCTTCTTGAAGTCTGAGGGAATTTTGCCTGTCCCATACATCTTGCTCACACCAGATGACTCTCCCAAGGCTGTCAGTAGTTCTAATGGAATGTTGTCTACTCCCATGGTCTTGTTTCGACTTAGGTCTTTGAGCGCTATGTCAAATTATTCACGCAGTATCAAATCTCCCATTTGATCTTCATCTTCATCCTTTTTGATCTCCATAATATTGCCCTGAAGTACATCGCGTTTATATAGACCCTCTATACACTCCTTCCACCATTCAGCTTTTCTTCTTTGCTCAGCGTGATTTGCATTCACTTACACATGCAACTTACTATAGCTCTTAGCCTAATTCTCACTTCTCTGACTGCAGCTAACCTGACGACCTTTTAAATGATACCGCACATGACATAATAAATGTGCAAAATGCTGTTGTGGTCGTTTCCTTAATATCAAATGGGGGTGGCCGAGAAAAGGTAGTTATTCCGCAACATACCGTAGACGGGCCTCCAGCGAGGATTCGAATGGTGAAAATAAGGCAGCTCCGGCAGTGCCGAGCCTCGAGATACTCACCCACAGCTCGTCCAGGTTGAACTCGCCGTACTCGCGGCGCGTGCCCTTCCCGTTGGTGAGGATCCCACTGCCGGACATCATGGTGGTGCCCGTGCGCAGGTTCGTCATGGTGGCGGGGAACGCCAGGGCGGCCGGGTCGTGCGTCGTCACGCCCACCTCGATGCTGCCGGACCACTTGTCCACGAGCCGGTCGATGCGGATCTGCGGCAGAAAGTGCTCCCTCAGCTCGGCACCGACTCCGCGGCTGCACTAGCCTGGAGACTGCACGTTCTCCCAGCTTGCCGTGTGACTGCACCGCTTTCACTGAGGCGCGACTCCACAAATTTTGCTAACTGGTCAGAGAAAAAACAGAATATGAACGAGGAAACAATTTTCACAATGTTCTGCAAGTATTTTTTATTACATCTCTAACTGGTTTTCATCCTCTCAGAGCACAGTCAGATGACAACTGAAAGACACACAAATTACTGAGACATTAGCAGTACCAATACAGTGTGTCTGCTAAGGGAGATGTTACAATTTTTCTTTGTTACAAGACATCTGGCTGTACACCCTGAGCTGCCCGTAAAAATACTGTGATTAATTTAAAAGGCTTTTTGGTGTATTTCTGAGTGCTGATTTCAGATGTATAATGTCAAATGAGATGCAGTTTTTACATATATTGAGCATTTCTGTGAGGTACGCAAAATGTAGCTATGTCAAACAACAGATAATCCAGGGTGGAATGTAACAATATTATGAAAAGGAAAATTGCTACTCACCAAGCGACAGAGATGCAGAGTCACAGACAGGCACAACAAAAAGACTATCACAATATAAGTTTTCAATCAACAAGGCCTTTGTTGAAAATAGATGACACAGACACACAGTGTGTGTGTGTGTGTGTGTGTGTGTGTGTGTGTGCCCCCAACCTCTTTGCATTTACATATGTCTGCCTGTGTGTGTGTGTGTGTGTGTGTGTGTGTGTGTGTGTGTGTGTGTGTACCTGTCCTTTTTTCCCCCTAAGGTAAGTCTTTCCGCTATCGGGGTTGGAATGACTCCCTTACCCTCTCCCTTAAAACCCACATCCTTTCGTCTTTCCCTCTCCTTCCCTCTTCCCTGATGAAGCAACCGTTGCGTTGTGAAAGCTTTATATCTGGGTGTGTGTTTATGAATTTTTTATTTTATTGTGTCTATCAACATACCAGCGCTTTCTCATTTGGTAAGTTAAAGCATCTTTGTTTGTTTACACACACACACACACACACACACACACACACACACACACACACAAGGGGTTTATAAATGAATATCGGGGTTTTAACACTTTATAATATTTATTACATTAAACTTACAGTTATAAATGATATGTAAAATCAAAAAGCAACTCAAACAGTTTAACCAAGAACCTTATAAATGTCGAATGTGAGCACCATTTGTGACACGGCACACACCAAGTCTATAGCCGAGCGCCGGACAGGCCGCGAGGGCCCCAATGACAGGGCTCGCTTTGCACGGCCTCCACGTTCACCCGACACGACACCGTGCGATTTTTTCCTCTGGGGCTTCACCGAGGATTGTGTGTACGTACCTCCACTACCAGCAGACCTCCCCAAATTAAGAAACCGAACTGAATCACTGAAGACACACTTATGAACGTTTGGGAAGAACTCAGCTACAGACTTTGTGTGTGTCGTGTGACAAATGGTGCTCACACTCAACATTTAGAAGGTTCTCGGTAAAACTGTTCGAGTTGCTCTTTCATTTGACATATAATTTATAAATGTAAGTTTAATATATTAAATATTATGAAGTGTTAAAGCCCCGAAACTCATTTATAAACACCCCGTACGTATAAAAATATGAAATAAGTATGTTGACGCGTACTTTTGCTTTCTCGTGAGAGTAGCTCGAGTCGAGGCCACTAATTTTCTTTTTTATGTCACCAGCCGTGCAGTTGGGTCGCGTCTCGCGGCTAGTGACCTCTGCAGTTTCTTTGTAGCTCTCCGATCATCTTAATCTAATGTCATTAAGTGCCTCATCAGCTCCGTACATTTCGATTTATTTCGTAGTCGACGGCGCACACGAATTATAATTCGGAGCCACGTTTACAAACACACTACTGGTGACAGGAAGATGCTGCGATGCTAGCAATCCGAGTGGTAACATTTCACACTGCAGCGAACAGAAGACGAGCGGCTTTTACGACCGAATCTACGGCGAGGCTCGAGGCGGATCGTATTCGTCTGAGGACGGGCAAGACTTGACAAAGTCCCCTATTACACAGTCAAACTTCTTCGACACAAATATTTGACGTACCAACTTCGACAGAGAAATACGACGGTGTAATGCCGGACTCACCTCGAACAGCTCGTCGTCGTGCAGGGGGCGGTGCGTCATGACGACGCCGTTGTTGAACTCGTCGAGCGGCCGCCTCCTCTCCGCGCTGCGACCGCCGCAGGAGATGCGCACCAGGCTGCCGCAGCGCTCGTGGAACCTGCGGGCACCTGCGGTCAGCCTGACGGTGGACGGCACCGATAATCTTCACGTAAGAAGGCCCAGCCGAGCCGTACACTGTGCACGTATAGCCCAGCTGCGAACACGCACAAGTCCTACAGAACTGGAGCAGACGCAACCCGCCCGTCCCCCCGAGACCTGTGGCAGAGGCACTTTACGATATTCGGTGCCTTCTGGGCTCTGGCTTCCAAATCCCTCAGGTGTGGCAACCGTGACAACTCAGGTCAAAAATGAGGCACAGAAAGTGAGTCTTTAAAATGCAGAATGGTGTGTCTCAGGTGCAAGTCAGGTAAATTAAAGACATGATGAGAGCAATTAAAATGAACACACACACAAACACACACACACACACACACACACACACACACACACACACACGATGTAGCGGGACTTTGAATTTCGCCGCGCTACACTCGTTTCCTCAGATATAAATTATACCGTCACAGCGGTACGAGCGCTCGACGGCAGAGAAAATACTAAAATTGTAACTCTTCGTTTGTTTTCTATCCATCTATTGTCTCTCGAGAGTGGAAGCTTAATGCAGATGTAAAAACTTATTAGCTAGTCTTGGTCTGATTAAGACGAAAAAACTTATTAATGTGTAGACATATTGTGGAAGTTATGAAATTCGGAGGATGGAAGTAGCAACATAAAATAAATTGCATTCAGTGTCAAAATGATTTTAATTTGTATAAATTAGTGATTCCTGGACGACTGCAAGATTTCGGAGCAGCTACTACTTTTATGCAGAAATGAAGTAGGAGATTTTTGAAAACCTGGACGCTGCACGAAAGAAGGCATGTTAACATGGTAAAGGATGAACTCTTATCTACGCCATTTCCCCCTGTCAGTTACATTTTGTTATTCTCTGTTCTCCTTCAAATAATTTTTGTAGTGGAAATTGGTTTGACTTTTGCTCAGAAACGCCACAAGGACCACCCCAACAATAGCTTTTCCAAATCACAAAGTCCGATAATTTTTCTGTAATACGATTTGCATTTAATTGTTTCCCTTTTTCACGGTCATTAACGATTTTAGAACCCCCCTTTTTATTCACGATTTCTTCCCACATATTCAACCTTTTCTTTTCTTTTTTATTAACCACTACAAAACACACACACACACACACACACACACACACACACACACACTTATCTGCAGAAATCTGAAAACCCGTCTTTGCAGGCCACTCCTCTAATCTCTGAATCGTAAGCTGCAACTGACGGGTCACTGTTGCTACACTGGGGGAGGAGCAGAAAACAGCAAAACCTTCCACAGATACGGAGCACTTTACAGGACTCCCTACTGGTGATGGCAAAGAGGGTATCACTTAAAAACACTGCCCCGAGGGACAACATTCTTCTGCTCGAAACGACCCGACAGTACGTCACCGACTCGGGTACTAGAAAACTGCCGACACGGGAAGGACCGTACGGAGACGGGGAGGCAGCCACGGATGTCACGCCGACGGAGTTGCGCGAGAATACTGCGTCTCCGAGTCGTGTCGTACGTTTTATCGATACAGAAGAATGCGCGGATACGATGACATTCACGTAGGAAAGACTGCCGAATAGCCGCCTCCGGCAGAGTCGGGTTGTCGAGAGGGGACCTAAATCTCCGGAACCCGCACCGAGAAGCTGCCCGGTCTACCGACCCGGCCGGATGACGGTTAACCGCACACTCTGGGGTCTTTCCTTCGCAGCTCGTCCAGGTGACGCTCCGGAAACTGCCGGGACGCGTGCGGTCCTTTCCCGGACCGAGGAGGCGTGTCAGAATTGCCCCTCTGCACTAGTCGGGGAAGTTGCCGGTCTGCCACACACGATTAAAATACTATACAGGTCTCTCCCAGTTACAGTATTACGAGACACACAAAGTGCCGAATCCGTCTCCCGCGTGGAAAAGGGAAGACTCGGTCCGCCTCGCCCCTCTATGGCAGCAAAGAAGAAAATTTGTTTTGGAAAGATCTTTGATGTGCAGAAACGTGTGTTGCATATTTTCATATTACGATACACTGCATATTTTCACATTACGAGAGTATAAATTAGAATTCCATCAAACACAGCACATTAGTTTGTGAAGCATTGAAATAGAGATTGCAATATACTATTGTAAGCCAATGATAGCTCACATCACATCATCTCGGCAGCCAATGACTGCAGATATTCAGTGCATAGGACACGTGATGTAGTCAGCTAATGGCAACATCACTGTTAAGTAGCGTGAAAACACAAATAGAAAGAGTTTACGGTTTAAATTAATGTACACAGAGTAGCTACAAGAAACACTTAATTTTCACTTATAGTATTGGTCTTTAAGATTAATAAGCTACAAGAAAAGCTAAGCTTTCACATATAACATTGGTCTTTTTAACGAGTGTCACACTTTACAAAACATCACACAAATGTGCCAGTAAAAATTTGGGTTCGTTTCAACAGCTGCCAGACAGCGTCAGAAAACAGGCGTTACTGTGGGTGGGCAGCTACAGTGACACAGGAAGCTCATATGTTCATATACACATGGCATTAAGAAATCTTGCATAACGTCATACGAGAAATAGGACATCAGAGGATACTCCGAGAGCAAACAAATTTCGTAAACCGTACTAAAATGCACAATTCGGCTTAAAGGACATATTTGTATGTCCAGATTCACAATGAAGTAGGCCCCAAACTCATATTAAGCTTTTCAGTGCACTTTTTGGGATGTAAACTTTCTCAGAGTACCAGTACTGTATCGTCTCACATTCGGTTCATTATTACGGCATAATGCTGTACGTGCCAGGAGATGAAAACGTGCACTATAAATTCAGTGAACAGTTGAAACTAGCCAATAGTGTGAACGAAACACTTCATTTCTTATAAATTGATTGCATCTGTGGAAAAGATTAGTAGAAGCCAAACTTCTTTAGCAAACCGACAAAAATCTTCACTGTCGTGCAAGGCGATCAATGCCCGACTGCCAAAAACGTGAAAATCAAATACAATCGGAAGACTGAAAGTAATAACATATTTTAGCCACCCGTAATTCTGTGAATGTATTTTAATTCAGTCGATAGCTCACGACCACAGGAATCCATTTTGTTTTCATTTGACGTGTGAACTGTCAACGAAGAGGAAACAGCAAAATCACTAAACGTAAACAAGGGCGACCGTCCCCCTTCCCACTACGACCCAGACTGCTCTGTGCATCCACGAATCTGGCAGCTCAGGTGCATCAGAAAATTTTTCTGTGTAGCGTGACCGATTCTCGCTACTTCCGCGGCCACACTCCGAGAAGCCAAAACTGGGAGACGGAGCTGCTCGTACGCAACTCAGCTCCGCACGCGTGAGAGCCCGCTGGCAACCGCTCAAAATGAATGTAATGTAAACAGCTGTGATGTCTCACTCATCAGAAGCAGTTTGCTGTTACGAAGGATTCCACAGTCTCCGTCCTAAAGCCTTCGACAGATTTTGCTTTCGGTAGGCGCTCGTGTGTGCACTGTGTTCTGTTACTGTAAATGGTGCATTTACTTTGCATCTCAAGTTTCATTTTGGTTTCATTCTCTCGTTTACATTTTATTGCCGCATTATTATTCTACAGTAGCAGGATACAGTATAATTCGTTGTTAGACTATCAATTCTTACCAGTCAAAACCACAAAAATTTAACTGAAGACTAAAACACTGGAAAATTCCTGGAATCCTAAAAAGTTCCAGGGTTTTTCCACGCTTTATCCTAGATTAAAAAAAAAATTACCATGCTTTTACCGGTTGTCCTGCAGTGTATACACCCTGGATACATTAACTGTCTCTAAAAAAAAAGTTGGCAATCCGAGTCACAGCTCACATATCGACGAAAAGGTGGAACGAGTATGCAAAAGCAGTTCCACCTGGAAAGCTATTGAGAAAATTTGTACACCTGGCGCGGACAGAGGCGTCAATTCCATTCGACAGAAGAACTGGCGGTAAAAATAATCGACTGGCCACTCGTTTGTCAAACACAGTCAGTCTGGCAGTCACACTCGTTTCCAAACTTTACACCCACTACCGGCACACGGCTGCCAGTATCGGAGGCTCGGCATCGTGACGTCTGCAGCTCACCTCAACCTGTCCGGAGGGGGCGACACTTCCACGTCCTCTGCGGCGACTACGGACGCCGGCGGCGACTCCTCTTCGAACGCGATGACATCGCGCCGAGTGTTGGCGACGTTCATGTTGACGACGAGGTCCGTCACCAGTGCCGGCTGCTGCTGCCCGTCGGCCGGCTCGTACGTTCCGCAACTCGCACTCAGCTCGACGTCGAAGTCGGATCCTGCGGGGCAGACGCGTCACACCTCTCGTTCTCTCGACAGGCAAAACACTTACGCGCAGCACAATGATAGGATTAAATTAAATGAACTGCAACTTGAGAGACTGCAAAGGATACACTAGCCAGTGCACGGTGACCGATTTTCATCCAAACTGTTCGACAGGTTCGTCCGTTTGCTCCAAAACGGAGGCCGACACAGTCTGCCGCTTCCAGACGGTCGGCGACACGTCGCGATGACGGAATCGAGGCACACGCCCTGCAGCCTTTCTCGAATAATCTCTCAGAGACTACTTGGTAACAAAATTTATTTCTGCAATGCTTATAGCTTTATATGTCATCTTCGCGATGAAGTGCCCGTCACTTCGTTAATAGTCACAGTTATTGGGATATCTGCATTTACGTAAAATATTGCACGAAATTTGAAAATTCTGTGACGAAAAATAAGTGTCTCGATTTTGCATTTGGTGCATATTACATAATACGTTGCTGCGACGGAATTTAGCTAGTGTATTGAAATTTTCTCTTTACTCGGTTGGAAGGATCTGTTTGTAACCAATCTCGAGAAAACTGATCTCACGTAGCACGTTCATTTGTGTGGGCCATTAATGAAGCCAGATGAAGTATCCACAACATTCCTAATATCTCAAACAGTCTGACATTTCAAAACAAGATTTGGGGAAATGACAGCATGTTAAGAGGAAAGTATTTTGCCAAACGGTTATTATGATAAAAAAAACACAGACACACACACACGCACACATGGCGGTAGTTAGACACAGTGCCAATGTTGTTTTGCACTAGTTAAGGGGGGGGGGGGTAGTGTCAGATGGGGTGGGTTGAGAGTGAGGGACGTGAGAGGCAGGGAGAGAGATTGGGAGTGGGTGGCTATTGGCTGGGAAGGAGGCTGGTTTGCCAGTTAGGAATGCACGGGGCACGGACAGCAGGTGTAACTGTAGAGGTGTGCAGGACGTGGCACATGTGAAAGGCAACTCGGGTGGTCGGCGGTTGTCGGTCGGACGATTAAAGGAACCAAACTACAGAGAGTGACGGAAGCGGAGGACGTGTCGTAGGGATAACTCCACGGTTGCGGACTGACGGATTGCAGACGGCGCAGGTCGCGAAGTGGCCACTGCCGCGTGCCGAGCCACGGGACAGTCCCCTCTGTTCACGACAACTATTTGGCGGTGGCCATTCAACCCGCAGACTGCCGTACGGTAGTCGTACCGACACAAAAGGCAGTGCGGCGTTTGCAGAAGTGTCGGTATGTGACACTGCTGCTTTCACAGGTGGCCCGGCCTCTGACAGGGTGGGGTAAGACTGTGACAGGAATGGAATAAGAAACGCAGGGTGGGTGGATCGGACAAGTCTCGCAACTGTGTATTCCACAGGAATCCGATCCCTGTAAGTAGTAACTAGACAACAGAATACGAAAAATGTCACTTCGATATCTACCCGACACACCGTCTCACTGGACATCGACATCCACCTCACTGACAGCTCCAGCCACACCTCTGTCTACATTAAACCCACCAAATCCTAACATTACCCGCATTTCGTCAGCTGTCGTCCGTCGCACACCAAAATAATCCCTCCCGTACAGACCGGCCTTCCACAGATGACGTATCTGCAGTGACGAGAACTCCCTGCCCCAGTACGTATAGGATCTCACGAAGGCCTTCACAGACGGGCATTCCCTCCTCCTCCTCCTCCTCCTCCCCCCCCTTACTTTTAAAGTAATGCTTCTCGAACCACCATCTGCAATATTTTCCCGTGACCTGTTAGAAATATTCATCGAAAGCAGCCGTTATGAAGTATTGCACAATCTTTTTCCTGTAGCCTTCGACACATTTTGCTGTCACTGAACACTTATGCAAGCACTGTGTTTTGTTGTTGTAAACGGCATATTTTCTTTGCAACTTAAGTTTTACATTAGTGTTTTGCTCTCGTTTATGTTTTATTGCTGCAGTATTATTCTGCAGCAGGTTAAAGTAAAATTCTTTGTTAGAGCATCAGTTCTTACCAGTCAAAATTACAAAATTGAAAAATGAAAAATTATCAGGTTTTTCCGAGTTTTCTCCCGAATGAAAAATTCTGGGTTTTTCCCAGATTTCCCGTTTGTCCTGGGGCGCATACACCATGTTTTTATTTGCGGGGTAATTTAGAGGGCAAAATCAATAGTAACAACCCATACACAACTAAAGAGATGGAAACAAACATTCACAATGTGACTGCTGAAATGTCATCAAATGAAATAGTAAAAGTTTTCAGAAATGTGTTGAGGTGTGCCAAATCGTGTATCAAAGTTCCCGGTGAACATTTTTAGCACCTCCTGTGGACTATTGACCCGTTCAAAGTTCAGTATGTAGTTCTTCATAACAATTCATTACTCTGTGTTACGTATTTACAATAAACAAGTAAATTGTCTGTACGACACTGTATAATCTGAACTTAAAAAGTTTAGCACAACAAGGAAGTATTACAATTAGAAACTATGTACATAATTTAAAACCTTTACGAAAATTTCTATCACTGACACACCCCAAAAAATGACGAAAGCAGAAAGAAGTGTATCGCTTATTACATTTTCACTGCTCACACAATCTAACTTTGGCTTCAGGTAGGATGTTTTATGTAAAGGTTCCTTAAATTACTGCTACCAGTCACAAACTTTGTCAATCACTGTATTACTTATTTATTTAGCAACATGTTTCGACGGAATACCTCATCTTAAGGCTAAATGGCATTACGAAAACAACTTTAGAATAAGGTCATACAAACATCAGTCCAGCTTCCAAAGTGACATCACCTCTTACTAAGTTTTCTCTTCTTCCACAGGATGACCACAGCATTTATGAAAAGACTATGTAACACCAGTATGACCTTACTGTAAAGGTTTTGTAATGCCATTTAGCCTGAAAATGAGGTATTAGCTCGAAACATGTCGCCAAATAAATAAGTAATACAGCAGCTGACAAAGTTTGTGACTGGTCGCGGTAATTTAAGAAATTGTCACATATTTCTTGAAACAGTCAAGGCCGAAAAATAGTCAAAATGGCTTCAAATTCAAGATGTTTTAATTTTTTACTCCGAACTTTATTCACAGCCACACTGCATACAGTACCTAGATACATCATCACTGAATGTACCAGCAACATTATTTTTCTTACGACACACAGCTCGAGACATATGACATCGTAAAAATTGAGATGCACTGAAAACTAGTTTTTGCTTAAAATGGAGTGCAAATTCTCAGACTGTATTCATCCAGTGTTTTGTAATAAGGGCACTTATGACTTACAACAAACTTTAATTTCAAACTTTCTCAATTACCTGCTTAACGTCAAATATTTAACACATTAACTGATTTGCAAAGTAATCAAACACTTCAAGCTACTTTATACACGGGAGACCAATTATGTAAAGAATTGGGGGTTTATTGCCTCTAATTAGTCTGCGTATAAAATAATAATTCAGAAGTATCTTTAGGAAACAGTTTTCAACAAATTTATGATTCTAGGAACAAAGAAAATTTCATGTAATTGTGTTGCATATTAAAGCTTTATTCCCAGAGCCTTCAGTATACAGCTATAAAAATTTATAATACACTGACAAATAGAAACTTCTATGTAATGAAACTACATCTGCTGAAAAGAGAATTACATGCCATCCTTGAGTAAAAATGTTAGCATTCAGTCACAGAATATCAAAATGATGGTAAATATATCTTCATAGAGTAATGTAACAAATTTGTACTGATGGTCAAAAAATATGATTACTTTTTTTTCTTCACCTCTTTGTATGTGCCTAATTTATATTCCTTATATTAATGGGTCTCCTGTATATTAAATCAATGATTTATATATGTAAAATCCGATACTGATGCACACCGGCTATAGTAAGAAGAGAATTTCTGGAAAAAAAAGAAATTCACTGACACCTTGTTTAAATTGAAGGGTTAGAAATCCACTCCTAAAGTATGGGGCTGGAGCATAGTCCCACACAGAAGTGACATGTGGTAGAAAAGCATTATAGGCAAGAAGAGAATCAAAGCTTTTGAAATGTTGGAATAGAAACAGTAAATCCCCAACCCTTTATGGTATCAAACGCCTATGCACAAAAGGGCTCCAACATTTTATTACTTTACAAAGGAGTTTATGCATTAAATATTTCAAGTTAACCATGTGACCGAGACAATGTTTCAGAAAGCTTTGAAATTACGCTTAAAGTTTGTCTAAAATCATGACTGCCCTCATTATGAGCCACTGCATGAGTATAGACTACGTAATTTACACCGCATTTTTAAGCATCTACATCTACATGGATACTCGGCAAACTACATTTAAGTGCCTGGCAGAGGGTTCATCGAACCACCTTCATAATTCTCTAATATTCCAATCTTGTATAGCACGCGGGAAGAACGAACACCTACATCTTACCATCCGCGTTCCGACTTCCCTTATTTTATGACGACGATCGTTTCTCCCTACGTAGGTCGGCGTCAATGAAATATTTTTGCATTCGGAGGAGAAAGCTGGTCATTAGCAATAAAGCCTTTTGAAACAGTGACTGTTTTTGATTATTTTTGGAAGATGTTAATAACTTAATTGTTTTACATGATGGGCTGTCTCCAACAACAAAATGAATAAAAAACTGAAATGAACATTTCAGATCGTATTACATGAAAACATGATTGCGCCAAAATGTATTTTCTTCAGTGAATTAGTTAAAAATGTATTAAGTGTAATTTAAAAATTAAGATGGTGCCTTCGTGCATCGGGAAACAATTTCAATCGCGACTAATTCTGGAATACAATCTAAATACCTAGTTTCGACCGATGAGAATTTTGACATATTTCATTAGGTCACACAGCGAAACGTTTTTCTTGCTTCCTGTAAAATTACAGCCTCTGTATTTAGTATGATTTTAAATGACACTCGTCAAATATGTGCTTGTGTTTTAGCAAATACTGCAGTGAATGTGGATATCGCAGTTAAATGTCAAATACAGAAAAATTCTCAGAGGCAGTTTGTCACATGGCAAATTCTGCTTTGCCGAGTCGGCCGGGACACGGAATCGGGCATCGCTGAGCTGCAATTAGCGACAGGCAGTGCACTTACTGTCGTCAGAGTCTCCACGGGTCTCGTCGTCGTCATCGATGACTGTCACCTGCGCACACTTCCCATACATGTCGACAAAGCCATAGACGCCGCTCGGAACGTCCCTCGCGGCCACCCCCTGAGACTCCTCGTTCACGTAGAACACCAGCTCACCCTGAAATGGATCGAGGCAGCGTTTCACACACGATGGACAGACAATTTGTGTTGGCAAAGCTAAAAGGAAATTCATTTAGCAGCTGTGGAAAGTAGCAATAAAGAATGGCCGGAGTCCCGATTCAGGCTCCGAGACTTCCATACAAACTTAATTACGTGTACACGTAGACACTTCATCCGTCCAAGGAATCGAGACTCTCGACAATTTTTGCCCGTTATTGAGTTCGATACTGGCAATATCTCCGGCTCCGGGAATTCCGAGACCTTCGAGAACGTTTTAACTTTGAGCTCGGATAACAAATGACCAAAGCAATATTTTTTGTGATATGATTACAAATCAACATCAGATTTTCTCTTTACTTGTACTGTGAAATCTTGCTTGCAGCCAAATTTTATTATTCTAGGTCAACAGGAAGTACCCTCTAGGCTTTGACGAGTCAGATTGCACGTGTCAAAGTGTGTGACACAATTGGCTATGTCTTTTGATTGCACTGCATCAGAAGCTCACATTTATTACACTATCAAGGGACCTTAGTATGTGACATAAATTTCAACTTGATACATTTATCAGAAAAGGAGTCTTAACAGACGGACACCCAGACAGTCAGGAAATAAATAAATAAATACCAAACGGGAAAGCGCTGATAGATAGGCACAATAAAAAACACACAAACACACACAAAATTTCAAGCTTTCGCAACCCCCGGTTGCTTCGTCAGGAAAGAGGGAAGAACGAACACCTACATCTTACCATCCAAGTTCTGACTTCCCTTATTTTATGACGATGATCGTTTCTCCCTACGTAGGTACCTCTTTCCTGACAAAGCAACTGGGGGTTGCGAAAGCTCGAAATTTTGTGTGTTTTTTATTGTGCCTATCTACCAGCGCTTTCCCGTTTGGTAAGTCATGGAATCTTTGTTTTTAATATATTTTTCCCATGTGGAATGTTTCTTTCTATTTTAAATAAATAAACAAACAAACAAAAGAAGGAAAAAAATCATGTGATACAACAATAAATTTTCGGATTTTTTGCCTTTAGTTGTACTGTGAAACCTTAATTATTGCCAAAATTCGTGACTCTAGCTCAATGAGAAGTGTCCTGTAGGTTTTAATGAGTGAGTTTTTGAGTATCAAAATACGTGACATAAGTAGCTGTATCTTTCGATTGTGCTGGTTTAGAAACTTCAATTTTTTACACCACCAGGGGACCGTAGACCTCAGCTCATTTTTTTTAAAAGTCAGTCACGTGGACAGACAGACGACAAAGTCATCCCACACAGGTTCTGTTCTTAAGAACTGAGGCACCGCACACCCTCTGAACCACCCTGCAGGTGTATTTTGAGCCTTTACCTGCGTGGATCCCAACATTTTACTCGACTAATTAAACTGTTGTGGCATAAACGACGCCCCTGCTGGACATACGGGGCTACACTTTCCTGACCCGAGGCGGGACATCTTGTTAACTGAATGTGTCTCTAGCACGCAATTAACCTCAGAATGTGGGAGCATAATGACTGCTACTGACTTCACTCTTCTTCTGAACGCAAGTACATATTCTTTTAAGGATTTTTGAACAGCGGTTCAAAAACTGTAATGTCGGCTGCCGGCACGAGCACACACCTTACCAGACACGGCTGAGGCGATAGCTGAACGAGTGTAGAGAGAGCTCAATATCAGGAATGCCCACTTTATACCATTTCAAACGAGTAACAATGACGCACTAGTGCCGAGAGTGACAATAACGGTCGAACACTAGACGAAACAGCTCGTGTAAATTTCTCAACGTCTAAGTGAATAACGAGCATCTCGTATGTGTCGGGCTGAAAACGAGGACACTGCCTCTCTCTTTCCTGCAGTCTCGTACTGCCTGTCGTCTCGGGGACAATGTGGTTAGTGTAACTAAATTAAACAGGGTTTATTCACCAGAAGCAAGCTGTACTGTCTGAAGTAGGTAACCGTACATCACGCAGATGCGTTTCTGAGGATCTTGTAAATCTTACACTCACTTTCGAACTTTTACTCCTACACACTGGAACAGCCGAATCCCGTAAAACTGTCATTGGGACAAAAACATCCCATCTTAGTATTTTTAAGGTTCGGTACCTCAATCGCTGGAAATGGAACCTTCACAGAACAGCCACGTTGTCCACGTGTCTGCCTATCCGACGGCTGAGAACCCATTTACTCGAGAACAGACATGAGTATAGAGTTGGCATTTGTGTCACATACTGAGATCTACGGTCCCTTAGCAATGTAAAAAAATTAACCTTCTAAGTCAATGCACTCAAAAGATATGGCCATTCGTGTCGTGTACTTTGATACTCAAAAAATTCACTCAGAATCTACGGGGTCCTTCTCGGCCTAGGATACTGACATTTGGCAAGAATTAAGGCTTCACTATAAAACTAAAGGGGAAAAATCTGAAAATTGTTAATCCGTAATTATATCACGTAACAAAAAAAATTTTGTCTGCTAGCACCCCTTTTTCTCAGGAAAAAGGTACACATATCAAGTTGAAATTTCTGTCTCGTATTAAAGTTTACGGTCCCTCAGCAGTGTAATAAATGTAAGATAAGTCAATCCACTCAAAAGACACAGTCACTTACGTCACATACTTTGACACTCTCACGTACTCACTAATCAAAACGTGCAGGATACTTCCTGCTGACCTAGAATTACAAAATTTGACAAGTAGTAACGTTTCACAGAACAAGCAAAAAAAAAAAAAAAAAAAAAAAAAAAAAAAAAAAAAAAAAAAAAAAAAAAAAAATAGCTCGTCAATACCAATATCAATAACAGATTAAAGTCATCGAGATTCTCGATTTCCGGGACGCATGAGTTTTGCTGTAACAAATAGTCAATCTGATGGTCTGTTATTTTGCTTTAATTCAAAACATTGATTATTTTCTTATTTTTTTTCCTAATCAAATAAAATATGCAAATACATTAACACCGTTTGTGGTAGCACAACGAAATCTCAAATTTTTATACAGATACAGTCAAGCCGAAAAGTTTTCCGTACAAAATAACTTTTCTACATGTGACCAAGAAGAGAGAACACAGAATCCTCGTGTTACCACAGCCTAAAACTGGTCTGCACTTTGATAGACAGTATCTACAAGTAAACATCACAGTGTAAACGATGGCAGCCAATCACAGAATATTTCAGGGGAACAATTTTTAAAAAAATTGTTTCAAAGCCCCAGTCAAATCTTCACCAGTTTTCTTCTAGAGTAACTTCAGCTGTCCCTACACGACCCAATTTGCCCACCTTTCAGAACTCCAGCAGTTCTGTCCGAAGCTGTAGGCAAGACGCGCTTTTGGCCCTCTGCCAAAGTCGCTAGCAAGTTTGCACTGTCGGTTTAGCCGAAGAGTGAGTGCGGGAGGCGGGTCACACATGCGGACACTGGAGGGTTTCGGGGACAGAACTCCGTCACTTCTCTCTCTCTCTCGTTATCCAGCCTTCAAGTGGAACACACTTCTTTCTCCGAAGGCGCAGCCTCCGGCTGCACACCCCACGACCCTCTGCAGACACGAACCGCCTCCTCTCCCGTTGCCCACTTTCTTCGGTTTGTCTGATTGTATGGACTGATCTACACCTGGTTAACTTCCTACTCTACGCGCACCCCCTGTATCCCGTATACTGTAATACAGGGTGCCCAAAAACACCAACGAGCTTTAAGGACAGATTCCTTACACCACAACAAGAAAAAAGTGTAATGTAAAACATTAGCTCTAAAATGCATAACTTAAAGAGCTTTAAGCACTTGGTCATCTTCACTAGAGTAAAAGATGTTCCTTCTACTGAACAAGAGTTTATAGCTCTTACAGGGTGTATATGTGGACAAAGAAATAAAATTTTCAGATTTTTCCCGGTAGAAAATACACATTCTCCCGAGTGAAAATACACTTTTTCCGAGTTAAGTGACATTATACTCTTCCTCGGCACTGTAAATCCTTTGAATGTTTATGGTTTTATATACCAACTTAGAATTTCCCAGCACTTTAGACAACGAAACTCCTGGGAAGGGGGGGGGGGGGGGGGCATGTATGCTGCATATTTTCGTATTACGAAGGTATAAATTTGAATTCCACCAAACACCGCATGTTACTTCCTGAAGCAGTGAACTCGAGATTGCGATGTGCTTTTGTAACCAGTCATAGCTCATGTCACGTGATCTCGCCAGCTGATGACAGCACAGGACACGTGATGTAGTCAACCAGTAGCAAGATCACTCTAAGTAGTGCGAACACACAAATAAGGAAAGTTAATGGTTTAAATTAAGATACATCACACAAATGTGCCAGTAAAATGTTTAATAACAACGTAAATGTCTGATCTGGGCTCTGAATTCTTCTAAATGGTTGTTCTCAAAGACTTTATTTTTAAATGGAGTCAAACGCTTTGTGATTTAAGAAACTCATCGTACATAGTTCATCTTGCGCAAAAGGAAATTTGCTTTGAATGTGACGCTTTTCAAACCACCGTTCGCAATATTTTCCCGCGACCTGATAGAAATAGATTCGTTTCAGCAGTTGCAAGAGCGCGCCAGATAACAGGTGTCACCTCGCTTGCGCAGCTACGATGACGCAGGAAGCCCGTATGTTCGCACGTGTAAAACATTAAAAGATCTTACATTATGTCACAAAAGATACAAGATAACAGAGGATACTCAAAGAGCATCGGAAATTTGTAAACCACACTAAAATACATAATTCGGCTTAAGTGCACATTCGTATGTCGATATTCGGATGTAAATTTTCTTAGAGTACCAGTGCTGTATTATCTCATGTTTGGTTCTTTATTACGGTATAATGCCATACACGCACTCTAAATGTAGCGAACAGTTGAAACCCGCCAAGAGAGTGAAATTAAACACTTCGTTTCAAATAAATTGACTGCCTCAGTAGTAAAGATTAAAAGCGAAATCTCTTTAGCAAGTCGACAAAAATAACTTAATTGTTGTGCAAGGCGATTAATGCTTGACTATCAGAAAAGTGGAAATAAAATCTGAAACTAATAACATATTTTAGCCTTCCGTTACTAAGCGAACGTATTTTAATTCATTTGATAGCTCCCGGCCACAAAAATCCGTTTCATCATCATTTAACATGGGTGCAATAAACGAAGATGAAACAACAAAATCACTGAGCGTTAACACAGGTCACGGGGACACTTCCCACCTCAACTCAGACTGCTCTGTGCATCAGCCCCAGATTTACTGTATTTCCGAACTGGGGCAATATTAGGTAGTGGCACCCAGCCACATTTCTGTAACCAGACGTGGGAGAAGGTATAACTCATACGCAACTATACTGTGCATGCGCAAAAGCCCGCCCGCAACTGCTCAAACGACTCCAATTTAAACAGTTGTCACGTCACGCTCATCGGAGGCGATGTGTTGTTATGTAGCATTGCATAGTCTTCCTAAGCTTTCGACCCACTGTGCTGTTGGCAGACACTTGTATAAGCAGTGTGTTTTGTTGTTGTTGTTGTGTACGGCGTATTTCCTTTGCAACTTAAGTTTTATTTTCGTTTTTTTTCCCCTCGTTCACGTTTTGTTGCTGCAGTATTATTCTGCAGAAGCAGGATACAGTAATATCCTTTGTTGGAGTATTGCTTCTTAGCAGTCAAATTCACAAAAATTTAACTGAAAACCAAAACAATGAAAATTTTCCAAAATTATAAACAATTCCCGGGTTTTTCCCGGTTTTCTCCCCAATGAAAAAATTCCCGGATTTTTCCCGGATCTCCCGGGTCGTATACACCCTGTCTTAAGTTACGCACTTTAGAATCCCACGTTTACCAGACCTTTTTTTCTCGATTCGGCATAAGGAACTCGTCTGTAAAGCTTGTCGGTGTTTTTTGGTACACACTGTATAAGCTCCGTATTTGTCCAAATTTCCAGTTCTATTGTTCAACATCGGCCCCGGACACCCACTCGAGAGCCCTCACTGTTCGACCACCTGTTCATCTGTCTGTGTGAGTAAATCCGTTCCTTTTAAGTACCTACGCATCGTCATCATATGTAGACTGAGCTTTACAATCTGCACCCATACGGGAAAGTGTAACAACAAATTTGCTGCAACCCCGTTTGTCACAAGAAGCACACCTATACGATCTCTTCCCTTCCTCGCAAGGTTTTCGCACCCGGCAGCTACGGAATCCACCTACGCCTGATGATTCGACGTGAACATCTACATCTACATCTACATCTGCATCTACAAGCATACTCTGGAAAACACATTTAAGAGACTGGCAGAGGCTTCATCGAACCACCTTCACAATTCTCTATTATTCCAATCTCTTATAGCACGAGGAAAGAATGAACACCGATATTTTTCCGTACGAGCTCCGATTTCCCTTATTTTATCGTGATGATCGTTCCTCCCTATGTAGATCGGTGTCAACAAAATATTTTTGCATTCGGAGGAGAAAGTTGGCGATTGGAATTTCGTGAGAAGATTCCGTTGTGGCGAAAAATGCCTTTCTTTTAATGATTTCCAGCCCAAATCCTGTATCATTTCTGTGACACTCTCTGCCCATACTTTGCGATAATGCAAAACGTGCTGCCTTTCTTTGTACTTTTTCCACGTATTACGTCAGTCCTATCTGGTGAGGATCCCACGCTGCACAGCAGTATTCTAAAAGAGGACGGATAAGTGTAGTATAGGCAGTCTACTTAGCAGATCTGTTACATTTTCTAAGTGTTCTGCCAATAAAACGCAGTCTTTGGTTAGCCTACCCCACAACATTTTCTGTGTGTTCCTTCCAATTTAAATTGTTTGTAATTGTAATACCTAGATATTTAGTTGAATTTACGGCATTTAGATTAGACTGATTTATTGCGTTATCGTTATTAGGGTCAACTGCCACTTTTTGCACCATTCAGATATCTTTTCTAAATCGTTTTGCAGTTTGTTTTGATCTTCTGATGACTTTATTAGTCAATAAACGACAGCATCGTCTGAAGACGGCTGCTCAGATTGTCTCCCAAATCGTTTCTACAGATAAGGAACAGCAAAGGGCCTATAACACTACCTTGGCAAATGCCAGAAATCACTTCTGTTTTACTCAATGACTTTCCGTCAATTACTACAAACTGTGCCCCCTCTGACAGGGAATCACAAATCCAGTCACATAACTGAGACAATAGTCCACATGTACGCAATTTCACTATGAGCCGCTTGTGTGGTACAGTGTCAAAAGCCTTCTGGAAATCCAGGAATACAGAATCGAATTGATGTGAAATCCCTTGTCAATAGCACTCAGCACTTCATGTGAATAAAGAGCTAGCTGTGTTTCACAAGAACGATCCTTTCTAAATCCGTGTTGACCGTGTGTCAATAGAACATTTTCTCGGACGTAATTCATAATGTTCGAACACAATATATGTTCTAAAATCCTGCTGCAAATTGACGTTAACAATATGGGCCTGTATCTTAGTGCATTACTCCTACCACCTTTCTCGAATATTGGTGTGACCTGTGCAACTTTCCAGTCTTTGGGTACAGACCTTTCGTCGAGCGAATGGCTGTGTACAATTGTTAAGTATGGAGCTAATGCATCGGCATACTCCGAAAGGAACGTAATTGGTATACAGTCTGGACCAGAAGAGTTGCTTTTATTAAGTGATTTAATTTGCTTCACTACTCAGAGGATATTTGCTTCTAGAGCTCTGATCCTGGGTTCTGTATAGTTTGTTCCTCACATCATAAATGCTATAGTAAGCATTCAGAATGAATCGCCTAAAGCTCGCATTGCAAATATTGCGGAAATGAAAAGTGCTGTCAATGTGCGGTTTTTGCAGAGCGGATTGAAGGTCACTGGCTCTTATTGTTAGCTAATTGACAGACTGTAATAATACTTACAAGGGAACCTCCCCATCACACCCCCCTCAGATTTAGTTATAAGTTGGCACACTGGATAGGCCTTGAAAAACTGAACACAGATCAATCGAGAAAAGAGGAAGAAGTTGTGTCGAATTATGAAAAAATTAGTAAAATATACAAACTGAGTAGTCCATGCGTAAGATAGGCAACATCAAGGACAACATGTGCTGAGGAGTGCCAAGGTCCCGTGGTTAGCGTGAGCAGCTACGGAACGTGAGGTCCTCGGTTCAAGTCTTCCCTCGACTGAAAAGTTTACCTTCTTTATTTACGCAAAGTTATGATCTGTCCGTTCGTTTATTGATGTATCTGTTCAGTGTAATAAGTTTAGTCTCTGTGTTTTGCGACCGCACCGCAAAACCGTGCGATTAGTAGACGAAAGGACGTGCCTCTCCAATGGGAACCTAAAACATTTGATCGCAAGGTCATAGGTCAACCGATTCCTCCACAGAAAAACAAGTCTGATATATTCTATACGGCATGTGCGTCACATGAGAGGAATATGTTGTCGACCCACCTAACTTGTACACTTGGCGAATGGGTAAAAAGATTCTTCTACCTTGCCCGATTTAGATTTTCTTGTGGATGTGATAATCACTCCCAAAAAAGTAATGAAAACATAAGAGTTTGTCACATAAACTGCAACAAATGAATGCAACAGTTTCACAGTCGCACAGTTTTCCCTGTGCTCTGTCAAAACATACGTTTTAAACATTTTCAAATTTTTCCGTGTGTAGACCGTCAAATTCGGCATATGTCCAAGCAAATCTGAACATGTCGTCGATTTTGGAGAGCGAAGTTGATTATGTGTGAGTGCCTTAACTTTGATAATTGTCTGAAAATAAAAAATTAGACTTTTCACTCGAGGGAAGACTTGAACCAAGGACCTCTCGATCCGCAGTTGCTTCCGCTAACCACGAGACCACGGTGCTCCTGAACTTACATTGACTTTGATGTTGCCTATCTTGCGCATGGATTACTCAGTTTCTATACTTTGCTTTTTTTTTTTTTTTTCATAGTTCCACACAACTTCTTCCTGTTTTCTCGATTGATCTGTGTTCAGTTTTTCAAGGCCTATCCACTGTGCAAACTTATAAATAAATCTGAGGGGGGTGCGATGGGGAGGTTCCCTTGTTAGAAAGTGTATTTTTTGTGTAAACATACACTTTTTTTCAATGGACCAATGCCTATAGTGATTAGTAAACTAAGAGAAGGGTAAATCAGAATGCCAGTGACGTTTGTCGCAATATTCTACTGCGAGTCGTTTATGAGGTGCAATGTTTTGAAAAGTCCCCACACTGACACCTGTACGACCCCTTTGGTAGCACACACAACAGAACAGTACGAGTGTACACATTAGTTATGTGGATTCTGACCAGTAACGAGACAACTGACCACCACAGCTCGCGTTCAGTGTGACTACCCGCAGTAGGAATACGACCTTCCAGTCCGGTATGGGACGGGACGACTGCTGCACACGTGGTAGCATTTCACCGGAGGTGTCCGAGCAGGCTGCACTAATACATGTTTCCGCACCGTCGGGTGTAGTCGGTATGTCCTCGTAGACGAGGTCTCTCGCTTTACACACAGAAATTTGTCTACGGGCGTCAAATTTGAGGAAATGGGTCAGCAAAAATAGGGGCCTCTGCGTCCAATCCGACGATTTGGAAACAGTTTGTGAAGACTGTAGTACGAGGGAATTTCAAAAATTAAAGATACAATGGCTCGCAGTCCTTAAATACAACATTTATTTAGAAAACATCGGTTGCATCTTATTAACTGGATTACTTGTTATTTTTCGACATAACACCCCCGTTATCCAAACATTTGTTAAGTCTGTGCACAAGCTTTTGTATCCCACAGTCATAGAAGGTTGCCGCTGTAACGGTACTGTGACTATCGCGCCTCCGCCAATACAAATATATAATTTACGATCGCACATGCAGAAGAGCGCTGCGCCATCGACCGATTTTTATAAATAATTTTGTCCCTTTTTTTTTACTTTTGCGTAGGTGTTTGTTTTCAACAACTAATTGATTACTCTTTTGTCTTCATACGTTCAAGACGTGTATTTTTCGACACTGTGTTAAATATGCTTTTAAGTCGAAATTAAAACTATATTACGAAACGAAGTTATTTCAGTGGTGATTCGAAATGGTTATCACCAAATTTATAAATTAATCCTGACAGTGACAACTTAAAGAAATTTTCATCAGACGGGGAACAAGAGGACCAGCAAACAATGAGCAAAAGGACAACCTACAAGAAAATTAAGAAGTATTCCAGACGCAGCCACAAAGACTATATTATAATAAATACTACATTTATAACAGAATTACAAGGTAAATTTCAACTTATTTCTGATGCTATTTCCTTACAGTCGCTTTTTGTAGTGTTGCCGACCCGTTCTGCCATTCACGGTCAAATTACAGCACTATCTCAATCAGTAATACGAAGTCCGCCTTATCCGTACCATAACTTATTCCATCAAAATTCAAAACCCAATCAGATTTTCTATTTTGTATTTTCATGGCAGAACCCCGAGGAAAGGAAACACTACACCATCTGTTTTCGGAACCACATTTCAACTTCATCTTTCATGTCTTCATCGTCGTAGAATGATTTTCCACCAAGACATGACTTCAGGTAACGGACGACACGAAGGTCTGTGGACGCAAGGTCCGGGCTGTATGGCATGAACCCACTATCCAACATGCTAAATAATACAAATTATGGATATATTATTACTGGAACATACCCACACAAAATCACACATTTGCTATACATGGATGACCTAAAACTACTGGCAGCAACAAATTCTACCGTATCTTCCTTCGCCGTCGGCGTTGTCGTGGTTACCGTGAGACACCGTTATACCAAGAGGAAAGGCGCGTCAATCTTGGAGAATGAGATATGATGACCTTAAGCCATAGACAACACACAACGGTCACGGTAGCACCTGATTCCAGAATAGCTGCAGTAGTTAAGATCTACGAACTATCCCCTGTTGACCAGGTCCCCAAAACTTAACTCGTAACGAGATCCCTTCAAAGCAAATTGTCATAACGATCGTCTATAAAGGCTTCGTACAATGAGAGTACATGTTACGGTTTATGGAATAATAACAGATACGACCAAACTGTCTTGTCTCTTCTGCTTTATTTAACATAACTTCGTTCACAGTTTCATTTCGCATTCACCACTCATTCACCGAAACCCTTTGATGAACAGTTTTGGTTGCATAACACCAACAGTCAATGATAATGATACAGCTTTTCTCCTTTTTATAAATTGAAGCCCGCTCTCCGTGATATAATAAAAAAAAACGGTCTCAATACCGCGTGCCTTGTGAGACGCGAATAGACTTATCCTGGAATTGACCGCCCTGTAGGTGTACTCAATTTAATGACCACATTTCACTGTCCGTAACTGAATGTCCATTTGTTAGTCTGATTACACACTGTAGCTATTTAAAATTCGCCCCTATATTTTTCACAACGCACAATTAGCACTTCACTTCATTACTGGTTTTCTTTTTTTTCTTCTAAGAGTAAATGGAAAAAAAAGACGCCGTATCATCGGCTTAGTCAATATAAAGCAAAACACCTTAATATGCCCAATTTTACCTCTTCTTATAGGATCGGCTACCTTACTCATTAATTTATTACATATTATTTCCAATAACGCTAAACAGGTATCGCCGTTATATTGTAATTGTATTCAAAAGCATGTTACTACTATTATGACCGACCAAATTGTAACAAATCGCGCGGCGTGCGTTTTTAACGATAACTTTACGCTATTCAAGTTCCGTTACAGCTGTCTTGACTCGTAATGTTACAAAATCAACAACTCAACCAATTACTAAAGATAACAGAAGTATTCAGCAATAATATAAATATGGCTTTTGGAACAGACAAATGTAAGAAAAATAGCATAATCAAGGGAAAACACACTAAACAAAAAGATTACATATTGGATAACCACAGCGACTGCATAGAAGCGATGGAAAAAACAGATGCCTATAAATATCTAGGATACAGACAAAAAATAGGAATAGATAATACAAATACTAAAGAAGAACTAAAAGAAAAATATAGACAAAGACAAACAAAAATACTGAAAACAGAATTGACAGCAAGAAACAAGACAAAAGCTATAAATACTTATGCTATACCAATATTGACCTACTCATTTGGAGTAGTGAAATGGAGTAACACAGACCTAGAAGCACTCAATACAGTTACACGATCACAATGCCACAAATATAGAATACATCACATACATTGAGCAACAGAAATATTCACATTAAGCAGGAAGGAAGGAGGAAGGGGATTTATCGACATAAAAAAACCTACATTATGGACAGTTAGACAATTTAAGAAAATTCTTTATAGAACGAGCAGAAACTAGCAAAGTACACAAAGCAAATACATCGGCTACACCATTGCAATTTCATAACCACTTCTACAACCCTTTAGACCACATAACATCAACAGATACGAAGGAAGTAAATTGGAAAAAGAAAACACTACACGGCAAGCACCCGTATCATCTAACACAGCCACACATCGATCGAGACGCATCCGACACGTGGCTAAGAAAAGGCAGTATATACAGTGAGACGGAAGGATTCGTGATTGCAATACAGGATCAAACAATAAACACCAGATATTACAGCAAGCATATTATTAAAGATCCCAATAACACAACAGATAAATGCAGACTTTGCAAACAACAAATAGAAACAGTAGATCACATCACAAGCGGATGTACAATACTAGCAAATACAGTATACCCCAGAAGACATGACAATGTAGCAAAAGTAATACATCAACAGCTTGCCTTACAACATAAACTAATGAAACAACACGTTCCCACATAAAAGTATGCACCACAAAATGTACTGGAGAATGATGAATACAAATTATACTGGAACAGAACCATTATAACAGATAAAACACCACATAACAAACCTGACTTCATACTCAACACAAAAAAGAAGAAATTAACACAACTAATTGAAATATCCATAGCCAATACAACAAATATACAGAAGAAAACAGGAGAAAAAATTGAAAAACACATCCAACTGGCTGAGGAAGTCAAGGACATGTGGCATCAGGATAAAGTTGACATTATACCAATTATACTATCAACTACAGGAGTCGTACCACACAATATCAACCAGTATATCAATGCTATACAGCTACATCCAAACTTATATACACAACTACAGAAATCTGTAATTACTGGTACGTGTTCAACTATCTGAAAGTTCCTAAATGCAATGTAACATATACCGTACAGTTAAAAGGAAGTCACGCTTGATCAAGGTCCGCGTCACTTTCCATTTTTAACCAGACATAACATCTGAGAAAGGAAAGAAATAACAACAACAACAATAATAATAATAATAATAATAGATAATGTGCTAAAAAGCGTAATTTATCTCGCTTTCTGAAGAAGAAGATAATTAAGGGAGAGATACTTCACATTTCAAATTTATTACTTTTGTTGGAGACGTTGCATTTCAGCTTCACAAATGAAATCAGAGAATGTACACATCACGTCAGTCAGTGAAAAATAATCAGCTCACCTCTGAGGTACGCATAACCCCGACGCAGTCACCTTCAGACAGCTTCTCCAAGTCTTCGCCATACACCTCCACGATAGACTGGCCGTCTTTGAGCACTGAAGTCCCTGATAGAATCTGCAACCAATAAGGCCAGGCTACAGCACCACTATACCTTATTACGTACACTGACAAAAACTGCCACAAATAATGCAGAAACATGGGTTACAACACGAGATAACTGCAAAAAACTGGCTCACATTCAATGAAAAGTAAATTAAATGACATTTAGGGGCGGCTAGTATTATTTATTTTAAGATACACAATAATAATAATAATAATAATAACAATAATACACACATTTGCATCACCCCAGTTACCAGAACACCTGAAGATAGACATTGAATGTGGATACTGTATCACGGACACACTCCCTTTGGCTCTTCAGAGATATCACTAAACCCACCCAAAGATGTAACAACCATGCACGAGCAGCGCCTCTGCGATGAAGGGGGTCCAACATCCTATCGTTTCCAGTCATTCCAGCAGGAAGGAGATACATGGCTCGTGTTGTCCATAGGTCCACCATGCCTAGATGGACAATACTGCAGTTAGATTGCTGTCCGCATCATTAATTAAGGCTATCAACAAGGGAAGTGTCCAGGCATCTCGGAGTGAACCAAAGCGATGTTGTTCGGACAAGGAGGAGACACAGAGAGACAGGAACTGTCGATGACATGCCTCGCTCAGGCCGGCCAAGGGCTACTACTGCAGTGGGTGACCGCTACCTACGGATTATGGCTGGGAGGAACCCTGACAGCAACGCCACCATGTTGAATAATGCTTTTCGTGCAGCCACAGGACGTCGTGTTACGACTCAAACTGTGCGCAGTGGGCTGCACGATGCGCAACTTCACTCCCGACGTCCGTGGCGAGGTCCATCTTTGCAACCACGACACGGTGCAGTGGGGTACAGATGGGCCCAACGACATACCGAATGGACCGCTCAGGATTGGCATCACGTTCTCTTCACCCATGACTGTCGCATATGCCTTCAACCAGACAATCGTCGGAGACGTGTTTGGAGGCAACCCGGTCAGGCTGAACGCCTTAGACACACTGTCCAGCGAGTGCAGCAAGGTGGAGGTTCCCTGCTGTTTTGGGGGGGCATTATGTGGGGCTGACGTACGCCGCTGGTTGTCACGGAAGACGCCGTAACGGCTGTACGATACGTGAATGCCATCCTCCGACCGATAGTGCAACCGTATCGGCAGCATATTGGCGAGGCATTCGTCTACGTAGACGACAATTCGCGCCCCCATCGTCCACATCTTGTGAATGATTTCCTTCAGCATAACGACATCGCTCGACTAGAGTGGCCAGCATGTTCTCGAGGCACGAACCCTATCGAACACGCCTAGGATAGATTGAAAAGAGCTGTTTGTGGACGACGCGACCCACCAACGACTCTGAGGGATCTACATCGAATCGCCGTCGAGCACTGGGACAATGTGGACCACCAGTGCCTTGATGAACTTGTGGATAGTATGCTACGATGAACACAGGCATGCATCAATACAAGAGGACGTGCTACTGGGTATTAGAGGTACCGGTGTGTACAGCAATCTGGACCACCACCTCTGATGGTCTGTTTGTACCGTGGTACAACACGCAGTGTGTGATTTTCATGAGCAATAAAAAGGACAGAAATTATGTGGACTTTAAAATTTTCCCGGCAAATTGACTGTTCAAACAAATTTCGGGCTTGCAGCCAGTCGTCGTCCAATGCTTCGCACGATATTTCAACTGGGCACCTGCCAGTCATCTTCAGGTGAGCCGTCGCAGAATGGTGAAAACGTCCTCTGTTCCGCAATATATAGCGTACTGTAAGTATTCTGCGCATGCGGCGACAACTTGATAGATGAACCACCCTGCCCGCCGGCAGCGCCCTCGCTGGCGGAATAGCGGGACTCGGTCGCCCTCTGCGTTGCTGTTTGCCACGGCCGTCGACGCACTCTGTCGTCTTCGATTTGAGCAAATCGTGGAGGTGATGGGATTCCGTGCACTGTCCAGCTGGTAGCCTCTGTCACGGTTTAACAGATTTTCCGCCACTCGTATTTCTACGGATTCTTTAATAATGGAGTCCCAGAAAGACGTTGCTGTGGACAAAATCATTGTTTTCTCATACTACATCGAATGTCCAGTAGAAATACAATGTTCAGCAATAGCGGACTTGCTCGGCTGCAAAAGGCGGGTGTAACGTCGATGTTCAGTGCAGCGTTCTTTCACAGTGTGTGTGGTTTGATCTATGTAAGCCACACCACATTGGCATGGTATCTTGTAAATTCTGGCCTTTCGTAGTAACAGACTGTCCTTAACTGATCCCACCAGGTCCGCAATCTTCGACGGTGGGCAGAAAACCACTTTTACGTGAAATTTTCGGAGGATTCTTGCTATTTTAAACGAAGTATTGCCGATGAAAGGAAGAAAAGCTAAAGATTGTTCCGGCATGTTCTCCTGTTTATTCACTTCCTGCTTCTTAGTTTTAACTGTTAGTGCCCTGTTAATCTGCCAGATGGAATTCCCATTTTCGCTGAATACTGTCTTTAGGTTCTGGAACTGAGGTGACGAAAAACTTCTTTTTATGTGTGTAATAATAATAATAATAATAATAATAATAATAGATGCAGATGGACAACCATGTCTGCTCTTTATTTTTAGGAAAGATCTCAGAATGATGGAAAGAAATGAACAATTCAGAATTAGAAAATGGAGTAAATCTGGGCTACAGATTTATGAACATTACAATCAACTGTTTAGTCTTTGTAGATGAAATGAAATGATTTTATGGCACTGTTGGGCGGGAGGCCCCATTTGGGGGAGTTCAGCCGCCGTATTGCAAGTCCTTTTTAGGTGACGCTACTTTGGCGACTTGCGAGGCAATGACGATGAAGGACCCACAACACCCAGTCCCCTGCCGGGAATCGAACCCGGGCCCCCTGCACGGTAGACGGCAACGCCACCGCTACGCTTCGGAGGCAGACAGCCTCTGTAGATAATCTTTCCAGACTGCGTAGATACTGCAGTAAAACAGCTTAACCGACCAAAGACACGGGCAGCGAAGGCCGGGCTTCAAATCCCCTTCGAAAAGACACACTTTATGGCACACAAAATCAGTACCGAGATTACTGTACTTGAAAAAAGAAAAAATTAATAAGCAGGAAAGTTTAAACACGTAAGTGACTGGATAGAGCATAACCTATCACAGAAGGATCTTCACGAGACACACCTACAATAAGAAATCTTTGTCCTCAAATGCCAAAAAGAGGCACTACTGTGTTGTCATTTGACAGAAGAATCTGCACGTGACTGATTATGACAATGAACAAGAACCGTCTAATGGACTAACTTAAGACCAAAGAAAGATTTTCAGAAAAATTCTGTGTCTTATCGAAGGAAACAGACGGGTACAGAACAATATACAGAGAAACTCCTATTTTACGTTTCTGTGCAGTCCAGACTGAGGATAACGCAGAATCGAGGAAAATGTTAAACCCTCCACCTCCCCCCCGAATATGAGTATAAGAAATTTACTTGGCATATATGATTAAAATTGCAATACTCTCCAATATTTCACATACAATCTGTCTAAGTGAAGGAAATTAAATGTGCAATACTATGACTATACAATAATCTGTGATATTGGGTTTAATCAGTTCTTTAAAAAATCACAGATGTGTAACAGCAAGTAAAAAACTCGTCAAAGAATTTGTAACTGGCCGAGCACGTTCTACCAGAGTCAGTGTTTGAATTTAAAAGCTTGACGACTGATACTGTACTGATACTGTACCTAAACACAGTACATCCAAAATACGTGCAAAAGGATGAGACCGAGTTGTAAGTGGCACACGAAAGGGTGGTGGGTGGGCCCCTTCGTTAAGTATTAGCTGGGCCCCAAACACTTTGCGACGACTGTCTCGTTTTTTCCAGTGCCGCTGCAATTTAGCGGTAGTTGTTCCATAACAGCGCATCGAAGCTAAATATTGCAAGTCGTGTCGGCAACACTTATCGTGGATTATGTCAGTATTTCCTCTCTCACTCCTTCCCTCTCCACAATGGCCTAAAATATTCCGTTAACTCTGCCACCATCCGTAGTGTGACCTGTCTGTCTTTTGTGCTACTCGTAACTCGTTCAATCGAGCGAGATGTGAAGCGAGAACTTAGAACCGAGGTAAACTTTACTATGAAGAAATCTAAAATCGGGGAATTTCTAGCATCGATCTTATGGGCTTTTCACAGGGGTAGGAATTTATGACATAGAATAGAGAAAAACTTAAAATTGGAGAATATAAAATTGAAGTTCCTCCGTAAACGGAGATAAGGATTGTGTTTTATGGTCACGTGTCACGAAGGGGCCCAGAAACTACATCTAAAATGGTAGCAACCCACTTTTAAGATAAGAAAAACCAAAGGGGAACTGTTCACAGAGGCCGAAAAGAATCTACGAGAACTTGAAATTTCCAAAAGGTATCAGAGAGCGTGATTCGCTTGAGGATTAACAACAAACATAAAAAAGGACTCCAAGAAAAGAAAAAGCAGAAGGCAGAGTAAAGTTAGCAGAGTTACAGAATTAACAAAGCCAGATGTTTTGGCTGCACTTGTGTTTAAGATAGTGTGGGATGTGTGTCGGCTACACTATTTTCACTGCAGAATGTATATTGATGTTATACGTTCAGAAAATATACGTAAGGAAACCAGTGTTTGGTGATATTTTATAGCTGACACTACTGACAGAACACAGTAAAAGTGCTCAGCAGATGTGATCACTTACAAGATGTGGTGAAAAAGCAACAGGAAATTTTTAATTTCACGGGCTCCATACATCCGACCCTTTTCTTTCTTTTTTTTTTTTTTATCTTCTTGATACACATGTTCCTGACGTACATTCATATTTTCACCTGTTTTTAACACTTAATTTACTGCTGACAGTTGAAAAGGTTATTGGTGTTTTCGAGTGCTCGGCAAAATTTTACTTTCGAAAAAGATGGATCAAAAAGTTTGCATTAGATTTTGCTCGAAAAATGGACTACAGTGGAGCACTGCATTTGACAATGGCTCTCAGCAAATCTAGTACGAGTAAGATGAAAGGTTACAAGTGGTAGAAATGTTTCAAAGAGGGTCGAGAAGATGTCGAAGATTGGGACTCTCCCGGACATCCTAGCACATAAATTACTGGTGACAATACAGAAGAAGTAAAGAAACCTGTTCCAGAGAATTGCCGAATCGCAATCAGAGAGGTTGCCTATCAAGTCTGCTTATGCTTTCACTTGTGCCTAGCTTTTTTTTTGGGGGCACGAATGCGAAGCAAAGAAGTTCGTTCCGAAACACTCTAATTTCGACCAAAAACAACATCGGTAGAAGGGCATTATTCGGAAATTGCAGAATCGAGTCGACGACGATTGAGAAGTTCTAAAGAGGGTTAAAAAGGATGACGAAACATGCGTATAAGAGCACAAAGTCAAAACCGAAACCCCCGTTGGGCCGACAAACTACCCGAAAAAAATTTGACAATTTCAATCACACGTGAAGGTTCTTCTCACTGGTTTCTACAATTGCAGTGGGACAGTACGTCACGAGTTCCTGCCTTATTGCCATCCGGTAAATAAGGAAAACTATCTCGAAGTCGTGCACAATTTGAGTGAATCAATCTAAAAGAAAACTACTGGAACTGTGGCGAAACAACTCGTGTAAATCGCATCACGATAATGCCCCTGCTCACACCTCGATACTAGTTCACAATTTTTTGGGGGGAAAAAAAGAAAAGAATGGTACGTCGCTTCAGCGACCGTATTCGCCTGACACGGTCTCCCGTGAGTTATTTCTATTCCCAAGGACGAAGAGAATTGCGAAAGGAATTGTAAAGAATTTTTGTAACTAATTCAATCTGTTTTTCTTTGCATGGCATATATTGCTGCAAAACTGTTCTTTTGAGACCTTTTGGTGATTATCTGATGGAGATGTATTAAGAAAATCCATATTTTGACGAATACGATTTATGCAGAAGTGATTGATCAGCCGCTGCAGGACGAAGAGAATTGCGACACAAAAACAGACTTTCCAAAGGAGCAGAATACCGTAACAAAAAGTTAGTTCGGGAAGAGCTTCTGAGACTGGAAAATGTGACAGCACAAGTGTATTATATGGGGGGGGGGGGGGGGGGGGGGGGCGGGAGATTATTTGAATGGCACAGAGTTAACGTCAGCGAATAAGTAAAGTTACTTTGAGAAAAACAATTTCCGTTACTTTTTGATCACGCCTCCTATACGACAGTGATATGTTGGAAGGTGTAATTATGTTGCCCAACGAAAGAGGTGAAGCCCAGGACAGGTGTACTTTTTTTAGGTTTCAGTCGACCACAACTGACCACCACGTAGAAGGATCGGCGTGTTCTGCACCGAGCATATCGTAGCCCCTCCGTTCAGGAACAAACAATCGACTCCCTGCAACACTCTCCGTCAGTCGGAGAGACTGGCAGCATTTGCACTACGGAGATTATTGTCACGCACTGTAGCAAGACTTTGAATTTCGCCGCACTACAGTAGGTCCCTCAGATATGAATCATACCGTCGCAACTGTATGAGCGCTCGACGACAGAGAAAATATTTATAAGAAAATGAAGGTACAAAAATTGTAACTCTTTTGTCTCTCGAGAGCGGAAGCTAGACTTACTTATTAGCTAGTCTTGGTCGGATTAAGACGAAAAAACTTATTGATGTGTAGACGTATTGTGGAAGTTGGTATGAAATTCGGAGGATGGAAGTAGCAACGTAAAAAAAATTGTATTCAATACCAAGATGGTTTTGATTTGTATAAATTAGTGATTCCTGGGCGATTGCAAGATTTCAGAGCAGCTACTACTTTTCATGCAGAAATGACGTAGGAGATTTTTGAAGAACTGGATGCCGCATGAAAGAAGACATGTTAACATGGTAAAGGATGAACTCTTATCTACACCATTTCCCCCTGTAAAGCACATTTTGTTATTCTCTGTTCTTTTTTCAAATAATTTTTGTAGTGGAAATTGGTTTGACTTTTGCTCAGAAACGCCACTAGGACCACCCCAACAACAGCTTTTCCAAATCACGAAGTCCGATAACTTTTCTGTAATACGAAGTCCGATTTGCATTTCATTCTTTCCCTCTGTCACGGTCATTAACGATTTTAAAACCCTCTTTTTATTCACCATTTCTTCCCACCTTTTCAATCTTTTCTTTTCTTCTCTTTTTCTTTTTTATTAAACACTACAACTGGCTCCCGCGACAGGACGCAATCTTCGGATGTGTCGTTTTTGAGCAAATTTGAAACTTTAATTTGTATTTTTTCCCAACAGAGAATAACCAAAAATCCTGAAGTTTAAATAGTAACTAAAAGACCAACTTTATTGTACCTAAGCAAATGATTATACAACAATATTGTAAAGAATTTTTGTAACTAATTCAATCTGTTTTTCTTTTCATGGCATATATTGCTGCAAAACTGTTCTTTTGAGACCTTTTGGTGATTATCTGATGGAGATGTATTAAGAAAATCCATATTTTGACGAATACGATTTATGCAGAAGTGATTGACCAGCCGCTGCAGGACAGAAAATTTAATGGTGAGTCACACAATTATGTTTCATTCAAACATTCAATAGCCAACTGCAGAATCCATTTTTCCATTCCCACACATCCTGTTGTTTTCTTCTAGATTTTTCCAAAATTATCTATCTCTATTGTAGTTTGTGGTAATTATAGTACTGTTGTAGCAGATGAAGAGCGTGAATTTGACTGCCAAACAGTCATTTGTTACGAAAAATTTTGTCCGCCCTGCTGCATCTTTCTCAACCATTGTTTGCAATAGAGCAATCATTTACATTGACGAGAAAATATTTCAACCTAAATTTGAGTCAAATCTTTATTAATCAGACTTATATTATTCCCTTTTTGACTTACGATTATACACCCTATTACAATGGAACGCGGTAAGGTAGAGATAGTTTCGGCAGATGAGTTAAGTGAAGTAGATTCATCTTTCAACCGACAAGAAAGTCCCGCTACAACACACAGGGTGCCACTATCGCCACAACACGAACGGCCGCATTCGGAGTGCTGGCGTGGCCCGGAAGGACCGACTGACGACAAATGTGTCGCACCACATCTGGAGACCAATCGCAGTTCTGCGCTACCCAGACGACCGCCGTCAAGGAGTAAGGTGGCGACCTGGCGAGAAGTCCCATTCTGCCGACGTTTCGGAGATGTGGAGCGACATCGCCCTCGGCACCACAGATCGGAGAGCCACCGGGTAGAGCTTCGGGGCACACCCGATAGCGACCGCACCCTCACGTGTCTTTTCCTACAGTAGTATAGAGGTACCTTTTTTCGACGGGACGGTGCCCATCCACACACGGCACTCGTGTCTAAGAAGTGTGTGCGAGATACTCGCGTCGACCGAGTCGTAATGTCAGTATCGGGGATATCGAGGGCGAGTTACAATTCCCGACTGGCTTATCGCGGCAGAAAACACGACAGCCTTACAAAAGACCCTTCCCGATCGAATCTGAGCACGCGTAAGGTCTGTCGATAAAATGTCGATATATAGGGGCAATATTTTTCCCTTGATGTGTCAATATCGAAATTGCAGTTTGAGGGCAGATATTTTTATTTTATATCTTTCTGCAATATTCAGTATATATTTGAAACTATAGCAGAACATAATTTTACTTTCACTGCGTGAAGGAGTCTTACTACTTTTTGAGGTTTCATCATGGCCAGTCTCTCTCTTTGATTCCGTCAAGCAAGTACAGGTGACACAAAGTAGTAGTCCAATTGCATGGGAGAGGGGAGGGGGGGGGGGAGGGGGAGGTTTATCAGTGCAAACAGAATAACGAGTTTTCCGATGCGAAGGAACGGCACACGAGTTGCGTTAAAAAAAAAAACAATCTCTGCTTGGTGCTACCAACAACAACTGTGACATCTAGCTTTGCTGCGTAAGTTTGTCACTCCATTCGTACAAAAGTTATAAAGATTCTACATTGATTTACGACAGTGTTATAATTCGTGTCCGAGAAAGCGGCCATTTAGATGCCGCAACTCGGGGACAGAGCGGATGACGGCAGGTGTTCCCTTCGGCCGTCCGCTGTGCCCGTATACAAATACAGCCCGAGAGGCACCCAGCTACCGATCGGTCCGCGTGACTCGAACGCCGGCTCACGCGCTGCCTCGGATGACGTCACCGACGAGCTGCAACTAAACCCACATTTTCAGTACAAACAGGAAGTGAACTCTCGACGACTGTACACTGTACCCGGATCGCTTATAACTCACGGAATTAACTGTTTGTGTGCCACCCGCAATGTTAACAAAACCACATGGCAAGTGATGAGATTATTTTCCACTTTTGTGGTGAGCAATTAACTTCGGTTATTAGAAGTCAGGGCGAAAGACCGTTTAGTTGGAACTTACCGTGGAGGTCGCCTTTGAGCTGCTACTACTGTTTTGTATTATTTTTGTTGTCAGGAATATTATTATGTTTCGCACGTGAACTTTTCTGAATATAATTGAATCAGTTACAATTCAAAACTTTTAATAATTTATAATCACAGTTTCTGATCCCGACGAGTAAATAAGAGTGTGGAAACATTTGTTTCAGTGGGTACAAGAATAATGCGGACTTGCAGACTGCAAATTATGGTCAGTATGGTCTCCATCACTTTCTGGCCGACCACAAAAAAAGTTTTCGGACAACATTTCTTATTTTCTCATTAATCTGCCACCCCACAAGGGGTCTGTGGTACACCTGCACATCATCTGATGTCATCTGCTCACCTTCCATTAGGTAATTATCTGCATCTTCAAAACTTCCCTCCATATTAAAAGCGTGTGCTGGATCGGGAATTGAACTTCATACCTCTACCTCACAAGTGTCGTACCGTCTAAACTGACCGAACACGACCTGTGTCGTACAGTTACACTTATCGATCACACGGGGGATTGTGAGGATGGGATCAAAACAATTATTGTACTCACAGAGGCATTCAAACATTTTTCCTGCACTCCATACTTCACAAGAATAACATGTACAATGGAACATACCCTCTGCATAGTGTAGATGTAGATGCAACACTGAAACTGTAGTATATACTGAAGGAAACAGACTTGAAAAAATGTAATCTGGAGTACTAGTTTTATCACAGTGTGTCAGACCCAAAATTGCTTCGGACCTCCGAAGACACCGAGGCGGCAATTACTACCACCGCCGGCTCTGTATTTGGAGGTCCGACACGTCCGGATCCTCGAGACAGTCGGTAGCGCGTACCCGGGAACTGGCTCGGTCACACGGGGATCAATTCCTGAAGAGCTGCTCAAAGTTGGAGTGGATTGCAGCACTAAATGGCGACGACTGACAGAACACAGAGATCTCCGGGGCCTGTCGAGAAACGAGGAGGCGTGGCAGAATCACCAGCCACTGCATGCTGTGGTGTCACAACGCTTAGGCCTGTCCCACCCCTCATTAAATCGACCAAGACTTATACGAAAAATTGTAAGCACAGTTATTATTATTATGTTCTTTAAGTTTGTTTTTTGGGTTTTCAGAAATACTGTGGGAAGAAAGTTAGTTTATGTTGCAGATAACATGGAAGACATCGCCCGATGATCACCACAAAAGTTCGACGTAGCGGCAAGTGGGCGAGGAACAAAACGAATGCTGCAAACTACCGCGAGTCGCGGAAAAGCCCGGGCTGTGAGGGTGTCGAGCTTCCTAAGTCATCGTCGGACGCCATCAAAGGAAGAGATATGCTGGTTTCTCTTTGTAAACAGATCGATCGAGTCTTAAAAACGTTCTTGTAAAACATATAGGTGGATGACACATTAGGTGGGACCCGATGCCTGTAATACTTCCACAGTTATTAAAAAGTTGTTAAACAGCAAAACCAATAGTTCACCATTTATATAGATAAAAAGTAGTAAAGATATAGGGAAGGAAGAGTCACGGCATCAGAACGAAAAGTGATACATCGCTCAGCAACGAAGGAGGACGTAAGCAGCGGGCGTTACGTGGTGAAAACAAATAGACTGATAAAATTGTAAGTCTGTAATTAAGCATAAACCCATGTAACACTGCAACGCCACTCGAGAAGCTGCAGTCGGTACCTGGAACAGCCTCAGGGTCTGCAGCATCTAACCCCTTGTAGTAGGAAATACGGGCTCATCTGTAAACCACACTGCAGCGATTCGAGAATGGTCCATAAAACTGCAGGTAGCGGGACCTGTCAGCTCCCCACACCTATCCGCGAAGGTTTTTCGAGATATTCGACAATTCGAAGCATTTCGTTCGCAGGCCTGCCAGGTGCGGGGGCCAGTACAATAGTCGGCTCAAACATGCACACTGTTATTACAACTTAAAATAGTGTCCCCGTTGTGAGCTCCTGTAAGTGCAAACTGCAACAAGCACGGTTAAAGCTGACACAAGTAGTCTTATCGAGTCAGAACCGTACCGTATTTACTCGAATCTAAGCCACACCTGAAAAATGAGACTCTAAATTCAAGGGGAGAGAAAAATTTTAGGCCGCACCTCCAAATAGAAACCAAGTTGGTCCATTGTAATACGAGACACAATTTAGGTCAAATGAATGACGATACAGCTACAGTAGTTTGGTTCGAGTCGTAAGCTTAGCAGTTAAGCTCTACCAAGTAGCCATTGCCAGGCATCAGGCACTCCGTCCCTATTTATGCTAGTACCCTTCCTATTTCACATGCTACATCTAGTTTGAATTCATTGCTTATTTTGCTTTGATCTGATCAGTGCCGCTCTCTTTGTTATAGGTGTTTACGTCAATCTAAGCTGAAAATGCATTACTGTACTGTGTCATGCATTTGTCGCATTCTAATAATGACTGTTAACGACATGTTGCTGCTCGCAGCATGGCTTGCTTCTGTGCACGCTAACGCCGCTTACAAAAAAAAAAAAAAAAACAGAGAGAGAGAGACAGAGAGAGAGAGAGAGAGAGAGAGAGAGATCTTCTCATTAGCGAAAGAATGGCAAGAGACTGATATTTGTTGTTACTTACACTGCTGCTTTCTTTGATAATGATGAACAAGAACCAAATAATAGACTGCGTGTGATAGAAGACGTTCTGAACCAGAGTTTAGCGAAAATTTTTCTCCGTTTGAAAATCTTTGCAGATGCCTCTTTAGTACATTACATTCTGCACAGAAATTAGAGTCATTTTAGATTTAAAAATCTAGTCAATTGCTGAGCTTCATTTCTGACTATCACTATTAGGCATAAGAATAATATGAATACAAACATGACACGACATGTATAGTCTTCCACGTCTGCTGTTGTCTCACTCTAGTTTCGTAGTTTATTATGCAGACAAGACTTAAATGAGATAGCAGCAAACACGAAAGAATACACGGCAAAATGTTTATATTCGTATTATTCTTATGGTGAAGAGAATACTGCATGTGATTCACAATTCACAAAAGTTCCTATTAGCAACCATCTCTTCTCACAGGTAGGAAAAAATTCAGAATGTAGAGTTGGCCATATTGATAAACATCCCAAACAGCCTTGCCAGTCGAATTTTCGTAGTACATTGAAATGCTGCTACATTCAAAGATGAACAATACAGAATTTGTATTTACTTCGTCGGATAATGTATGAAAATGCAGTGGTCGAAACTCAGGGCGGAGAAGAAAAGCTCGTCCTCCACCTTTTTTTTTTTTTTTTTTTTTATTTATTTACTGACGCAGAGGTTTTTGCATCAGTATTTATCTTTGTGCCTGCAAAGCATGCCTGTGTAGCACTACATATATTTGACGGCAGAAGTTAGTTGTGGTGTCATCTATTCACGTTTTTCAGAACTTCCGCTTACTTAGCACTCGATTCTAAGCCGCAGGCGGTTTTCTGGATTATAAAAACCGCAAAAAAGTGCGGCTTAGATTCGAGTAAATATGGTCACCGGCCACATCATGCCGAGTTTCCACCCTCGTTACGGTCAGCTGAAGTTGTCTCGCCACCGTCTTAATGTCGGAGGAAGAGCAGGACATCAAGTTGTCCACAGACAAATAACTCTTAACTGGATTCACCGCGAAAACTAGTTCTGGCAATATTACCGATCACACTGTAAGATGGAGGCCAGCCTGCATCTGAAATATTCTGTTTAAATGACTGTACCGTCCGCCTGCAGACCTGACAAGAATATTAATAGCTATCGTGCTGGGAAAATCTACACAGTGCAATACAGCTATCTGAGAGGTTAAAATAATGAAAAGGAAACTTATGCAACATATAAATTGAAATAAAATTGTTTAACTATCATATACATATATTAGCAAAATTAATTAAATTGGGGAAATCCAAATAGTTATATCAAAATTGGTTTTAAATACAGTGATACACCACAAAGTTTGTATCATAATATTCCTCAGTACTCTTTCTGACACGTAGGGAAAATCAGTAACGTCTGAAGTGAATGAAGACTAATGGAAAGGAGGTTTTCGTATGCTCCTCACCGTGGGGGCACAATTTTATTTAGCTGACAGAACGTACACTATAAAGCTGGACCAGTACACATCTGCAAATTAAGTGTTTATGGCTTTAAATAAGTAGATAAAAATAATGGAGAGTAGCAGTTGCATATTTCTTTCACAATTTAATGGGAAGTGAGTAAAATAAAGCAGAGCACCGGCGATTCGAATCCCGAACACAGAGCACCTCTGGAATAGTACAACTGCCACGACAAACAGTATTATTACTAAATGGTATCCGAGAATCCCCAAGTTTTAATTTGCCTGACATTACATGACAGTTTATTTAACTCACCCAAGATCCTCCTCGAAGCTCGGACGCAGTAGATGGGAATTCCATTGTCTCGGGGTTCAAGCATGTTACACCAATTTCGATACTTCCGCTCCAGGAGTTTATCTGAAAATGGGCACAGATTAATTTAAAATTGCCAAATCTATAATGCTGAAGACTGTCGAAACTGATCTACACCGTCAGCATCGAAAACCACAAAAGAGTAAACGTAATGAGACCAGAGTAATATCAGACTAGTGCACAAGTTCCTAGCATTTTTCCATAACATTCTCCTCCACTATTTACAACAATCTGCCAAAACTAGGACGACAACAAAATGTGTTCACTTAAAGTGGAGGGATAAGATTTTCTCACGGCACGTATTGTCAAGTTCACACAACCGCGCACCGTGTCTTCGTAATGACGGGACATCCACCTGGCACGTGACGTCGGAGAAGAGGTAGCGTGCAGTCAGTATCGACGTTTTTAAATTCGTGTGATGTCTGAGAAGTGTATCCTGTGTACCAATTTTTATTGTGTTTGAAAGCTGCGTACTGCACTATTTGCAGCTGTTCTCAAAAAGCATTTGCACGAGCTTCCGTAGCAACACTGCTCCCATTTCCATCTGTCAGAAGTCTCTTAACGAGAAAGGTATTAACGACAGTGAGTAGAATGGCACAATTTGAACTGTCTTCGATGTACTGCATCTGTGTTTCGAGAAACGTTCACACGATCTGTCGTCCTGCGAAAAAACAAAGAACATATATTAACGCGCTGTACTGTGTGGACTGCCCCTCTGAACAGTGCTACCACATTTCCAACGTAACAGAGCTCCTCACTCAGAAAACTTAGTAGTTCAACTCACAGTGAATAGATTCAAGTTTCGGTCGGTCGGTCAATTGGGAGGAACGCGGAGGAGGGTGCGGAAGAAAGGGGGCGGGAGGGAGTAGGGGGCGTAGCAGTGGGCCGCCACCAAACAGCACGGTGAGCTGTGTTAGCGTAATGGTTAAGGTGTTGGGCTGCTAAGCGGAAGGTTACAAGTTCAAACCTTGTGCGATGCTTAATATCTGCCAGCACGGTAGCTCAGCTGTAATAAAAAACTGAGTGGAAGGATCAATCACCGAACTTAAAAAAACAACTGCAAGGTCATCAGTCACACGATCTAGGACGGCAGAAATCGAGTCAGGCACAACACGAACAGCATACTCCAGTCGTCAGTTGTGGGGAAGGGGTAACTTGCAAACAAATAGGAAAAAAGGATGTCAGGGCAGCAGGAAGGGGGAAAGAACAGGACGGGGTGTGTGGAAATGGGGAGAGCAGGGGCATCCTAAAAACACTACTCAGAGGCGCGCACCCACATTATCACAGTACAACAGGCCTGTGTCTGGATATGTGTGGATGGATGTGTGTGTGTGTATATGTGTGTGTGTGTTATTGTGTCTATCTACCAGCGCTTTCTCGTTTGGTAAGTCACAGCATGTTGTTTGATGATGCGACTTACCAAACGAAAGCGCTGGCACGTCGATAGACACACAAACAAACACAAACATATACACAAAATTCTAGCTTTCGCAACCAATGGTTGCCTCGTCAGGAAAGAGGGAAGGAGAGGGAAAGACGAAAGGATGTGGGTTTTAAGGGAGAGGGTAAGGAGTCATTCCAATCCCGGGAGCGGAAAGACTTACCTTAGGGGGAAAAAAAGGGACAGGTATACATTTGCGCGCGCGCGCGCGCACACACACACACACACACACACACACACACACACACACACACACACACATATATACAGACACAAGCAGACACATTTAAAGGCCAAATATAATGTCTGCTTGTGTCTGTATATGTGTGGATGGATATGGATATGTGTGTGTGTGTGTGTGTGTGTGTGTGTGTGTGTGTGTGTGTGTGTGTGTGTGTGGGCGCGCGCGCGCGAGCGAGCGAGTGTATACCTGTCCCTTTTTTCCCCCCTAAGGTAAGTCTTTCCGCTCCCGGGATTGGAATGACTCCTTACCCTCTGCCTTAAAACCCACATCCTTTCGTCTTTCCCTGTCCTTCCCTCTTTCCTGATGAGGCAACAGTTTGTTGCGAAAGCTTGAATTTTGTGTGTGAGTTTGTGTGTCTATCGACCTGCCAGCGCTTTCGTTCAGTAAGTCATATAAAGATGAAGTGTCTACTGTCAATTTTGAAGCACAGCATGAAAAACACGTTTTTCAAAATTTTTCATAAAAAAATCTGAATCGTTTATCCTACTTTTTGTACATTATATGAACTTAAGTGGTCTACATACTAGATGCATAAGAAATTTAGATCTGTATGTCACTTATTAATGAGGAGCAGGTCTCTGAAAATAGGAAAACTGGTGCCCGATTCACGCGTGGCTACACGGCTGTTTGTACAGGGAGTCGCTGCTTTGTACGGGCTCAGCATTTATTTTCCTTTCTTACGTTAGCATAAGAGCAGCATTTTTCGTCACCAGTAACGATACGGGATAGGAACTGTCGGTGTCGTTCACGAACCAACTGACGACAAGAAAACAGAGATGCACGTACGGTGACACACTGTGGTTTTGGCTCGGAGCGTGCAGAACCCACACACCCGATTTTTTAACTTTCCCCGTAGCGTGCAAATGTCACACTGTGGTGGAATGATCACAGTTCATCACATTTGACTCTTCTCCAGTGCAATGACACGGTTTAAGGTGTTTAAATGATATTTATCAAACCCTACAGGTCTTTCCAAATAAAGAGTGTCACTAACATAAAAAATTACTACTTTGTCGAGCTGTGCCTGACAGGATTATCTTCAAATGCAGTGCAAATATTTCCGTCCATCTCTGCTGCTGTCACCCCTCCACTGGATTCAAACAAGAGAATACTTGCAAAATGTTCCAATTTCTCCACTCAATACTTCATTTTGTAGTTTTCACATGTCTATGCACTGCCTCCAATGACAAAACGTAAACTGAAACAGCAACAGTGAACTACAAATAAAAATAACAGCCAATAAACAAACCTGGAATACAAATGGGCAAAAATTTATACGGGATGAGAAGTTCCGCCTTATGCAAGACACCTTTTTTGTTTTGTTTCACCCACACACGTTTCAGCACTTTTGTGCTAGCGTCAGTGGGTCCCATTTTTTTTTTTTTACTGTAAAACTGTTGTTACATATAAACATTTGTGTTGTTTACAACATTATGTAGAAGTTGCATTTATAACTTAATTGGCAAAAAGTGGGTGTAAGCATTAGTCAACATACCTTACACAATGTTATTGTCCATTTATTTTTGTAGTTATTCTGTTACACAATATACAACTTGTCATCTGCAAACAGCAAAACGTAATTTATTTTCTGTCTGTTATGCATTTACGAGCGGAAATAAGACTGTATCACTTTTTCTGTCTGTAACTTACAGTTTTGAAGTTGTGGTGCGTTCTCCTGTGTTGTTGGCGAAGTAAACAGGCAGGAGAACGCACCACAACAATACGTAACAACAATTTTACAGTTAAAAATAAAAGCTGAACCCACTGACGATAGCACGAAAGTGCTGAAACGTGGTCGGGTGAAACAAAACGAAAAAGGTGTCTCGCATAAGACGGAACTTCTCATCCCATTTTCTTAGCAAGCACAGACACGACAAGTAGAACTGCACCACAGGATGACTCATATTTATAACTGAAAGGGTTAACGATTTGACTCTTCTTTTTAGAATGCGACTGCAGTAGACAGAGCCCGAGATCTCTGTTAGGTCAGAAAATGACAGTTCGATTACGATTAGGCGAAGCCTACAAATATGAGTTATTAAATCTTAGGTGTAGGGACTGACTGATCTGTAGCGTAGTGTGACGTCTAGGTTAAGTTGGCAGGTGATCGTTTGCTCGTGAATTTGTGGAAAGGTAATCTAATGCTCCAGTTAATACCATTATCGATTAAGGGAGCTCACTAAAATCTGATGGCGACACTAATTAAATCTCCCACAGTGTGTGAGAATACTGAGCTCAGAATCCAAACCTTTAATATAAAACTTTTCAATTGCAATGCAAACATTTGGAGGACACATTTGGGAAGTAAGATTTAACGCAGAGGTGGCCACGGCGTGCCAAATTTCACACTCGCAGTACGTGCGGATCGAGTTTCCCGACCCGTCACTCGGCTCCTCTCGGTCCTTCTCCGAAGTGCCCGGAACTGCACGACATTTCGTTCGGTATAGCGGTGCCGCATTTTTCGGTCGTCACGACTCTCAGTTCTGCAGAATCACAGCATCGGCAATGTTTATACGGTGCTATCTGCCCGTCCCTATTTGCTCCCGGTACTGAAGACGTTCACAGGTAACGTGGCTGTCTGCACAACAAAAGGGGAACTCTGGCGATCTATCGTCGCGATCCTTTAAAATGAATGGCAGTGACAGATGAGAGGGAGGAGAATTCTCCACAAACATACGCAACTGGTACTGCGTATTTGCTACAAAACAACATTATAATACCGTGCAGAAAGAATTTAAAGATTTTATTGACAGTGAAGGAGCAAAAATTTACAATGGGCAGATGAGATTTATTGCTCTCTACATCAAAAAGCAATTTGTACTAAGTTTGGAGGCTCAGAGCAAGTTAAGAAATTGGTTGTACAAACAGTAAAATTTCCGAAGTCGGACACGTTACTCCTCTGTCAACTGCAATAGTTTTCAGTGGAATTGAACAAAGAATACAGAGACTTCGTGTACGAATGAAAAGTACGTCGGTTAAGTCGAGTCGTATGCCCGGAACAATCTTTCAGTTTAATATCACCGCTGTTGTATTTACGAAATGAAACTAGTGCAGAGACAAAAATTAGAACATCTGGCACGGATTGCAGACTTCGTACTTTAAATGGACCTTACTCCACACCGCCCACATTGAGATACTGCACTGTAACATCTTGCTGGTTCAATAGTGACGCATTTAAAAGAAATTGCATTATAGAAGGGACACATTCTGACAGACAGTACAGTTCTCTACGGTCGCTGCCGTTAAAGAAAGCGTGAAGTTTGAAGAATTCACTGTCGCCGTAAAAGAATTACGAGGACTGTTTCCTAAACGTTTTGAACACACTGCAAATCTTACATTTGTTTTCAAACTGTTTTCGGGACTGTCGGACGTGTCAGCTGAGAGTGCCCTTGTGCACGTGCAGATGTAAATGTTAGACCTGCAAGGTAATTCCCATTTGAAAGACAAATACATTTGGCATTAAAACTGTCTAGTACATCTACACTGCTTTCCTCAGATACTTGCCACGTGTCCACGCTATAATATTTCAACTGATACATGTGTGTTAGAGACTTTTTTCAGTTACAAAACTAAACAAGTTACGATTATGTGGCAACTTAAGCGTGAAAATATGTGAAATTATCTGAGTGTGTCCCTATACTGACAGTCTGTATTAGAAAAAAAGTATTACATCTACAGTGTTCCAAAAATAATTACATAATACTGAACCTTTTTTAAGAAGTGTGGAATATAAATCCAAGTCATATGCAATACGACTGCAATCTGATTTAAATGTGGCACATATGCCGTTTCCCAGTCTTCACCCTCCTTACAGTCACACAGCGTAGCGTGGTGGTGTGGGAATTGCGCCAGCCAGATTGAGCGCAACGGCACACTTTGTCAGCCAAATTCTACACCACCCCCAATTTAACGGCAACTATCGTGTTTCTATTCACTGGGCATTTACGTCAGAAAATAAATTATGAGACTGCAGTTCTGAGATGACTTGGTGGTGCAGACAAACTGATTGAAGGATTTTACTCTTCTTTCAATCAAACACAATGGAAGAACAGTTTCTTAATTCTCCGTGTGACTTAAATGAAGCTGAGGAGCGAATCGGTATTCTTCACAGATGCGTGCTGCCTGGATTGTACAGTAGAACTTAGGGCTGCCAAAGACGGTAGTGCGTAAGGACGGCAATGGGAAAACGAAAGTCGAAATACATGCCGGCACGCTTTCGGTAAACTAATTAGCGCTTTTAGGCAGCAGTTCGGTGTTAAAACTATTTTAGTCTGAAGAGTTGTTTAACAAGTAGACACATGCTGAGAACCACTAGCAGAGACGGGGAGGGGGGGGACAGAAATATACTGTCTCGCCAAAAATAGTGAAACGAAGGAGGTGACTCCTGTCTATAAGAAGGGCAAGAGAATGGACCCACACAATTACACACCAATATCACTTACTTCAGTTTACTGCAGAATCCTCAAACATATTCTCAATTCGAATATAATAAACTGTCTCGAAACTTGAGAAGCTTATGTCCACAAATCGGCACAGTTGTAGAAAGCGCCACTCGTGCGAATCTCAGCTCGCCCCCCTGTCACTCGATATTCTGCGAACTACGGGTGACGGGCAACAGGCAGATTCCATATTTCTAAACTTCCGGGAAGCATTTGACACAGTGCACCGCTGAAAGTCGTTACCGAAGGTACAGACGTACACATTACATTGTCAGATACGTGAGTGGCTCGAAGACTTCTTACATCACAGAACCCGGTACGCGGTCTCCGACAGCGATTGTTCGTCAGAGACGAGGAGTGCTCCAGGGAAGTGCAACAAGTCTGCCACTGGTCTCTACAAACGTATAAGATTTGGCGGACAGGGTAGGTAGCAACGTGCACTCGTTTGCGGTGGTGCGCAGCAAGGTGTCGAAGTCGAGTGACTGTAGGAAGATGCGAGATGACTTAGACAAAATTTCCAGTCGGTGTGACAAATTGCAGCTAGCTGTAAATGTGGAAAAAATGTAAGTTAATGCGGACGAGTAGGAAGAACAAACCTGTAATGTTTGGGTACAGTATTGCTAGCATCCCGCTAGACACAGTCCAGTCATTTAAATATCTGGACATAACACTGCAGAGCGATACAAAATGGAACAGCCGTGTGAGAATTGTGGTGGGGGGAGGTGAACGGTGGCATCGGTTTAGTGGGAGAGTTTACGGTAAGAGAGTGTCTCGCGTACAGGAGACCGCACACAGGAAGCGGGTGCGACATATTCTAGAGTAATGCTCGAGCATTCGGTACCCGCACCGGGTCGTACCGGAGGAAGACATTGAAGCAATTCAGAGGTGAGCTGCTAGATTCGTTAACGGTAGGTTCAAAACACGTAAGTTATACAGAGATGCTTCGGGAACTCAAATGGGAACCCCCAGAGGGAAGGTGACGTTCTTTTTGGGGAAACTACTGAGAAAAATTAGAGAACTGGCACTCGAAGTCGACTGCCTAACGATTCTACTGCCGTCGTACATCGCTCGTAAGGACTGCGAAAATAAGGTACGAGATTGGGGGCTCGTACGGAGCCACGTAGACATCCGTTTTTCCCTCGCCCTATTTGCGCGTGGAGCAGGGGAGGGAATTACTAAAGTGCGCGTCATTTACGACGGCGGCCGAGTTTAGCTTCGTTCTGCGCATCTGACGTCACAAAACACAGTCAGCCGATGAACAGAGAACGACGTTGCCAGAGCTCGACTGCAGTGCAGAGCACGGACGAGTGACTTCAGTTTCAGAAACGTTCAGTCATAAATAAAGTAATTGAACAAAAGGAATGTCTTGATAGCCAAATTTCTTTTATAGAAAGTTCGGAAAAAACATTCTTTATACCAATTGCTTCATATTCTATTAATTAATTAAACCAAACAAGCAATAAGCCTCCTAATGCAGGCGATAGCAAGGAAAGGTGTTTGTATCAGCCTCTTCTTATGTTAAGCCTATTACTTCAAAGTCGTTCTTAACCGAATCCAGGTACCTTCTCCTCGGTCTGCCCCGACTCCTCCTACCCTCTACTGCTGAGCCCACGAGTCTCTTGGGTAACCTTGCTCCTCCCATGCGTGTAACATTGGGTAACCTTGCTCCTCCCATGCGTGTAACATGACACCACCATCTAAGCCTGTTCGCCCTGACTGCTACATCTATAGAGTTCGTTCCCAGTTTTTCTTTGATTTCCTCATTGTGGACACCCTCCTGCCATTGTTCCCATCTACTAGTACCTACAGTCATCCTAGCTACTTTCATATCCGTAACCGCAACCTTGTTGATAAGGTAACCCGAATCCACCCAGCTTTCGCTCCCATACAACAAAGTCGGTCGAAAGATTGAACGGTGCACAGATAACTCAGTCTCGGTACTGACTTCCTTCTTGCAGAAGAGAGTAGATCGTAGCTGAGCGCTCACTGCATTAGCTTTGCTACACCTCGCTTCCAGTTCTTTCACTATGTTGTCATCCTGTGAGAATATGCATCCTAAGTACTTGAAACCGTCCACTTGTTCTAACTTTGTTCCTCCTATTTGGCACTCAATCCGTTTATATTTCTTTCCCACTGACATTACTCTCGTTTTGGAGATGCTAATCTTGATACCACAGTCCTTACATTTCTCATCTAGCTCTGAAATATTACTTTGCAAACTTTCAATCGAATCTGCCATCACAACTAAGTCATCCGCATATGCGAGACTGCTTATTTTGTGTTCACATATCTTGATCTCACCCAGCCGGTCTATTGTTTTCAACATATGATCCATAAATAATATGAACAACAGTGGAGACAGGTTGCAGCCTTGTCTTACCCCTGAAACTACTCTGAACCATGAACTCAATTTACCGTCAACTAACTGCTGCCTGACTATCCATGTAAAGACCTTTAATTGCTTGCAAAAGTTTGCCTCCTATTCCATAATCTCGTAGAACAGACAATAACTTCCTCCTAGGAACCCGGTCATATGCCTTTTCTAGATCTATAAAGCATAGATACAATTCCCTGTTCCACTCATAACATTTCTCCATTACTTGCCGTAAGCTAAAGATCTGGTCCTGACAACCTCTAAGAGGCCTAAACCCACACTGATTTTCATCTAATTGGTCCTCAACTAATACTCGCACTTTCCTTTCAACAATACCCGAGAAGATTTTACCCACAACGCTGATTAAAGAGATACCTCTGTAGTTGTTACAATCTTTTCTGTTTCCATGTACAAAGATTGGTGTGATTACTGCTTTTGTCCAGTCTGATGGAACCTGTCCCGACTCCCGGGCCATTTCAATTATCCTGTGTAGCCGCTGCAATTTGTTTCTTTCTTCAACATAACTTTCTCTGTCTACCTGAGTTCTAGTATGTAGCCATTTTTGATACGCCTTCTTTTTCCTTTTACAGGCTGCCTTGACTGTGTCATTCCACCAAGCTGTTTGCTTCATCCTACTTTTACACACTACTGTTCCAAGACATTCTTTAGCCACTTCTAGTACTGTGTCCCTGTACCTTGTCCATTCCTTTTCCAATGATTGTAATTGACTACATTCAACTAACTGGTACCTTTCTGAGATCGCTGTTATGTACTTGTGCCTGATTTCCTTATCCTGAAGTTTCTCCACTCTTATCCTCCTACATATGGACCTGACCTCCTGCACTTTAGGCCTCACAATCCCAATTTCACTGCAGATTAAATAATAATAAGTGTCATCAAAGAATCCCCTGAATACACGTGTGTCCCTCACAGCCTTCCTGAATTCCTGATCTGTTATTATATAGTCAATGACAGATCTGGTTCCCCTGCCTTCCCAAGTATACCGGCGAATGTTCTTGTGTTTAAAAAAGGAGTTTGTGATTACTAAGCCCATACTGGCACAGAAATCCAAGAGTTGTTTCCCGTTCCTGTTGGCCTCCATATCCTCTCCAAATTTACCCATTACCTTTTCATACCCTTCTGTTCGGTTTCCAATCCTGGCATTAAAATCACCCATGAGCAGAACACTGTCCTTGTCCTTTACTCTAACAACTACATCACTGAGTGCCTCACAAAAACTATCCATCTTATCTTGATCTGTCCCTTCACAATGCGAATATACTGACACAATCCTAATTTTCTTGGTAGACACTGTCAAATCTATCCACATCAGTCGTTCGTTTACATACCTTACTGCAACTACGCTGGGTTCCATTTCTTTCCTGATGTAAAGCTCTACACCCCATTGTGCTATTCCTGCTTTGACTCCTGACAGGTAGACCTTGTATTCTCCCACTTCCTCTTCTTTCTCACCCCTTACCCGAATGTCACTAACAGCTAAAACGTCCAGCCCCATCTTACTTGCAGCCTCTGCCAGCTCTACCTTCTTCCCAGAGTAGCCCCCATTGATATTAATAGCTCCCAATCTCATTACCATTTGTTTGCAAGTCGTATCTTAGGAGTCCCTGGTTTGTCAGTTAGAGGTGGGACTCCGTCACCTCCAAAGGTCCGAGGCATTTTGCTCCGATTGTTGCCAGCATCATATTTAAAGTACCAAGGAAGCAGGTTGCCAGCCTTACTTGCCCCGAGTCCCATTGAGTTTTACCCCTAACGGTTGAGGGACTAACCGGTGGATTTGGTAGTCTTTGCCGTACGAGCACAAAGGTGACCACGACTCAGAATATGTCCGAGATGCCCAGCCTTATTCCAAAGTAACTGGTATCCCGACTGTCGGGACCACTTACTTGGCCACTCATACGTTGCCCGTGGTTCATGAACTAGGACATGTCTACAGGAACCCACACCATGAACCACACCGACAGTGTTTGTTGGTATTTTGCATCCTAGTTTAAACTCCCCCAGGAAGTACATTGAATAATGAGCTGTGTTAGCACAATGGTTAAAGTGTTTGGCTGCTAAGTGAAAGGTCCCGAGTTCAAACCTTGTTTTGGGCTTAATATTTTCTTTATTTAAAAACAATATTGAAGTGTCTTACTTCATGAATTTTATTCGTTTGATTGTAATTTTTTGAAATTTCTAGTGGCAACTGAAATCGACCATACAGAAAGTAGACGCTATGGACTTTAACCTCTGCAAACTCTTCAAAATTTCGTGCAGTGGTTTACTACATTTAATGCTGCACAATAACTGCGTTGAACATCGAAACAAAATTAAGTCATTTATGGGGCGAAGGTATCAGTCAAGAAGATGTGTAAAAATCAAATATTTGGGCCAAATAGTTTTTGTGAAATCGAATGATAAGTGTGTCAAAACAGTGGGAACACCATGTGTCTGCACAGGCGAGCAGTGCAGTGATGACAAAATCGCGCACAGTGCGGAATGCGGGGAGCACGTGTCTGCAGCAGCGAAAGGGTTAATGCGGCCGCGGTGGCTTTACTTCATGAACTGCGCGCTCCCCCCTAAACGTAAGTTTGCTTGGCGCATGCAACTGGTAATGCAGCAATCTCCGCATCTGGGCGGGCACGCACGAACTGCCAAGATAAAAGAATTGAACTATAGTAGTGGTAAAGGGTACCCTCCCAAAACACCGTATAGTGGCTTGCAGATTATCTGTGTAGACAGAGAAAAGAAATGAAATTTCTCGGGTCGAGAGTTTGGCTCGGATACAGGCACCAATTCAACTGGAAAAGGCACCACAAATTCTCTTTTCCGGAGACGACATCCGAGCCGATCCACACGCGTTCTACAGGTGGCACATCTGGGGAGCTGTCCGGCCGTCAGAGTACCCCGGCATAACTCTGACAGTCCACAGGTAAGTGGGGAACGTGTGGACCGGTATAGTCCCGCCGGAAAAATGTCGAGAACGTATACTGTCGCACGACAGGTAACGTGTGAGGGTGCGGGATATACGTCACGTACTGTGTCGCCTCAGAGTTCCCTCGTTCGCTGCCAGTTCTGACCTCGAGTCACACCCGGCAGCAGACCACGCCGTGGCACCGAGAGTAACGCCGCGCCGCCTCTCCCCCGGTCGCCGACATACTCGTCGGACGCGGGCCTCCGGGACAGTGGAGAACCGCTATTCGGTGCCGAACAAAACTGTGCACAGTCGGCCACCCGTACTCCCCACTCGTGGCAATACTCGAAACACGGCCGAGGTGTTAGCGGCAGCCTACTAATCGGACGGTAACTCCCCGGTCCGGATGCCACTCGCGTCTGAGAATTAGTGCGGGACGACACGGAATGTCTCCGGCGCTCCGTTACTTTTTCTCGTACGGCAGGCACAGGTGTGAAGCCAGGTTACGGTGTGCTCTGTGCACGATACGGCGGCACTCCCTCGTGGCGGTCGGATGTGGTCGAGCGGAACCTCCCAGACTAATACGCCTGCCCTCTCTCTACAGTACAGACAGCCTGACACTGCCACATCTGAATGCTGCAAAAATCTGGATATTTCACTATTTGAGCACCTGTCCAAATGGAGGCTGTAATGGGGCATCCTCCTCTAGCATTACTTTTCCTCAACAGTAGTTATCGATACCAGTATTATTTTTCGAATTCTGGACAGGTCAGTATTATGTCAGTTGCTTTTCTGAAAACTTTCATACGATTTTATATGCAGTAAGTTATATTTCCAACGTCTGACCGGCACAATTCAGAAAAGCTGGCGTCTGTAGGAGGGAACCAGACAGCACACACTGCCAAGTTGTCATTAAAATGAAGAATGTCGTGTCGGGCAGCTCGCTCGTCGACCGGGTTACCCGACCGTTCCTCGGCTGCAGTTTGCCTGCGGACATGCCTGCGTACAGACAGCTCGTCAATTGTCGTGCCCACGTAGAATGCGACACAGTGGTTGCAGCTCAGTTTGTGAATCACGTGATCAGTTTCGCAGGTAGGCCTGCCTCGAACGGGATAGGTGGCGCCGGTGAGCAGACTGGAGTAGGTGGTGCGGGAGGAAGCACGGGACTGGCCTCGCATCTACGTCTATTACAGGGATACGAGCCACGAGGCGACGGGTCGGCAGGTGGGGTCGAGTGGGGGCGGACTAAGATATCGCGTAGGCTCGGTGGGCGTTCAAATAATACCGCCAGAGAAGTGGGAAGTGTGGTGTCACAAGGCTTAGGCCTGTCCCACCCCTCATTAAATCGACCGAGACTTATACGAATAATTGTAAGAACAGTTATTATTGTTATGTTCTTTAAGTTTGTTTTTGGGTTTTCAGAAATACTGTGGGAAGAAAGTTTATGTTGCAGATAATGTGGAAGACGTCGCCCAACAATCACCACGAAAGTTCGACATAGCAGCAAGTGGGCGAGGAATAAAACGAATGCTGCAAACTACCACGAGCTGCGGGCCGTGAGAACGTCGAGCTTCCTGGGTCATTGTCGGACGACGTCAAAGGAAGAGATATTCTGCCTTCTCTTTGTAAACAGATCGATCGAGTCTCGAAAGGTTCACGTAAAACGTATAGGCGGGTGACACATTAGTTGGGACCCGATGCCTGTAATACTTCCACAGTTATTAAAAAGTTGTAAAATGGAAAAACCGATAGTTCATCATCTATATACATAAAAAGTAGTAGAGATATAGGAAAGGAAGAGTTGCAGCGTCAGAACGAAAAGTGATACATCACTCAGCAACGAAGGAGGACGTAAACAGCGGGCGTTAGGTGGTGAAAACAAATCATCTGATAAAATAGTAAGTCTGTAATTAAGCATAAAGCCACGTAACATTGCAGAAGGATAGTGGGCAGGACATCCTCGATTTCACGGCACAACGAGAGGTAGTCGAAACAATGGAGGAGAGTGTGTTTCGATTGCTCCAGTCCCGAACGGTACCGAGTCACGAGGGGAACGCTCTTCTGTAAGCGGACGGTGGGACGTTGGGAGGTGGAGGGTGACTGGAGAGTCCGGGCACAGGAGATGTGTTTCCGATCCGTGTCCGGAGGGTAATTTTGGTCTGCAAAGGCTCCGGTGAGACCCACGGCATATTCCGGGAAGAAATGCTCGACACTACGGGTGCAACGGTCACCGGTGGTTAGGCTGTACGTACGGGACTTCTCGGAATACGGTGGGTGGCAGCTGTCGAGGTGGATGTATTACTGACAGTCGGCAGGCTCGATGCAGAGCAGAGGTACCGATGTAGGTGTCCTCGAAACAGAGGTCGACACTGAGGAAGGTGGCTTCACGGGTTGACAGAAACAGCTGAACTGAATGGGGGAGGTTCTGCAGGAATGTGTAGAAGGTGTCTTCACCTTCTGCACAGATGTCTAAGTTACCGTCAGTGAATCTTTACCAGGGGAGCAGTTTATTCTAGGTAGTTACAGAGGATTGCTCTGGACGGCTCACAAATAGGCCGGTAACATGCGACAGTCCACTGCTGTACCACAGACTCGTTTGTACACGGTGCCTTCAGAGAAGTAATTGTGAGCGACAATTCAGTCGGTCACAGCGAACAGGAACGAGGCCGGAGGTTCGGAGTCGGTCGGATCGACGGAAAACGTAGTGCCGAATAGCATAATACCGCGGGCACTGGGGATGTCGGTGTAGAGGAAGGTGGTGGCGACAGTGAAGAGTGGGGTGCCGTGCGGTAAAGGCACGGCAGCAACTGCACCTGTCTGCGACTCATTGACTCCGTTATTTGGTGAGTACCAATCTATCCTTTTCCTAATATTATTGTTTTCCATCCTGGAGTTTCCACAGTTTATATATATTGACTTTTATTGCCTATTTTAAATGTTTACAATATGTTTTGCCTGCCTATTTTAATGATTTATGATGCCTAGTCTTCCTGTTTCTGTTAATAAAGGTGCATTTAATTAACTTTTAGATGATTTTACTTCTACTTGACAGTGTACAAGTGGTTGTCAAAGTCTTACTTACCAATTCAAAAAACTAAAGTTACAAAATTTTTATTTTTTGTTTCTTTTAGGAATAATTCTGTAGTTCTACTACACACTGAACCCCTAACGTGACAAGACAGTAACGTGCCACCACACGAGCCGAAATTAACTGGACTGGCGAACCAGCCTCCACTTTGACAGACTGGGCCATTTTCTTTAGCTACTCTACAGTATTGTAGTGAGGAGATTTCAGTGTGCACAAGGACTGCAGACAAGTAACTACAAAGAAACAAACAAGTAATTACATAACTTTATGTTTTTGAAGTGACAATTGACACCTTTGTGACCTTTCCCTCACACACACTAGTTTTACAGGCCACAGGGATCAATCCTCGCGTATTTGGAACAGCATAAGGCACACGCATTCGATACAGTCCTCCAAACAGGAGATCTGTCAGTCTAGGTGCTCCAAATCTGAGAGCATCCAGGCTCTGGCTTACTTCACAGAAGGAAAATATTGAGAAACACGACGAATTCATCTTTGACTAGTGACGCTAGGAATCAGTACGACTGTGAATTAATACAATCGTACGCAACCACCAACATATGTAAATACGATTGGTGTTTTTGAGAGCAGATGTTAATGTTATTAATGCCTTCAAACCTATTAAAGACTTGAATATATCAAACTACAGTGGGAAAATACAGGTTTTAATTGAGGATGTGGTAAAAGTTTACTTATGACTCTTCTTCTGCATTCTGCAATCGGTGGACCGTTTGCGCGATGAACTGTGGGAAGCGAACATGACAAAACGAGTCAGATCAGACTGACGAGGAAAGAGCTTTCGGTAAATGTCACGATTTCAAGTGTATCAAATTACGAGGCACGCCAGAAACTAAAGGGCATCAAAGGAGTAGCCGATTCCACAGTCTGCTTTGACCCACAATGTCAAGAATAAGGTGGAAACAGCTACTTCCAGCATATACAATACGGAGACGACATCATTACGTACACACGTCAGCAAACTCAAACAAAAATAAAAATGACATAATAACATCTCGCACCAAAAATAAAATGAAAGTAACAGGACACCCGTGGGAAACTGGGGGTTTAGGGTAGGGACAAGCTAAATATACAACTACACGTATTTAAGAAAAACGATGCTCCATACTAAAACAATTAATGTAAAAAAAATTTAAATTACAACATTCCACTACACCAACAAAACCACAGTAATCTGACATTTCTCTTGACCATATAGATCAACGGCAACTACTGATACCAAAAACTCAACACCTAGAACACCAAACCAAAACGCCAACAACTCAAAAAACCAAATACCCCATATTCACTAAATGAGTTAAAGCCCAACTGACCTACCATAAATATGCAACAGACAAAACACCACAATTACTACAGAATAAAACCAAAACAAAAATTACTTGGCAAAAAAACCTCTGGCAACGCCATCAATGTTCGTGGCCACAGGCACGCGTGCACAGAAACGTCTCCTACAACACTCACTCACAAACTCCACTGCCGTACCCATACTTAACTAAACAGCAATGAAAATAATTATACTTCTTTTCACACAACGAACATCAAACTAATCAGACCTAACAAAAATGGCAAATAAAAAAAACCTTAACAACCCACCGAAAACACTTCTACAACCCGCGTTACCACATCGACAACCTAAACGCAAAACCACTTTAGCACAATGACAACCAAAACTCGAGCAAATCCAATACCACACGTTAAACTTGGCACGTCAATAACCACCACCTGAGTGCACCATCTGATACACCGTGACATCTACAAACACAACCGACACACACACATAACACTGTAGTTATGTCACACAACACCACACCGTTACATCACGATTCAAAGCAGACAGTTGGAATCAGACACTTCTGACGAACCAACCGATGCCTCCAAAGTCTTTACGTAAAAATTATTAAAGCTTTTTAAACTTTATTAACATTCTGAACTTTATCCTCCATGTCCACATATTTATTTCTCGAAAGTCACACACTGGCAACAAACACATTTCTCCCAACAAGAGACCAATTTGCTGATTCATTCACTGTAGAATGTCTGACAGTGTTGACAAAACCACAACCCCACCACTTCGTCACAATCAAGGAGGTCGTCAGTCCCCTAATCTCAGAACCACTTAAACCTAACTGACCTAAGGACATCACACACATCCGTGCCCTAGGCAGTATTCGAACCTGCGACCGTAGCAGCCGCGTGGTTCCGGACTGGAGCGCCTAGAGCCTATCGGCCACACCAGCCAGCTCACTATCGACAAGAAATTCTTCGAGTTTTGGAAATGATGAAAATCGGATGGGGCAAAGTCGGGACTGGACGGAGGAGAATTTATGAATGCAAATGTCGCTGAGCTCTTGTGTGGTCAGCATTATCACACTTAAGGGGAGGTTTACTGTCCTCTGGTCCAAAAATCTATTTTTTTTAATTGCATTTTTGGATCCATAAAAGTGTTTAGAATCCATCCCTGAAATAGTTTTTCCGAATACGGAACAGAAATGTTTGTTATTTGCGGTTCAACAAGAAAATGCACCTGCCTGAAATCGGCCTTTTTAATGCACCAGTTTTTTTTTTTTTTTTTTTTTTTCCAGAGGACCAGTTATTGTACCGATGCATGGGAGGAAACACACAAAATTCAAATGAAAGTTTGAACGCGTGTGTTTGGAAGTTAGCCCCCAAGCATTTGCATTCTGGTGCGAAGACTGACTTTCCTGGCAGTGAGCAGCTTCAACGAAGGGTATTCAGCAATTCTGAAGACCGTGACAATGATGGACTTCACCCTGGGACTCTATTTGGCGCAGTTCGCCAAGCATTCAGATGACCACCGGATTCGAGCAGCCAAAAACCGTTTGTCACCAGCCATACAAGCAGCTCTGGAACAGCATAGCATGGAGCAGGTCGGGCAGAACGCCCTCACTGAAGAGGAGGAAGGACTATTTTATGGACCCGGAATAGCAGATTGAACATAAGTTGCATAATATTGCCTTTATATGAAGTCAAAACTTCAGACGCATTTTTCTCGAAATTACCTTTTTTTATCACGCGGTATGGTTTAATACATCACGGCTGCAAAATACTAACACGAATTCTTTATAGACGAATGGAAAAACTGGCAGAAGCCGACCTCGGGGCAGATCAGTTTGGATTCCGTAGAAATGTTGTAACACTTGAGGCAATACTGACCTTACGACTTATGTTAGAAGAAAGATTAAGGAAAGGCAAACCTACGTTTCTAGCATGTGTAGACTTAGAGAAAGCTTTTGACAATGTTGACTGGAATACTCTCTTTCAGATTTTAAAGGTGGCAGGGGTAAAATACAGGGAGCGAAAGGCTGTTTACAATTTGTACAGAAACCAGATGGTAGTTATAAGAGTCGAGGGGCACGAAAGGGAAGCAGTGGTTGGTAAGGGAGTGAGACAGGGTTGTAGCCTCTCCCCGATGTTGTTCAACCTGTATATTGAGCAAGCAGTAAAGGAAACAAACGAAAAATTTGGAGGAGGTATTAAAATTCATGGAGAAGAAATAAAAACTTTGAGGTTCGCTGATGACATTGTAATTCTGCCAGAGACAGCATAAGACCTGGAAGAGCAGTTGAACGGAATGGACAGTATCTTGAAAGGAGGGTGTAAGATGAACATCAACAAAAGCAAAATGAGGATAATGGAATGTAGTTGAATTAAGTCGGGTGATGCTGAGGGAATTATATTAGGAAATGAGACGCTTAAAGTAGTAAAGGAGTTTTGCTATTTGGGGGGCAAAATAACTGATGATGGTCGAAGTAGAGAGGATATAAAATGTAGATTGGCAATGGCAAGGAAAGAAGAGAAATTTGTTAACATCGAGTATAGATTTAAGTGTCAGGAAGTCATTTCTGAAAGTATTTGTATGGAGTGGAGCCATGTATGGAAGTGAAACATGGAGGATAAATAGTTTGACAAGAAGAGAATAGAAGCTTTTGAAATGTGGTGCTACAGAAGAATGCTGAAGATTAGATGGGTAGATCACATAACTAATGAGGAGGTACTGAATAGGATTGGGGAGAAGAGGTGTTTGTGGCACAACTTGACTAGAAGAAGGGATCGGTTGGTAGGACACGTTCTGAGGCACCTAGAGATCAGAAGTTTAGTATCTGAGGAAAGTGTGGGGGTAAAAATCGTAGAGGGAGACCAAGAGACGAATACACTAAGCAGATTCAGAAGGATGTAGGTTGCAGTACGTACTGGGAGATGAAGAAGCTTGCACAGGATAGAGTAGCATGGAGAGCTGCATCAAACCAGTCTCTGGACTGAAGACAACAACAACAACAACTTGGTAACTTCAAATCTACTGAAACGATTGACGTGATTCTTTGTTTCCAACGAAGCTAACTAAATTGTCTAAGAGTTGTACCACTTTTATTCCGATCCACCAACTATAAATATTTTTACTTGGCCGACGAAGTAAAAAAAATTGATGAAAAACCCAAATTTTTTCAAATAGCCACTATTTTGTTTCCTATGGTCCAAATAACTGAAGTGAGGTACAACTCCTACAAATCTTATATCCTTCGCTAACGTCAACTCAATTTTGATGAGCCGGCTGACCTGTGACATACCGCGCGTGGAGGTCTACATCGAAATTTTGTTTCATTCTGACAGCACTTCCGGCTTTGCTCTTCGATATTTCAGGTCGAAAAAATTCCTGTTTGTAGAGGAAATATCAATAAACATTTTGGCCAAATTTGACATTGATATCTATAACACATCCCGAGAAAAAAATTCTCAAAGAACACACTTTTTTGGGGCCAAAGATAGTAAACCTCCCTTTAAAGAGGGGGCGCTTCATGTGTTCGAAGTTAGAAACACTATTACAGCACACTGCTTCTCACCCACAGACAAAGTCGCATTACACTAACACGCTATAATTCAGAGCTCTCTAGTGGCAGAGGGTTGCAACTGGTGCCAGTGAAGTGAGAAAGCCATGCGAATAATATGGTTGGCATATAATACATCAACTGATATTGAGAACTGAATAAAAAAAATTGAACATATTATTTTTCAACCCCCCCCCCCCCATTTGTGGCTGCATAATGAACCATTGTGCACAATGCTGTCATATAAATAAAATGTCATAAAATTTAATCTGGATAAATAAAAAGTCTACTCATCAAGCGACGGCATGACATAAAAGACTGTTGTGATTGGCAAGTTTTCGGCGCCAGTGGCTTCTTCTTCAGGCAGAAGGGTTGAAGAGGAAGGAAGAAGGGTGAAGGAAAAGGACTGGAGAGGTCTAGGCAAAGGGGTAGATTTCAGGAAAGTCACCTAGAACTGCGGGTCACGGGAGACTTACCGTACGGAATGAGAAGGAAAAACTGATTGTCGGGGACTGCGTCGGACGAGATTTGAAAACCTGAGAGCTTAAAGGTGGAAGACACGCTAATATGCAAGAGAGAGATTACTGATGAAACGTCACGCACGAGTTAATAAGAGTGGAAAGCTAAGTGCATTGTACGTAACAGAGGTGGTAGGGGGCGGTGAAAAATAGATGGGAAAGAAATGAAAGATGTAGAAAACCAAAACAAAGTGAAGAAAAGGGTAGTTACTGTGAAGAAATGTCGAGACAGAAGAAATTAACGTAAATTAAGGCCAGGTGGGTGGTAAGAACTGAGGAAGTGTTGTAGTTCTAGTTACTACCTTTTTAGTTCTGAGAAACTGGTGTCCGGGGAAAGAATCCAGATGGCGCATGTGGTGAAACAGGTGCCGAGGTCACGAATGTCATGTTGTAGAGCACGCTCGGCAACAGGACATCGCATGTCGCCAGTATACATCCTCTGCCGATGTCCATTCATCCTAATTGATAATTTGGTGGTAGCTGCACCGGTGTAAAAGGCTGAACAGTGTTTACGTAATAGATCGTATATGACATGTCGTTTTGCAGGTTGCTCTCCCTTTGATAGTATATGTTTTGCCAGTTACAGGGCTGGGATAGGTGTTGGTGGTGGTGGTGGTGGTGAAAGGGATCATAGGGCAAGTCTTTCAGTGGGGACGGTCACAGGGGTAGGAGCCATAGGGTAGGGAGATGGATGCAGAAGGAGCATAAGGTCTGACAAGAATATTGCGGAGACTGGGAGGGTGACGGAAAGCTATTCTAGGTGTGGTGGGCGGAACTTAAGACAGAATGGATCTCACTTCAGGGCACAATTTTAGGAAGCCACGGCCCAGTCGAAGTAGCCGATTAGTGCATTCCAGACCAGGATCATACTGAGTCCCCAACGGTGTGCTCTGAAGGTCTTTTGTGGAGGGATCAGCAGTGTCGGGATTGGATGTGATGCCCTGGAAAATCTGCTTTTTAACTAGGCTGGTGGTGTAATTACATGCAGTGAGAATCGTGGTGTATTGCTATAGAGTCTGCATCCGAACAAATACATTTGCCTCGGATGCCGAGGCTGTACGGGAGGGAATGTCTGACACGGGAAGGATGGCAAATGTCAAATTGTGTGTACTGTTTGTCGGTAGGTCTAATGTGGACAAAAGTTTGTAGCTGGTCTTCAGCGAGGACAAGACGAACATTGCGGAAAGTGGCACGGGATTCGGAATAGGAGCATGTGAAATTAATTGGGAGCAGGTATTCAGAGATTCCAGGAATTTTTGCAGGTCAACCTCACGATGAGTCCATACCGTAAAGATGTCATCGATGTGTCTAAACCAAACCAGGGGGGCTTATGGATCCCAGGAAAGCCCCCTCCGAGTGACCCATGAAAAGAATGGCATAGGAAGGAGCCATCCTGGTTCCCATGGCCGTATTCCTGATCTGTTTGCATGTCTGCCCCTCAAAGGTTTAGTAGTTGTTGGTAAGCATAAAGTTGATTAAGGTGAGTAGGTAGGATGTCATAGGTTTGGAATCAGGTGTGCATTGACTGAGGGAATGTTCAGCAGCAGACAGATAATGTACATGGGGGATGTTGGTATAGTGGGAGGTGGCATCAATGCTGACAATCGAGTGGGGCGGGCACGGATTTCAGACAATCTAGGAAATGCTCGGTACTTCGATGTAGGAGGGGGGTGTTTGTACTACGGGTTGCACGTGTTGACCACCACATGCGCCACCTGGATTCTTCCCCCAGACACGAGTTTCTCAGAACTCCGCAGGTGGGAAGTAGAACTACAACGCGTCCTTGGTTCTCACCACCCATCTGACCTTAATTTATGTTAATTTCTTCTATCTCAGCTTTTCGTCACTGTAATTACTCTTTGCTTCACTCCGCTTTAATTTTATACATCTTTCGTTTCGTTTCCATGTATTTTTCACCACCTCCCTCCCACCTCTGTTACATGCAATGCACTTAGCTTTTCACTCTTATTTACTCGTGCACGATGTTTTAGTAGTAATCTCTGTCTTGCATATTACCCTGCTTCCACCTTTAAGCTCTCACGTTTTCACATCTCGTCCGATGCAGTCCCCGACAATCAGTCTTTCCTTCTCATCCTGTATGTTAAGTCTCTCCCGACCTGTAATTCAGGGCGACTTTACCGGAATCTACCCCTTTCCCTAGACCTCTCCAGTCCTTTTCCTTCACCCTTCTTCCTTCCCCTTCAACCTTTCTGCCTTAAGAAGGGGTCACTGGCCCCAAAAGCTTGCCAATCACAACAGTCTTATGTGTGTGTTCTGCTGCCACTTGGTGAGTAGATTTTTTATTTGTCCATTTAAATAATTTCATCAATAATTGGTTGTTTTTGTTGTTGTACTCTCAGGTTTCTGCCTAACCGTCACCTCTGAAATCTTGAGGTTCTGAAAGTACCTCAAAGTTTTTGAAACAAACACCAGGTTACACTTCAGATCAGTCTGTCACGACAGCCAATTTTCCTCCAGTCACATTTGTTGCCTTCACCAACTGGCAACAATACTAACACTGTAATATAAAACATTATAACTAGAAATCCTGTCACATTCTGAGAAAAATACAACACAGGAAAATAACATGAAAACCAGTAACCAACCTTAAAACCCGTAATAGCCACGTCAATAGTCATCAATCGCGCACTCTCCACTAGACTAATCGATTTGTATATTCAGCTGAAGTAAGTCATCAGATTCATTAATTCTCATTGCCTACGAACAACGATAAAGAATTGTTAACAGCAGCATGCAGCAAAAGAGCTGCAGTACACCTTAATTACAGTTTAGCTGAGGATATAACCATAAATTTGGAAAGCAGTGTGTAAAGAAATGTACTGTCACAATTGGCAGTTTTCGCAACTCAGAATCTAACTGTTGCCTTTCAACCTCACTCAGGCCTCGCATTAGACTGCAGATCATACTTTCACAAGAACCTAAATAAAAATATGTATGTGTTGTGGAAGGAAACAATAGCACAACGAATTTGTCTAGAGAACTCTAGAAGGCCTACACAAAAACTCACAATATCAATAAATGTTCCCTCACCGCAAATGCAAAACTCAGTACAAGGCTGTTACGAAACCAGCTGCCCTGTATGAGAGCAAAACTCACATACGTCACATGACAAGAGACATGGAAAACACTTGTTATGGAAAACTGTTGTTTTGGAAAAAGAAGTTCTACAGCCATGCTTTTACTGTTTTTAATTTATTTATATTTAATTTCTTTGTGACTAGTTTCGGGTTCACAGACCTAGTCTCAAGCACTCATTTTGGCACCACCAATGGTGACATTGTGTCAGGCCATCCTAATTTAGGTTTTCCTAAATCATTTCAGGCAAATGATGACTAACCACATGTGTTATGCACATGAAGTGTGTGTGTGTGTGTGTGTGTGTGTGTGTGTGTGTTTGCACGCACACAGAAAACTGATTATAATTAATAATAATACACTGCCAAGCCAGAAAACTTATAGGCATAAAAAATGTTGGTCACCCATCAGAAAAGAATCGTCAGCAAAATCCTAGTGTGCAGTAAAATACAAGATGGCTAAACACTGCACAGCACGTAAGAGACTGGAAACATATCACGTCAACTTTAAGATTACATCAAGAGAATCCCAGACACCCAACAAACTAAAATATTGGAGTACAAAGAAAGCATTAAGAACATGACATAGCTCGCCAATCTCAGAAAAGACCAGAAGGACACTGCCATAACAGACTCTGATATACAAGACACACAAATATTCAACCACAGCATGGAAAGTGAGCCAAGAAATTCAAGACAGGAACAAATTGGTCAGAAAAAGTAATAAAGTAAGAAGTGTGGCACCTGATAAAAACTTATGTCAAGTAGGCACTTTGCAAGGTTCTCTTGAGGTCTATATGTGTGTGATCATCATCATCACGTTCACTTCACGAGTATGCTGCACAGATGGTTCCGGAAACCAAATTCTAGGCAGATGATTTTGCTGCATTCTTTCTAAATGGTTACAACAGCCGACAATTTTTTAATTTTACTTTCCAATTCAAAAATCTGTTGCTCGTCCTATTTCTGTGTTTCGTCTTTTGTAGGCCAGCATGAAGTCTTCAATGAACCTGAGATATTTCAACTCAACTGACTTAATTTTCCTTCTCATTTTCTTTGAGAGTATGCATGTGTCACTTTCATGTAATATGGTACTATCGGAACTGTCACTGTTTTATAAAGTTTCAGTTTTCTGTTTCAGTGTTCTACAAATTGTTCCACATATAAGTTTAGATTTGCAAAGTTTCGTTTGCAAATGGCAATAACGTGGGGATATTTCACACCCAAGATAGCTTAAGATGGATACCTAGTCCAATATTTTACCGCTGGTTCCAGTTTTTGGTTTTGTCATGTTTTTCACCAGAAATGCTATTTTTCAATTATGTAGAGGTATTTTCAGTCCATACCCTTCTACTACATTTCTTAAGCTGTGTAGCCTCCTTTGTAAATTATCTCCTATCTATTGTGCAATAACAACATTGTCTGCATTTAAGATATTACTTAATCTATACTGTGGTGAGAGCATTATACCACACACAAAGTTTGTTCCCAGCTTACTATGAACTCATCCACATAGATATTAAAAACTGCTGGGAAGGGAAATAAACAGCAATAAATGTCACAGGTCAAATTAGAATGGCAATACTGCAATGTTCTATCCAAACCAAAGCACAACCTACTGGCTGGCAAATTGTATGTGAGAAACAATTGGATTCACAGATGCAGCAGGAATACTTCACAAATGGGTTATGCAACTGTGAATATACAATACTTGCAGAACTGGCCAGAATGAATTCAAAGGCTGACAAATACATTTTTATTTCTTTTACATTAGAAGATACTTTAACTCACACTGTGGTTACTATCCTGATGTATATTCCTAGAACTGGGCCTAAATGAGAACTCTACTGAAAAGACAAACTAATCTGACAGACAAAACAGTTTTACATTTGTGACTCAAATGGGTGCCTTATCTTATGCATCTATTTATCTTATTAGAAGTGTAATTTGCAGCTGTGCTGTCACAAAGATTGTGACTACGTGCTGGAAAAAGGGCAGGAATTATACTGTACAAAAAACCTAAAATAAAAACTAAACGTTTATTCTCTTTTGATAGCCCTTGTCAAAAAAATAAATAAATAAAACTGCTACGTCGATAATCTCTCTAATTTTCACTAACGGATGTCTGAACAAAATATACGTTTCATAGTTTGTATATGTGAGTGGCAATGAGGTGAAAACATTGTTAATGAAATAAGTCTTTCTTGATAATTGGAATAACAAACATTTCAATTAGTTTCGAAGTTATATAAACCATTATTTGTACATAGCAGTAATAGTTTGTACGATGCTAAATCGTACAGCTGCTGAAGTTTTTATTGCGCGGAAATGCATTGGATGTTTTACGTTCTAGGGCTCTGCTGCCGTATACACTGTCACGAAAATTTTTATGTGATGGACAGTACCGAAACGACAGATACCATGTCACACAAATGAATGTGCAATAGGATGGAATGCATTCTGCACAACGAATAAGTTTAATAAATTATACAAATCACTGCGAGTCTTGGGTGAAAAACTGCTGCGTAACACAAAAGTAGGTAACATCTAAGTATTCTTATTGTTCAAGATGTAATGTTTACTTATTTGCATGTTTATTGAATCATAAATGCGACTTCTCGATATGATGTTCAACGAGTCAGTTTTACAGTTTCGTTCTCAATGACATACATGGCAAGATGTTGACAATTTACATAAATTTGCATTAGTATTGATTTTCTGTACACATCGCAAAAGCCAACAAAGAAATAAACGCACATCACCGATTGGCAAGTGAACATTGAACAAAACAAACCAGTAAAACCGGCCCGTCAGAAGAACTACATGATTTTTTTTTAAATGTATGAGGTTTTATGGACAGAATAAGCTACTGCAGCAGAAACGACATTATTAAAAAGCCATAAAAATTGGTTTTCACAATGCTCAACAGACCTTCTTATCAATGCGAACTTGAAAAAGCTGATTGTCTGCAAGAGGCTGACTGCTCAGCACCAACCCGTTATTAAACTCTGAAAAGTTTCTGACTGCTGTTCTATTACTATTTATCAGCGTCACTCTATCGCCGCACCGGCTATGGAACGCTACAGCCATGCTTACTCTGATCTGTCAACACACAAACTCCTACGCGGCGGCCATTTTATGCCGGCCTGAATGCTCGCTCGTGATTTGCTGGACTATTTTGCTCGAGTTTGGTCGATATCAAACTGCGTACTGCAGATAGTGACAAATGAATCCTGCGTTGCTACCTCCATGGTTGTCACAGTCACACAGTGGTAAAATGACCTTTGAAAGTTGTCGTTATTGCTCATTTCTCCTGTTTCGTCAACACAAATAAAACTCTTGGACGACAGATAAAGCGGAATTCGTACTAGTGCTGCTACAGTTTTAACAATTTTTAGATTCTGCTTTAGCTTTGAAAGTTAAAGTGCTGTATGTAGTTTGATGTGCTACTGCAATGAGAACCGAGAGGTAATCTGCGAAGAGTTCGTCACGGTGCATTAATCACATTTGGAAGTACACAGAAACTATCACCAACATTTTGGACATTGTGAGGTATAATACGTGTCTCTTTACAATGATTCATCTAGCTACCGACAAAAATGGTAGGGTACTTACATGACGATCTTACAGCTGCATAAGGGTGAATTTAGAATGAACTCTGCACTTCACAGCCAATATAGTAAAAATAGACGCATATAAACTGCGCAGCCCAATCTAGGGCCCAGAATGAAGTTATATATTCTGATGCAAAAATCAGGGATAAAACTATCAACCACAATGTTAGAATGCCTCGAGAGAAAAATGAACATATTGTCGATTACGAAATCATTTCGGTTCCTAAGGAGAAGAAAAGAACGGGAGAACTATGACAACTAGCAAAAACGACTATATTGCTTTTATTAGTTACGGATGTAGAACATTGCAACTGGTTGTTTGATTAGTTATGGATGTGGAACACTGCAACTGGTTGTAACGATTTCTGACTATGAGCTCACAATATCAAAGCCATAACAGAATCAGAATCGAAAACCAGGATAGACGCTTTCACTTAACCTAGAAAGGGTAACTGAATTGCCGGATACCATCACAACATACGCGATAACTGTATGAGAAACATTATACTGCCAACTCACACCTACAATTTATACTACCAAGTAACACATGAAAAAGCTCGCATATAACATGAGAAGGCTATTAAACCAGAATTTACAAAACATAAAATGTATGAAAATAACCAGGATCTCACCACACAAAGTAAGCAGCTTCAGCGTGAGAAGTTGAAACTGGAAAGAAACAGTAGGCTAACAATATTAGAAACTACCATCCACATAACAAAATCCAACCCAGCCTAAAATAACCTCACAACATGCATCAAGCACAACTGACCACACCAGTGCCTGACACAGAAAAAAACAGCATTCGTATACTTGACATGATTAAAAAAGTATAGGCTAACTAAGTATAGGAACTATATGTACTGTAAAGAGATATGTTTATTTTATAAGAAATGTTGTAGAAATATATTTATTTATTTATTTATTACTTGTCATTAGCCAACATTTGTTGAAATAGACAGTTTTGACATTACATTTGATAGTGAATCTAAAATAGGGAAACTATACACATTCAGATTACATCACATGAGGATAAAGAGTTATTCTCTACATTATAATTCCTTAATGTCATAGTTACTCTCTACTACATTCCAATTCCTTGACATCATAGGTACTCTCACTCTCTACTACATTCTAATTCCTTTACATCATAGATACACTTATCAGCTAACAATTTGCACAGCTGCTTCTTGAAGGCATCACCTTGTAGGTCTTTCAGTGATTGTGGTAACTTGTTATATAATTTTAATCCTGTTTGCTGAAAGCTACTTTGGACCTTAGATAGCCTAGTAAAGTCTACATCAAGATTGTTTTTATATCTGGTATCATGCGAATGAACATCTGTTCTGGATGGTAAGGTATTTATTTGTTTTTTTATGGAAAGAAGACACGTTTTTATATACAGAGAAGGTAATGTTAAGATGTTAAGTTCCTTAAAGTGCTTTCGACATGATTCTTGGCTTTTAATACCTGTAATTGCTCTAATTGCTTTCTTCTGCCACATGAACACTGTCTGAGCACCAGTTGAGTTGCCCCATAATTTTATTCCGTACTGTAAGTGAGATTCAAAGAAGGCATAATAAGAAGATAAAAGTTGTTTTCTGTTAACTAATGTTTTTAGTTTCCTTAACAAAAAGACTACTCTAAATACTCTGGTACATAACAGTCCCGCGTGGGTGTTCCATGTTAATTTTTGGTCCAGGTGGATTCCTAGAAGTCTTACAGAGTCAGACTCATTAAATTTTCCCTGTAGATTGTGCAAGAACAAATACATAGTTTCAGTCTTGCTACTGTTGAGTATCAGCTTGTTACTGTGGAGCCATATGGTAGACTTTTCAAGCATTACTTTTGTTTGTTTCTTCACTTCCTCCAATTTGTTATATGAGGTAATCAGGGTTGTGTCGTCAGCATATATTATTGACTTGTAAAGCATGAAAGTAGGCAAATCATTCATGTATACCAGGAAGAGAAAAAACGACCGAGCGAGGTGGTGCAGTGGTTAGCACACTGGACTCGCATTCGGGAGGACGACGGTTCAATCCCGTCTCCGGCCATCCTGATTTAGGTTTTCCGCGATTTCCCTAAATCACTTCAGGCAAATGCCGGGATGGTTCCTTTGAAAGGGCACGGCCGATTTCCTTCCCCCATCCTTCCCTCACCCGAGCTTGCGCTCCGTCTCTAATGACCTCGCTGTCGACGGGACGTTAAACACTAATATCCATCCATCCTTTCAGGAAGAGAAAAGGTCCAAGCACTGAACCTTGCGGCACGCCTCTTACAACTGGTAGGGCATTTGATTGCTGGCTATTTACTATAGCTACCTGAGTTCTGTTTGTCAGGTATGATCTGATTAATGCGAGTTCGTTATTTTTTACACCATAGCACTCTAGTTTATTTATTAGTATTTCATGGGATACAGTATCAAATGCTTTACTCAGATCTAGTAGTACAGCACAAGTGATGGGATTGTTCTCAAAGCCATCAAGTATGTCTGTCACAAGAGTTTCTACTGCATTTATTGTAGACAATCCTGACCTAAAACCAAAGAGCGAGGAGGAAAAAAGATTTTGTTCAGCAAAGTAGTTGCAAAGTTGTGTTTTAATGCAGCATTCTATTATCTTGGGTAATATAGGTATGAGAGATATTGGGCAGTAACTTTCAGGTTTGTTTTTTTCTTCTTTTTCATAGATTGGGATAACAATAGTAGCCTTCAGGACCTCAGGAAATTTTCCAGCTGTAAAAGTACTATTGATCAGAAAGGTAAGAGGGGCAACAATAATGTCAATTATTTGTTTCAAGATGGTGTTGGAGATGCCATAGAGATCTTCACTGTATGAGCCATGTAGGTTTGTGACAACTTTGTATACAGTTTGGCAGGTCACCTGTTTCCATTTAAAGGATAAGTTATTTAGGTCAGGAATGTTGTAGGTAAAACTTTCAGAAGTTGCATCATCTGGTGCAGAGGTAGCAGTAGCTTCGAACTTAGTACTGTTAACAAAAATTTCATTTAATTTTTCTGGCACTATTGGAATTTCTTGTCTGTTTTTATGCTTCCCTGCTATTTTGTTTATTACCTGCCAGGATGACATCCATGCAATGTATATTGTTCTACAGATGAATCAATTAATCAATCAATCCACGTAGCTCAATGATCTTACCGCTCATCCCGTCACCACTCCCGCCTATTCAAAATCTCTAACATACAAACCCAAATTCTATTTACTCTCACTGTCCTGAAGAAGTTCATGGAAACTGCAATGATTTTCTTTGACATTGGGTCCACAGCCCCTTTACTCTTTGAACAACTTCGTGATGAATCCAAAAGTTAACATTTATTTTTATTTATGTATTTCATGCTATTGTCCAGATTCTGACTTAGGCCATTGTCAAGTCCCCTATTAATTTTTTTTAGTAAAATATTATTAGGTGCTCAGTACATATTGTAAATACTGAAGATCTAGTGTAGTGAAGTTTTAATATTGTTTTATGAAAACCTTTTCCCCATATGCACAATGGGCCTTACTGACGTGAAGCAACGTGGATGCCTCAATGAAGCAGAGGGCTATACTGCTGGTGCAACCACAATGGAGCAATATCTGTGTAGAGGCCACACAAAACTGTCATTCCTGAAGAGGGGCAGCCTATTCCGTACTTTCACAACCAACAGTGTGGATAACTGAACGATTGTAATGGGATGGAACCACCGAGGTATAAAGAAAATTCTAAAGAAACTGGGATTACTACATAATAGATGTAAAATGAAGTATAGGGCTGTCAAGAGAGCAATGCATGACCCCTTCAAAGACTACCATAGCAGAATATAGTCAAATGATATTTTGCAAAAACCAAAGAAATTCTGGTCATTTGTACAGGCTGTCAACAGCACCAAGGTTAGTGTCCAGTGCCTAGTGAATGAGACTGGAACTGAAATTGACAGTAACAGAGCAAAAGATGTAATGCTTAACTCCACTTTCAAATGTTCCTTTACAGAGGAAAACCCAGGTGAATTGCCCCAGTTTAATCCTCATGCCACTGTAATGATGAATGAAAAGTATTAGTGTCAGTGGTGTTGAGAAACAGCTAAAATAATTGAAATTGAACAAAGCTCCAGAGTACAGTAAAATTCTTGTCAGATTCTATAGTGAATTTGCAACTGAGTTAGTCCCTCTTCTAACTGTGCCCAGTTCTTTGAAAAAAGCACAGGCCACACCCGTCTACAAGAAGGGTAGTAGAAGTGATCCACAAAACTACTTTACGATATCCTTGACATCGATTTGTTGTAGAATATTAGAACAGCTTCTGAGGTCAAACGTAATGATGTATCGCGAACAGAATGACCTGTTCAGTGCCAGTCAGCACAGATTCCGAAAATATTGGTCATGTTAAACACAACTCACACTTTTCTCACATGACATACTGAAAGTTTTGTGCCAAGCAAGTCAGGTAGAGATGATTTCTGACAAGCATTTGACTCACTACCACACCTGCTTATTGTCAAAGGATTGATCACATGGGGTATCAAGTGAAATTTGTGACAGAACTTTTTAGTAGGGAGGAAGCAGCACGCTATCTAAGACGGAGAGCCATCATGAGATGTAGAAGTAACTTCAGGTGTATCAAAAGGAAGTGTGTTTGGACCCATACTGTACATGTTGTATATTAATGACCTTGTAGACAATATTAAAAGTAATCTCAGACTTTTTGCAGATGATGCAGTTATCTATATTGATGTACTGTCTGAAAGCTACAGTATCAATATTCAGTCAAATATTGATAAGATTTCAAAGTGGTGCAAAAATTGGCAACTTGCTTTAAGTGTTTAGAAATGTCAAATTGTGCATTTCACAAAACAAAAAACATAGTACCCTTTGACTATAATATCAATGTACCAGTTGGAATAAACCAACTCATATAAATACCTGGATGTGAAACTATGTAGGGATATGAAACGGAATGATCATACAGGTTCAGTCACGGCTAAAACAGACGGTAGACTTCGGTTCATTCATAGAATACTGCAGAAGTGCAATCAGTCGACAAAGTTGAGATTGCTTACAAATCACTCATGCGACACACCCTAGAATATTGCTCAGGTGTGTGGGACCCATACCAGACAGGTATAACCGGGAAATTGCAATTGAAGTTATGAGTCCAATTAAACTGTTCCTCAGAACATTCCTGACGTGTACACTTCATCCTGCAGCATTTCTTCATCTCCAAGCTTCCTCTTCGCATTCCTTTTAGCACTTCTTGCTTCTTTGGTAACTTGAAGATTGAATCTTTCAGCTTTGTGCACCCATTGTCTGTCACATACAAGCAATTGATCTTCCATGTTAGAGCTACATTTTATGCCTAAATTTCTCAGGACTTCCAACATCATTGAAACATATTACTGCATCTAGGACACCAACTTTTAATATATTTAGTCCTACAAAAACATTCTTGGATAATCTTTCCCATATGCAATGGCTGAAACTTTCATTTGTATTCTGAGTGCCTCCATGAGACATTTACTAAGCAAAACAGGGTCACTCAGGCCTCTAAAAATGGGTTTTATTTGATTCATAACAGGCTCATGAAGAGAATGTTTTTGACGGTATATTTTACCACTTTCTTTTGCTTTTTGGTAACCACTCCTTTAGGGCAAAGTATGTGAACAGTATGGTCATCTGCGAACAACTGATCAGAGTAGGTGACCCATGCAGCTTTTCTCATTGCCGTAACATCATCCAGAGGTGGAGTTCATCTAATGACCAGTCCATAAGAACTCTGAAGAAGGTCTATTTCAGTTTCTGTCAATCTGCCACGGCCAGACAGAGATTTTCCATCAGATAGCAACTTTCCTTTCACTTCTCTTCGTAGCTTCCTCAGTCTAGCACCCTTCCTCTTTTGCATATGTCCACAACACTCCAGTTTTGTTACCGAGGTATCACCATAAACATTGTACTCATTAATTTTATTGAAAGCTTTAGAGTCCCCATCGCTGAGTTACTTTGTGTATCTAACGTTATAAACGGGCCCCAACGTCTGAAATATCACACTCCATACTTCCACTCTAACCATCATAATTCTTAGAATTCAGTAGGTCCTTCAGTGTTACCATGGCAGGTGTGACAGTACTTAGGTAAGCACTCAGCAACGACAACTTTTCCATTCTCCAGAGAAGTAACACTTACAACACCATTCAAGGAATGATGTCCTCAATCGATCAATATCCAATAGCCAGAGGCAGAAGGTGACACTAGGTGGCTATAAATACTCTGCAGATTGTGAATGGAATTTTACCCAGAGTCAATTCTCAGAGGAAAACACTTTACCTACCTCATTAATGCAAGCCCCCCCCCCCCCCCGCCCCCCACACACACACACCTCATGCAAAGAATCTTTTAGCTTTGTTTCCTAACAGATTAATAATCAGTGAAAATAAAGTTCATTGTAACCACTTAGAGTCCCCAAGACTCGTGTGAAAACTCCACCTGATGACAAATAAAGATGGAAATTATTCTACGAGTTTTCACATACCTCCAAGAGACTTTCAATTTCACAAATTGTTTGCTGCATGGGGTCTAATATTTTAATTTTGAAAAGGCTAGATTACAACTCACCACATGGAGGTGATATTGAGCCACAGATAGGCACAACGAAAAGACTGCTACACGTGTGAGCTTTCAGGCAAAAAGCCTTGTTCGTGGCCAGACATAGTGCTCATTTGTGAGAGAGTTGTGGTTGCACAAATATGTGTGCGTAATTTCCTCGTTAGAAGAAGGCCTCTCAGCCGCAAGGTCACATGTATGTCAGTATTTTTGTTGTACCTTTCAGCGACTCAACAGCTCATCTATGTTATCAATCTATCCTTTTCTTAATATCACTGTTATTCCATCCACGATTTTCCATTGATTTCAATTTTGAAAATACTTTCACACTGCTTTGGAGAGCACTGAAAGTCAACACTAGTTCACAACTCTGGCAATGACAGGTACTGTGAAGGATATAGGCAGCACATTACGAAATAGTCAGATTTTAGTAATGGGTGAGAGCTGGGATCATACATTACATACTTTTACTGAAGCAATGCAGCACCATTTGTAAGGTGTACATCACTACATAACATTGCTAGTATGACAGTTTCATTAATAAATACTTACCAGTCTTCACAAGCGATGAGCTTTTAATAATATCACTTCATGTTTCCTGTTGGTAATTACTTATTATGTAAAATGGGTAAAGTATCAACAAGATACAAATTCTGTAAAAATATACCTTTATTGTCTCAGTAATATTCTTATAACTACTACAGATATCTGAATAAAACAAATGCAGGAATAAGTTGTATGTGTATAATCAACTGGCTTTGGTAGAACGATACACTCAACAATTTATTAAACGCAAAATTTGATGGTTAGGAATGATTTCAGTCTTGACTATTGTAGAGGATTAAAAGTGGTTACTACAACGTGTTTATTAAATTGGAATACAAGGGTTGACTGTGAAGTAATGCCTCTGTAACTCTTCAATAGTTGGCAGCAGTGGTAAGCGGCAGGTACTGCCTTGTTCCATAGCCGCTTCTCTACAGCTCCAGTTGGTAGGAAGCCTTAGCATTGAACGATTGTGTTCTTACAGTGTAAAGTATGGAACGTTGCACAGACGGTCGTCAGTGTGATTTAAGCAACGTGCAGAAGGTGTCAACCCCAAGGAGATTATCAGACAATGAAAGCAGTTTACGGTGATTGTGTGGATGTGAGTACTGTGCGTCGTCAGGCGAGTACGTTTAATGATGTTGAGGCGGGAACACCTGACCTGCGTGACAAACAAAGAGTTGGATATCCTGTGACAGCAACCACCGAGTTTCACAAGCAAAATGTTGACAGATTGATTCAGGACAATCATCGTATCACTCAGAGAGAAATTTCAAGCACAATCGGCGTTTCACAAGAATGTGTGGGTCACATTATTGCTTTGCTTGGCTGTCAGAAGGTCTGTGCACGATGGGCGCCCTGGATGCTGACTCCTGAAATGAAAGTGCACCGACTTGAAATTTGCCAGGAACTGCTCTCGCATATGAGAATGAAGGTGACGCCTTTCTCCATTTAACTGTGACAGGAGATGAAACGTGGGTACACCATTGCGACCTGGAGACGAAAAGTCAGTCTATGGAATTTCGACACGAGACTCACCCCAACAAAAGATATTCGAGATGCAGCCTTCAGCTAGAAAAATCGTGGCCGCAGTGTTCTGGGCTGCAGATGGTGTTATCTGTGTCGATTTAAACGATCGTGGAACAACAATAAATTCAGAGCGTTACATCACAACACTGCGGACTCTGAAACGACGGCTAATAAGGGTCCAAAAGGAAAAGGGAAATGTTTTCCTGCAGCATGACAATGCGAAACCACACACTTCACGCCACCACAGCAGAACTTCAGAGACTGAATCTCACCACCGTACAGTATCCTCCATACAGTCCAGATTTAGCACCATCCCCAATAATGAAAGGTGATCTGCGGAGACATCATTATGCTTCTGATGAAGACGCTGAGAGAACCGTGAGACTGTGGTTGTGGAAACAGAGTGTCGATTTCTTCCGAGTCGGCTTTAGAAAACTTGTTCATCATTGGCAGAAATGGATCCAATTGGCTGGTGATTATGTGGAAAAGTGAATATTGGTAGTTAAAGACCACATTATAAGGATTATTTCTGTGTTTGACTTATTAAAATATTCCCATCCAAACCCAATTAACGAAGGTGGAGGCATTACTTTTCATTCAACCCTCATATTGAACTCTCAACAATTCAAGAAAACAAAAATATTTATCCCACTGCATACAAAATTTAAATATTTCTCAAAAGCTTTTAAATTGGCTTTGAGCACTATGCGACTTAACTTCTGAGGTCATCAGTCGCTTAGCACTTAGAACTAATTAAACCTAACTAACCTAAGGACATCCCACATATCCATGCCCGAGGCAGGATTCGAACCTGCGATTGTAGTGGTCGCTCGGTTCCAGACTGTAGTGCCTAGAACTGCACGGCCACTCTGGCCGGCAAAACCTTTGAAACAAATGAGACAATTCAGTGTGATTACTTTTTAAGGGAGCCAAGTATTTTAATTGATGAAACACAGATAATAGTGTGGTTGAAACAAATTACAATATCCATGATTACAATTATCTGAAAGTGAAAATCAGTCTTTGCTTAGTAAAGGTCACACAAAACAACAAAGTATCAGGCAAATGCAAAAAATTAAAAAAAAGAATGTACTGTGTAGATTAAAATTGCATTCTACGTTAGGTGTCAAAACGTAATAAAGTAGGATAGGGATATGACATCACATGGACATTACGTAAATCAAATCAAAAAACTGGGCGCCAAAATTACAGAAAATTGGGAATTGGATCTGCAAATATCATTGATCAAAAAATAAGAAATGAGTTATTACATTGACATTCATTCAGTTAGACTGAAACACATAGGCTGCAAGCTCTAAGCTCTCACAGAGATCAGAGTAGATACATAATTTTTGTTACATATATACATACACAGTGAGGAGAACCTCATAGATGTAGACTACTGCAGAGAACAAATACATAACACATAGATGATTTCTTTTGGATTGTCACAACAGCCTCAATAAATCTGAAGAACATTATTGCACCAGGTTGTATTTCAAATTACATTGAGGAATAGTGCAACTCCTGCAATTGCACTCCAATTTAACAGTATCAGCTCTTCAGTCCAAAGAAAATAACACACGACAGCAATGTCAATAATATAATAGCGCTAGGCTACTTCCAATGTGGCTTGTGAAACTTAGATAAAAAATTCCCTGATTATTCCACGTGTGCGACTGATGATTGTGTCAATATGCTGCTGATAAAATAATGGTAAGAGGGGAAGAAGGGGCAGAACACCACAGTAATGGCTTTTTTTATATCCCTGCTACACCATATACCAACTAGTTTTTAATCATCGATAATTTATGTGGAATAATATTCATATAATTAACATACTTTGAAATATTAAGTGCTTTAAAATTTGCAAATTTATAAAATTCAATTTCAGTGCTGAACTAAAATGCAGAATTCCCTGGGATTTTATAAAATTCCTAAAATTCCCTGACATTTTCCAGGTAAAATGTAATTCCCTGAGAATTCCAGGTTTTCCAGAAGGATCACCACACTGCACTTGTGAGCAGATTTGTGTACTTAAAAGCATTTCAAATGAGTGCTTCTAAGTGTGAAATTTGTGAAAACTAGTACAATTATTGCAAGATCCTGGGGCAGCATATTTCCAAAATACATCCACAGCAGCTGAACGAAATCATAACTCATGTTGTAAATAATGAAACTTCACGTTACCAGCCATATGTACTCAACAAGAATTATACTTGTAAAAGAAACTAAAATGCCACCAACAAAACACTCACGGCATAATGCAATAGAAATATTGAACTGTATGATGTGTGCATTTGAAGCTGATTCTAAAAAGGAGTGGATTGATCATAAGTTGAAAGAGGAAATGGAATGTACTACATAACCCAAATTCGTCAAACACAGTGCCACTAAATTTGTTGATGAATATTACGGTATTTTTAAAACAAGCGTTCAGTGCATAGTGTTGTGGAATGGGGAAAAAAACCGCAAATTGGCGTTCATAAGAAGAAGAACAACACCAAAAATGCAACAGGAGCGTAATATGTAAGAAATTGTCCACACAACCTGCCACTGATGATGTCTTGCAGAAAATAAAGGCGAAACGCGTATGGCACTAAAATTGTGTTTTATTCAGTTGCTGTCAGACGGTCCATAAGTAAAAATTATTAATATACCGTAATATTACACGCAACTGAGGAAGACAGGACTATAAAAGTTGTTGATGAATGTTCAATTTGTAAGTACGTTTGCCTTTGTTCAGTTTCTTAGAATTTGGTTTCATATTCGTTGATTGCTTGGATTTAAAGAGGGGAAAAGAGACCAAGCTACGAGGTCATCAGTCCCTTGTTCCAAATGAAACAATGCCAAAAGTGTGAGAATGAAACAAACGAGACTGATAACTCAAAACGGAATGAAATAAAAAATCACAATAATGATGAAGGGCAACAAACAAGTAAATGGACAAAAGGAGACAAGAAAACTACAGAAACGCAAGAAAGGGGATGAAAATATTAAAACAACAAAGCAGATTACCGTGGCTGGCTGACTGTGAGAATAAAAAAAGGAGAAGCCAGCCACTCTGCAACACGTTAAAACCTCCATCCTAGAAGCACTAGGGTGAAGGACACAGAGGGACAAAGGACATGTGCTAAAACTTAGATCAAATGATAAAACCCACCCTCACGAATAAAACGTATAACTAAATCAGCCAATGAGGCGTTGTCAGATAAAATTAGTGGCAACGAGTCCAGCAACTCAGTGCACCAGAATGTGGACCACTGCCAACCGGGCACCACGCCGACACTCGGGTGGGTCTTCACGGTGCAGGAGGTAACCGTGGGTCACCTGAGCGTGGCCAGTGGGGAGCCGGCAGAGGACAACTGACTCCCTGTGGGAAGCCCGCACGGAAGTCTTCCACACAGTCGTAGTTTGTTGTGTGTACTGTTATGCCATTCTGTCTCCCAAAGCCGAAAAACCCTACGGCATAAGTCAGAATGCAGGTCAGGTTTCCGTGTAGCCTGTTTGGCCAGCCTGTCGGCAGACGTGTCCTGGGGTCCACACAAACACCACTGAACGACGCGACTGTTTCAGGACATAGATGGACTCCTGGATGGACGCTACCAAAGGATGGTGGGGGTAGCACTGGTCGATAGCTTGTAGGGTGCTTAAGGAGTCAGTGCACAGAAGAAACGATTCCCCAGGGCACGAACGGACATACTGAAGTGCACGAGAGATGGCCACCAGCTCTGCAATGTATACACTGCAGCCATAGGGCAAGGAATTCTGTTCAAAATGGCCTCTGTGAACGTAGGCAAAGCCAACAAGGTCATCAGCCATCGAGCTGTCGGTGTAAATCACTTCATAGTCCCAGAACAAGTCAAGAATCGAGAGGAAGTGACAGCAGAGAGCGGCAGGAGTAACTGAGTCCTTAGCGTCGTGCAAAAGGTCCAGACGAATCTGCGGCCTAGGTGTACACTGTGGAGGTGTATGCAGACAGACCTGGATGGGACAGTGTTGGGACACGTGCAGGAATTTCACACATCTTCCTTATGTTCTAATGTAACAAACTAATTTTACTTTTCTGTAAAATGTTTGATACATTACGGTCCTGTTCAGTTCTAACTACTTGCAAACCTGTCTGTCTGTAACCTGACTGTAATGTGAAAATGGGCCCCCTTACACTTACAGCGAGGTGCTCATCTGATCTGCCCCTCCCCCTGCTATCCAGGTGTGGGCCACAGCTAGTGTTACCACAGCTACCAATTGGCGCAACAGATATGAGACTTTGTTTTGGTCACAAACAACCCACTCAGCACTTTATTTACACAGTTTAAAGCTGTGCCGACTCGGGACTGGCCACAGTGTGGCAAAACCTCAACAGACCCCACATCCGGATCACCTTCCGTACTCTGCTCGAGTTTATAGAACTGTTGAAGTTAAACAAGTCCAAGGCTCTCTCTGTGTCTATGTACATTTGTTGGCGATTTGTGTAGAAGTTTTGTCATTTGAAGGAATGTAAAACAGTTGGTGAAATTTGCAATCAGAGAAGATGAATGTAGAGTTGGTGAATTTTCAAGTGCATCTTTACTTCAGCTGTATTTACTTTTTGCTTTCGCTTGGCTAATTTATTTCGTCACCCCAATCAAATTCCTTGCATTTTATAGTGTTGCAAATGAGTGTGAGGTAATTAGTCCTAACCTATTTAACATTTAACCGGCACGCTGGGGTTATGTGCGGCACAGGGAATTTTGTGGCTTTCATTTAGTTTGAACGTTTGCCACAGTGCAGCACTGCCGTCTCAGTACCTCTCGGACAGAGTGGCTGTGTTTATAGCGGGAGAGTTGTGAGTACACTAATTTTTGTTTCAGTTGTGGCGTTGCTGCCCTCTCGCGTGCAGCCAGCTAGGTGTGGGTTCTCCGCCATTATACCTCGTACCGTTTTCTCCGGTCCCGGTCCTCCACAGCTTACCGCAACGAACTAAATTCAGGAGATTCGTATACCGTAGGAGCAGTTAAAGATTTCTTTGTACATCCATATTTAAATTGGATGAAGGTGGGACACAGCTGGTATATTTTTTTATTAAAAATGAAACTCCTCCAGCTGTACTTACGATTTTGTATTTACTGGGCTACTAGTTTCGCCGTTGCATCGACCCTCCACCTCCTTTCCCAACGCAACTTCCACCGTCTACCCCTCCCGGATGATGAGCTTCGGCCTGACATCTACCCTTCCTACCAACTCTCACCCCACCTTCCCCCTGCCTCTTCCTCAGGGCTCCCTCTCCTCCCCCTCCCTTCTCCTGAGCGGCTTCCCCCTCCTACTCCCCCTCCCTCTCTTGTGCTCCTCTTCAGTGTCTCTGCACTCCCTCCTGATTTTTCTTCCCTCTTCATCTCCTGCCCCACCTGTCTCCTGCTGACACCCCTACTCTCTCCGTCCCGCACCCTCCCCTGCTGCCCCTTGCTCTCCCCTTCTTTTACATCCTCTCTGACCTTTCTCTCAGCAGGTCCCACCTGACAGTTTTATTCTTCGTCGTGTGTGCTCCGAGTGGGTTTTAAGTGTGTTGTTCTGGAGTGTTTTTAATACTGTGGCTGACTTTTAACCTGTGCATGTCCATTTAGTGTCTTCTCTGTGTTTTAAGAATCGCCAACTGTATTTTTTAACTTTATGGTGACTTTTTTAACTGTCTCCCATGAACGTCTCCGTATCAGTCTGTTGTTACCTCCATTTTCTCCCTTTACTCTGTTTTATGTTCCCCTTTTTTATCGCCTTACGTATGTAACATTTTATTCTTATTTTACTTGTCGTGTCACTCGGCCGAAGAGCGGCGGACTGTGCCGCTGACAGCCCTCCGCTGCCCATATGAGGCAGGGGAATGAAATCACAATAAAGAAAACAAATTGCACCAACGCGATTTTAATGCTTATACACTTTGATGTGTGGCTCAGTAATAGAAGTCCGCGTTAAGACTGACACGTGCTCCACACGAATCGCAGACTTCTAGTACTCAGGCACACACAATTTATTTCATCGAAGTGTACGGGCCTGAAGATGGCATCGAATCAAGTAGCCAAGTAAATATAAAATCTGAAGTACAGATGGAGGAGTTTCATTTTTAATAAAAAAAAAGTTAAAGATTTGGATTCTCGGCACTGTTTCCCAAATCAATTACATATCAACGTATGCTTCAGATTCAAATAGAGTAACACTACAGTAACGCACAAGCAACAAACAGGTAAAAACTCATGCAAGCTAAGGATGATTTTTTACACTTATGGGAATTGGAGATAATGATTATCGACTGGATGGGCAGAGAGGGAAATAATTTGGAGAGTAAAAATGATCTGGGCAACTCGGCAGTGTTTCCAACACTAAACAAGTACGCTGAATCCGACTGGTCCGAAAAAGAATGTTAGGTTCAAATGGCTCTGAGCACTATGGGACTTAACATCTGAGGTCATCAGTCCCCTAGAACTTAGAACTACTTAAACCTAACTGACCTAAGGACATCACACACATCCATGCCCGAGGCAGGATTCGAACCTGCAACCGTAGCGGTCGCTCGGTTCCAGACTGCAGCGCCTAGAACCGCACGGCCACCACGGCCGGCGAATGTTAGGAAGCACTACAATTACCAGTTATGACTTTTAGTAACGAGATATGCCGGTGGGCGTTACCTGCGAGAACTGTTCAGGAGCTGAAAGTTCGTCTGACAGCAATGTGGAGATGTACACTGAACTACTGCGTACAAGGATGATACATGGAGACACATTCAAGGCTGGAAGTTAATTCAACGAATTGAATGAGCATTATCTTTACCTCATTCAAATATACTGTCTGCCTCTACGACCGTTAGCACATGATACATAGTTACATTCGTGTCTAACATTAAGGCAAGAATGCGTGTTCCCAGTCCTACCGAACTCCTCTCTCTGCGACATCGAATAACATTGCCGTAAGTAGTGGTGGGCATGAAATCGCGTATCTGTTAGAAATCGCAGTGACTGAGAAGTCACAGATATAACAGTAGCATCTTTACAGAATCTAACTGCGATTTCAGTCACAGTTAGCTGTCGCAAGTAGTATTTCACATTCAAAAACGCGAGCCATCTATTGGCCGAATTTAGCACTGCTTTCTGCGATTTCAGTGACAAGTCGCAACTAAGAGTCGCAAGTAGCAACTAAAAAGCGCGGTTAACAGTGGCATCTGTTGGCCGAAGTTCGTATTACGTCCATCTCTGCGGTACGCTATGGAGTCTAACTGCGATTTCCGTGACAAGTCGCAAGTAGCACTGCAAAGTTCATATTAGGCTATTCGCTAGCGAGTCAAACTGCGATTTCTGTGACAAATCGCAACTAAGAGTAGCAAGTAGCAACTAAAAAGCGCAGTTAACATACTTTTCCTAGTGTCATCTGTTGACCGACGTACGTACTTCGTTATGAGAGCCTTGTGCCTCACGAGATCGATGTGCTGTGTGTGCATATGAAGGGCTTATTTCAATAGTGGTACAAGTCAATTTTTGTTAATTTTGAGATATAGAGTCGTAAAGTTAAATGAGTGCTGAAAAATCTGCAGTTGAGATACCAGAAATATTCAAGCATATGGCTTCTTGCTAGAGATGAACCTTTATTTATGTTTGTTTGGATCACTAATTTCAGAAGCATTATAGACAGAAAAGTGTAGGTAATGGACTTGTACCACTATTGAAATAAGCCCTTCTTATTATATGACGACATGCACATTCAGCATCAGTTATGGTTGGTCAAATACTGCTGTGACTCTGAATGTATTACATTAATAAGAAGCAACATTGCCTTTTTCTCCTGAAAATATCAAGTAATGTAACAAATGTGTTTGATTCTGCTTCCAATATGACAGTTTTGGTTAATACTCCACATGCCTACAGGACTTTGCAATGTTAACACAGCAGAACTCTGACATCTGTATAAGTGTAGAGAAATGAAAACAGTCATATGAATGCCTCACTTTTGTTCCGACACAGTTCAAGACTCGGGAGAAAAGTTTTACGCCTGGTGTTCTACATGGCAACTTCACACACAAGAACTTTTTGCCGACACTACTACCACCTACATAAGTAAGCTTTTCCTGTGTCACTTTCAAGTAATGCACTTAAGCTATTCCTGATTTAACTGGAAGATCTGTACTTCCCACTTTCATATCAACAGCCTCAAAATGCATAATGTAGACTTCGGGATATGTTACAGGTCAGTGTCACACCAAGATTGTGGAGAAAGGGGGGGGGGGGCGGCACGTCGGTATCCAACAAGTGTTTACCAATAAATAAGTGGCAGAAAATTACGGGTATAGGACGGCTTAACATGTGGAAAATGAGATTTTTATTATTCACTCAATGTATTTAACATTTATTATTCCTTTAAAATCGCAGAACAACTTCAATAAAACACTTTAATCAGTCACACACTTATTTCATAATTATTTCACTTTTAAACTGCAAATCCTCTAAGAGCTGTCTTGAATCTTCACGAGTCTCTCTCAACAGCCTTGATGTGGATAGATATGTACAGCAACCAGTAATCAGTCAGAACTGCGTCTGCAAAAACACAAGGATTATTAAACAATTTTTGCTGTCACTAATTACTAGCAATATAATTGACAGAGTAGATTGCTAATATTTGCTAATTCACATTCGCAAGAACGATCTCACTGAAGTAATTAAGTCCATCAAAACGCTTAGAAACTAACCTCTCGTCTGACGAAAACCGTCTAAAGACTGACAATTTCTTCAGATCTGTTGACAATGATATTTAGAATTATCACTTTACTGAGTGACTGAAATGTAGTTCAGGTACCTATGAACATAATAATATGTTAGAATTCATTTTCTAAACACGAACTATTACGGTACTGTGCGGCTACTTACATATTAATTACACTATTAATATTGTCACAGTTGTTTCTTTAATACAAAATTAAAGCCAACGGAAGAATAAACGTAAAACATACTTACCAATGACAGGTTTGTTGAGATGCAACTTTCAGTGTGGACAGATGTAACTTTTTCATACGGTGGTACGTCGCAGAAATCGCAGGAGTCACAGAAATCGCAGAATTAGCAGAAGTCACAGAAATCGCAGAAATCGCGGAAGTAGCAGAAATAGCAGTGGCGGAGGGATACGCGACTTAGGTTCCTTAACTGCGACAAATCACAGTTAAGAATAACAGATACTGAAAAGTAGCATTCACAGAAATCACTGATATCGGAAAAACGCAGTTTAGCCCATCACTAGCCGTAAGTAACGTTACCAAAGGGGCTCGAGGCTCGATATAACACCTCCGAGCCCATGGTGCATTTATATCCTTGCTTGCGAGGCTCGAGTCATCATCGAGCCGATCAAAAATTCTTTCTTCGCTTGCTTGTCTGTTTATTGCATTAGTCTATCAATATCAGTACCGTTCATCAATATGTAGAATATGTTACTACAAAAATTGATGAATATGAAATATTTTCGCCCAAAATAATGTAGAGACATGGGCGCTTGTAGCAATTGTACTAGTGAAAGCTGCGTAAGTAGCTGATTTCGTGCAGGAAAGTTTTGTTATTTCTAAGATTTTCCTGTGCAGCTTGCAAATGCGAAATGGACAAGAAACATGCGAGAGGCTCCACACCGCACAAGTTGCTTGCCGTCGCCAACAGATGGCAGACCGAAACGCTGTCTTGATAAATACGCCACAGCTCCAGCGCCGCAGATCGGTGTGCATTTCGACTCACTACGCTGCCAATTTCGGACGTTCTAGCAAAATAGCTACCTCGTGGGAGAACGAACAGGTGTGTTTTAAACCCTCAATTATGCAACCGGGTAGATTGGCAAAGTTTCACAAATGGGAATATAGTATGAGACAGATTCTGTAAGAATTGAACGTTCACCTTTTGCATGTTACAGGGCTTCATAGTATATCCTGCAGCAGTCTCGAAATAAATTCTCGCACTTGCTGGAACTAGGTGCTAATCATTTTTAACTGTATGCGTCGGCTTTATGGACTCATTAGAACGTGAATTTCTAAAAGAGCATTACTCAACCGTAAACAGCTAGGCAAATTCATTAACATCTATCGAACGTAATTCCAGTTTATAAGTTTCTACGTTTAATCTACTTGCCCTTGCGTTTGGTGTAAGTTCGATTATTTTTGTTACATTTAGGTTACAGATTCTTTGCGGCTTTTGGAAATGCGTATCTTGCGTGTAGTATGCGTCGATATGCATTCTGGCGCCCCACCATTAGTCAGCCATTAGTCAGTGTATTCATACAGTATGCTTGTATGTTACACATAAGTGAGATATTTTGTGATCTTAATTCAAGATCAGAGTGTGCATAAAAGTAGTGAAGATGGGAACGGTACTTCATCCATAAATTTCATTCAACTTTGTTATGTGAATCAGCATTTATTGTGTCAAAGTGAAAACTTCATACGTCTCTTCACTTCTGCTACCACAGTGTCTGCATTTCTCAGATAAGTTTTCATATTTGTGTAGGTCTCTTTGTGACCTCTTAACTGAAACAACCTCTGACTCATAGCAGTATGTCTGAGCAGTGATTTTCATAATCACCAGCAGCAGTACTGTACAGATTACCTGATTCAACTAATCTTAGTTTGTTGCTGGTTACATATTTCACACTAAATATAATTTGTAGAAACGCAATTTTTCCATCTGCTGGCACTGCTGCAGCTGCAAGTTATAGAATGATAGCTATCAGAACGCCATGAGCGCATTTATAGTGACATGCACATACTAGGTAATTAATTTTTTGTCTACACCAAACAGGTTACTATGTCAAAAACATACCGAATGAGGCGGGGCAGTGAACAGCACACTGGAATCATTTCGAGTACTCAGAAGGACAACGGTTCAAATCCGCGTTCGCCGTCCTGCTTTAGGTGTCCTATTATTCCCCAAATCACTTCAGCATAATGCTGGGATGGTTCCTTTCAAAGTGTATGACCTTATTTCCTTCACCATCCTTTGCTAATCTGAGTTTCTGGTCCGTCTCTAACGACTTCATTGTTGACGAGATTTTTAACAGTGATCTCCTATGTCTAAATCATTATTTTGTTCAGGGTGATCAAAAAAGTCAGTATAAATTTGAAAACTGAATAAATCACATATAGACACACATGCTTGGAATGACATGTGGTTTTATTAGAACCAAAAAAATACAAACGGTCAAAAAATGTCCAACACATGGCGCTTCATCTGATCAGAATAGCAATAATTAGCATAACAAAGTAAGAAAAAGCAAAGATGATGTTCTTTACAGGAAATTCTCAATATGTCCACCATCATTCCCCAATAACAGCTGTAGTCGAGGAATAATGTTGTGAACAGCACTGTAAAGCATGTCCGGAGTTATGGTGAGGCATTGGCGTCGGATGTTGTCTTTCAGCAGCCCTAGAGATGTCGGTCGATCACGATACACTTGCGACTTCAGGTAACCCCAAAGCCAATAATCGCACGGACTGAGGTCTGGGGACCTGGGAGGCCGAGCATGACGAAAGTGGCGGCTGAGCACACGATCATCACCAAACGACGCGTGCAAGAGATCTTTCACGCGTCTAGCAATATGGGGTGGTTCTAATAAAACCCCATGTCGCTCCAAGCATGTGTGTCAATTTTTACCTCTCTATCTACATTATTCCGTGGTTTATTCAGTTTTCAAATTTATACTGACTTTTTGATCAGCCGTTACATTTCAGAGACATGGAAACACATGTCATGAAAGTGATGCTGTAGCAGCTTCGACCAACAGTACTGCAGAGCCTGCAGAAGGAAATGACATGGAGCTTCTGCGTGAACCAGACTGAACAGTAGAACAGCTATTTTCAGCACAACCTACTTGGAATCAGGAGGACGTGCTACACTCAGGTCTTCGACATCAACAAAATGGAATGATACTGAAGTCGACTATTTTAGTGCAGTGCAATTGCTTGCAGATACCCTGAAACAAAATGATAATGGTGATGTGGGCAGTTTTATCGACAATCTGACAACAGTTTTGAAAGCAATTAGAAGACATAAAGCAAGACCACTGTAACGCATCAAACAGATTTTGAGTCAGTTACATGTGTGCATATTATTTAAACAAAAATTTGATTTCTGTCATGCAGATAAACTGAATCCTTGTTACCTCCTGTGTGTATTAATATGATGCTTGCCTGTCATCAGAATGACTACTGTCAGCAGCTGTAGTTACGTACCTCTGTGCTACCAAATCACTTTAAGTCTGGTTATTCTGGAGACTGTGTGATAGGTTGTGCATAGAGTTGTGATATTTTATTTAACATTTATGGGTACAGCTGTATCAGGTTATATTCTCTTGTGTTAGTCCAAGTTGAAGTTCTACATGGTACACTGGTGTTCAGAAATGGTAGATCAGAGTACCTCTCTGGGAACCAGATTTTAAAAGAGCGCAAGTGATATAGAAGACAGCTGTGTGACTTGTACTTACTTCATAAGTACACTACTGGCCATTAAAATTGATACACCACGAAGATGACGTGCCACAGGCGCGAAATATAACCGACAGGAAGAAGATGCTGTGATATGCAAATGATTAGCTTTTCAGAGCATTCACACAAGGTTGGCGCCGGTGGCGACACCTACAACGTGCTGACATACTGAAAGTTTCCAACCGATTTCTCATACACAAACATCAGTTGACCGGCGTTGCCTGGTGAAACGTTGTTGTGATGCCTCGTGTAAGGAGGAGAAATGCGTACCGTCACGTTTCCGACTTTGATAAAGGTCGGATTGTAGCCTATCGCGATTGCGGTTTATCGTATCGCGACATTGCTGCTCGCGTCGGTCGAGATCCAATGACTGTTAGCAGAATATGGAATCGGTGGGTTCAGGAGGGTAATACGGAACGCCATGCTGGATCCCAACGGCCTCGTATCACTAGCAGTCGAGATGACAGGCATCTTATCCGCACGGCTGTAACGGATCGTGCAGCCACGTCTCGATCCCCGAGTCAACAGATGGGGACGTTTGCAAGACGACAACCATCTGCACGAACAGTTCGACGACGTTTGCAGCAGCACGGACTATCAGCTCGGAGACCGTGGCTGCGGTTACCTTTGACGCTGCGTCACAGACAGGAGCGCCTGCGATGGTGTACTCGACGACGAACCTGGGTGCACGAATGGCAAAACGTCATTTTTTCGGGTGAATCCAAGTTCTGTTTAGAGCGTAATAATGGTCACATCCGTGTTTGGCGACACCGTGGTGAACGCACATTGGGAGCGTGTATTCGTCGTCGCCATACTGGCGTATCACCCGGCGTGATGGTATGGGGTGCCATCGGTTACACGTCTTGGTCACCTCTTGTTCGCACTGACGGCACTTTGAACAGTGGACGTTACATTTCAGAGATGTTATGACCTGAGCCTCTAACCTTCATTCGATCCCTGCGAAACCCTACATTTCAGCAGGATAATGCACGACTGCATGTTACAGGTCCTGTAAGGGCCTTTCTGGATACAGAAAATGTTCGACTGCTGCCCTGGCCAGCACATTCTCCAGATCTCTCAGCAATTGAAAACGTCTGGTCAATGGTGGCCGACCAACTGGCTCGTCACTATACTCCAGTCACTACTCTCGATGAACTGTGGTATTGTGTCGAAGCTGCATGGTAGCTGTACCTGTACATGCCATCCGAGCTCTGTTTGACTCAATGCCCAGGCGTATCGAGGCCGTTATTACGGCCAGAGGTGGTTGTTCTGGGTCCTGATTTCTCAGGATCTATGCACTGAAATTGCATGAAAATGTAATCACATGTCAGTTCTAGTATAATATATTTGTCCAATGAATACCCGTTGATCATCTGCATTTCTTCTTGTTGTAGCAATTTTGATGCCCAGTAGTGTATTTCAACAGCAGTAATTTCCAATAATTAAACTCACAAAAGAACCCCTTGCACATGATTTGTGTGCCATGCTGCACTGCTCTCCCTTGCAGTGAAGATTTTGAAAGGCGGCTCACTAGTCTTGTTAGTCGCCACTTGACTGTTAGAGTGAAGTCAGAGTGAGTGTAGCAGGTACACTTTTCACAGCCACATTTGTATCACAGCTGCACATGAGAAGTTTTGGATTGATTGGTGATAACTGTAGAGCACGAAACAAATAACCTACATTTCGAAAACCCTGCTAGACATGTGAAACATCAGTACCCAGAGTTAACATATAAGGTTCAGTTGTCATCTCTGTAACCAGCAGCAACAAACTGTTGTTATTGTCAGTGAACAACTATTACTACTGGGAAGTTTAACACCACATAGATGAGAATGCCATACTGATATGTACAAGAATAATTACTAATAAGCTGTAGTGTATTCAATCAGAAAAGTTTGTAAAAATTTGTTTAGGTGTTCAACAGGCTTAAAATGAGGCCTGAAAGTACTTTCCTAACAAACATGGAAGAGCGAAAATTTTGTCACATCAGTAATATGAGAAACGAAGCTGTTCTCAAGAAAAGTCACTCACCTTTTATCTACAATGCCTGAATTAAGTCGAAATTGTTTATGTGAAATCATGGAAAACAGAAGGGGGTGTGGTTTCGGGAGTATGTAGCAGAGGCACCCAAATGAAACACGGAACGAACTGCCGAGATGACCAGACAGAGGATACGTGGGAGCTCAAATGCACAGATGTTTAGAAGAATAGTGGTGACGAACTGGATGATCCTGCAGCAGTAGGAGTAGGAGGTATGGAGTTGTTTGTGTGGGGTGGGGTGTCAGTAGGGCTCGGTGGGAGCAGGTTTGGCTGTAGACTTGTAAGAGTAATTGGGATGGGGCTGGTTGCGAGTGTTGCAGGTGTGTGGGGACCGAAGACTGGAACAGTACCGGTAAGAGTGGTTAGCTTTGCAGTGGGGGGAGATAGGAGGGTTTTTGTAGTCACGAATTAAACGACCGTTGTAGACAGGCATTTGCAGGCTCGGGATCGGGAAGGTGGTAGAGGAACGCTCCGTCCCGAAAGAGGTGATTTACAGTTGAGGGTTCTTCAGAAAAGACGAAAATGAGGAATGCGGGAGCGGGATGGTTGTGAAATAGAAGGGCTCTTTGGATTAGGTGTCAGGACTGGAGTTTCTGTCTCACTGCAGAGCGAGGATTCGCAGAGACGACGGCAGAGGAGGAAACCCCGACACCGCCAATCTTCGTCCGATACCGAGGAGAAGACAGCCTAGAAGATGGGGTAAACGGGGAGATTGGTGTGATGTAGCCTCGCGTCCAGAACCGAACGACATCAGTCTGCCGGTAGCCCGATCTCCCGCGTGGCCACCCGGCCCACGAGCTGTGACAGTGGCGGGGAGGGGGAGGGGGAGGGCAGGCTGGCTGAGTATGGATGGATGGCGGCAGACGACCCGTGACCGCCAAAGTCGCCACAGTGGCAGCAGGAGGCGCACCACTAGCAAGTGAAGACGTCCTGCACACAGACATCGACACCGTCCCGGAAGAAGTGGAAACCCAATCCTGGACGGTGCTCCACACGGAGACAGAAGCAGTCCACCTTGTGTCGACGGAAACTTTCCGTCGCCAACTGCAAGTGGAGTCGTGAAGGTCGCAGATGACGGCTGAGTCGTGGGTCGAAGTGACCTCCCGTACTGAACAAACTGTTCCACAAATATCTGCGCATAAATATACGTATTTACAGTAGACGTACACATGTACACTGCATGAGATATAGCTGCAGACTGACAGAATTAATATGGCGGCTCTGATGAGCGATCTAAGTCAAAGATTATGTTGTTTATGGTCTATATGACCTACCGATACCACAGAGTTAACAGAACGAAATCACTCACAACCACTGAACTTTATATTACTGCTGTGCATGCCACATTACTAAAGCCAACTGACAATTTGAACTACCAGATATCAAATTGTTTGTCGCCTACAACATGTTCCCACATTTGTTTTATTCTAATATGTTAAGCAGTTATGAGAATTTTACTGAGTTAATAAAAGTATGTCATTATAGAATTTGTTGTGCTTATTATCTTGCTCATTTCACATATTTCCAAATTAATCATTGTGCTGGAGATCTGAGGTGGGGTCATTGAAGTTTCAGTTTAGTTTTGTGTTAATAATCAAAGTAAAATCATGCGGACTATGGCAACACTTAACTGTATGCTTACTAGTCTCTTCATAAACTATTCATATTGAAATGTAATATTAAGGATCCTCACACAAAACTTACTCTGCACAGTTTAAAGTTACACAGATGCAGACATGTTTTGCCATGTGAGAGAGACGTCTTGGATGCAAATGACTACTGCTGCCGTAATATAACAGCTTTGTGATTTTATTTTGCATAGAAGACAGTAGTAGATGAAGACACTGCTATTTTGGTAAGTATTGTTGTTCTGGGAGAGAAATAATTTCATAACCATTTCTTTCTGTCAGTGGGTTTCATATGATTGGCATAACACAAGGTGCATTCTAAAAATTAAACTGATGTGAAAGCTATTGTCTGTGTACTCATGAATTATGAGATATATTTGTATTGCACCTGAAGTATACTCCTATAAAGAATTAAATATTTGATTTCCAAATACTTAACGCCATGGTAGTCTCATTAGCTATGAAGAAATGGTAGTGCTGCACAAGACCTTGTTTATATGGTCCAGGTAGTCCTTGATGTTATCCGTATTACTAAACATTTGGATGTTCACGAAATGTTTTACTAACGGCAAATATTCTAGTATGTACTAAAATGTACATACCTTTTACTTTGGCACTAACAAGCAAAACTTTTCTGGCACTTGGAACATCACGAAGAAGGTCTTTGAAGGAAAGTGGCAATACTTGTGATGTTTGTCTGTTAGCTAGTATAAATTTCAGATAAATTGTGAAATTATTATCATGAGAACTACTATATATGAATCACACATATGTCCAACCACCCATGTTCAAATTCCAGTGTGGTGTTTATATAGTGTCGCAATAAACTCCCAGCACACATAACAATTGGAATTTCGCGCCCATATACATTTAGAACAATGCTAATGACATAACTTGGTACCCACTCTTTAAAGTTATCGGTCTGTAGAAGACATTGTTAACCCCCAGTTGCAATATACATATTATAGAAAGGGTATATTCTTTTTGTATGTATTCACTTGTACATTTACTGGTATATGTATATCCCAATAGAGCACCTCCCAGTAATTCATTAATATCTTGAAAGTCAGTGGCTGTTCCAAGTGGTAGCTTCCATGAGAGTGAAAGATGACAACTTATTTAACTTACATAGGAGTATTTTAGATCAGATGGGTTGGGAGGGGGTATTTGGTCAATTCTGTGAAGGATATGTTGAACACGCATATTAACGATTCATTCTATATGAACAATACAAAAGGTATACATTTTCATCGGTTGCTGTTGTTGTTGTCGTCTTCAGTCCTGAGACTGGTTTGATGCAGCTCTCCATGCTACTCTCTCCTGTGCAAGCTTCTTCATCTCCCAGTACCTACTGCAGCCTACATCCTTCTGAATCTGCTTAGTGTATTCATCTCTTGCTCTCCCTCTACGATTTTTACCCTCCACGCTGCCCTCCAATACTAAATTGGTGATCCCTTGATGCCTCAGAACATGTCCTACCAACCGATCCCTTCTTCTTGTCAAGTTGTGCCACAAACTTCTCTTCTCCCCAATCCTATTCAACACCTCCTCGTTAGTTATGTGATCTACCCATCTAACCTTCAGCATTCTTCTGTAGCACCACATTTCGAAAGCTTCTATTCTCTTCTTGTCTGAACTATTTATCGTCCATGTTTCACTTCCATACATGGCTACACTCCATACAAATACTTTCAGAAACGACTTCCTGACACTTAAATCTATACGCGATGTTAACAAATTTCTCTTCTTCAGAAACGCTTTCCTTCCCATTGCCAGTCTACATTTTATATCCTCTCTACTTCGACCATCATCAGTTATTTTGCTCCCCAAATAGCAAAACTCCTTTACTACTTTCAGTGTCTCATTTCCTAATCTAATACCCTCAGCATCAATCGACTTAATTCAACTACATTCCATTATCCTCGTTTTGCTTTTGTTGATGTTCATCTTATACCCTCCTTTCAAGGCACTGTCCATTCCGTTCAACTGCTCTTCCAGGTCCTTTGCTGTCTCTGACAGAATTACAATGTCATCGGCGAACCTCAAAGTTTTTATTTCTTTTCCATGGATTTTAATACCTACTCCGAATTTTTCTTTTGTTTTCTTCACTGCTTGCTCAATATACAGATTGAATAACATCGGGGAGAGGCTAGAACCCTGTCTCACCCCCTTCCCAACCACTGCTTCCCTTTCATGCCATTTGGTTTCTATACAAATTGTAAATAGCCTTTCACTCCCTATATTTTACCCCTGCTACCTTCAGAATTTGAAAGGAGTATTCCAGTCAACATTGTCAAAAGCTTTCTCTAAGTCTACAAATGCTAGAAATGTAGGTTTGCCTTTCCTTAATCTAGCTTCTAAGATAAGTCATAGGGTCAGTATTGCCTCACGTGTTCCAACATTTCTACGTAATTCGAACTGATCTTCCCCTAGGTCGGCTTCTTCTAGTTTTTCCATTCGTATGTAAAGAATTCGCGTTAGTATTTTGCAGCTGTGACTTATTAAACTGATAGTTCATTAATTTTCACATCTGTCAACACCTGCTTTCTTTGGGATTGGAATTATTATATTCTTCTTGAAGTCTGAGGGTATTTCGCCTGTCTCATACATCTTGCTCACCAGATGGCAGAGTTTTGTCAGGACTGGTTCTCCCAAGGCCGTCAGTAGTTCTAATGGAATTTTGTCTACTCCCGGGGCCTTGTTTTGACTCAGGTCTTTCAGTGCTCTGTCAAACTCTTCACGCAGTATCATATCTCCCATTTCATCTTCATCTACATTCTCTTCCAATTCCATAATATTGTCCTCAAGTACATCGCCCTTGTATAGACCCTCTATATACTCCTTCCATCTTTCTGCTTTCCCTTCTTTGCTTAGAACTGGGTTTCCATGTGAGCTCTTGATATTCATACAAGTGGTTCTCTTTTCTCCAAAGGTCTCTTTAATTTTCCTGTAGGCAGTATCTATCTTACCCCTAGTGAGATAAGCCTCTACACCCTTACATTTATCCTCTAGCCATCCCTGCTTAGCCATTTTGCATTTCCTGTCGATCTCATTTTTGAGACTGTATTCCTTTTTGCCTACTTCATCCCTCAAAGCTACCCATTCTTCTTCTACTGTATTTCTTTCCCCCATTCCTGCCATTTGTTCTCTTATGCTCTCTTTGAAACTCTGTACAACCTCTGGTTTAGTCAGTTTATCCAGGTCCCATCTCCTTAAATTCCCACCTTTTTGCAGTTGCTTCAGTTTTAATCTACAGTTCATAACCAATAGATTGTGGTCAGAGTCCACATCTGCCTCTTGAAATGACTTAAAATTTAAAACCTGGTTCCTAAATTTCTGTCTTACTGTTATATAATCTATCCGATACCTTCTAATATCTCCAGGATTCTTCCATGTATACAACCTTCTTTTATGATTCTTGAACCAAGTGTTAGTTATGATTATGTTGTGCTCTGTGCAAAATTCTACCAGGCGGCTTCCTCTTTCATTTCTGTCCCCCAATCCATATTCACCTACTATGTTTCCTTCTCTCCCTTTTCCTACTACCGAATTCCAGTCACCCATGACTATTAAATTTTCATCTCCCTTCACTATCTGAATAATTTGTTTTATTTCGTCATACATTTCTTTAATTTCTTCGTCATCTGCAGAGGTAGTTGGCATATAAACTTGTACTACTGTAGTAGGCGTGGGCTTCGTGTCTATCTTGGCCACAATAATACGTTCACTATGCTGTTTGTAGTAGCTTACCCGCATTCCTATTTTTTTATTCATTATTAAACCTACTCCTGCATTACCCCTATTTGACTTTGTATTTATAACACTGTATTCGCCTGACCAAAAGTCTTGTTCCTCCTGCCACCGAACTTCACTAATTCCTGCTATATCTAACTTTAACCTATCCATTTCCCTTTTTAAATTTTCTAACCTATGGGCTGGATTAAGGGATCTGGCATTCCACACTCCGATCTGTAGAACGCCAGTTTTCTTTCTCCTGATAACGACGTCCTCTTGAGTAGTCCCCGCCCGGAGGTCCGAATGGGGGACTATTTTAGCTCCGGAATATTTTACCCAAGAGGACGCCATCATCATTTAACCATACAGTAAAGCTGCATGCACTCAGGAAGAATTACGGCTGTAGTTTCCCCTTGCTTTCAACCGTTCGCAGTACCAGCACAGCAAGGCTGTTTTGGTTAGTGTTACAAGGCCAGATCAGTCAATCATCCAGACTGTGGCCCCTGCAACTACTGAAAAGGCTGCTGCCCCTCTTCAGGAACCACACATTTGTCTGGCCTCTCAACAGATACCCCTCCATTGTGGTTGCACCTACAGTACGTCTATCTGTATTGCTGAGGCACGCAAGCCTCCCCACCAACGGCAAGGTCCATGGTTCATGAAACATTTGATTTCTTCCTACATTCCATGATCATGGTTAGAGACGAAAAAAATGAAAGTCTTAAAAAAATGGCTCTGAGCACTATGGGACTTAACTTCTGAGGTCATCAGTCCCCTAGAACTTAGAACTACTTAAACCTAACTGACCTAAGGACATCACACACATCCATGCCCAAGGAAGGATTCGAACCTGCGACTGTAGAGGTCGCGCGGTTCCAGACTGTAGCGCCTAGAACCGCTGGGTCACGCCGCCCGGCACTGAAAGTCTGTAGAGGTATATGACAACTCTGTGGAAAGTTACAAGTCTGCAATGTCTGGAAACAAATTAACACATCTCAGGTAAATGACTATTATTATTCTAATTGGTGTGTAGCAACGGTACTTCTGTTCCAAAGTAAATTTGCTGGGATTTACAAATGGCCTCACTTTCTCCAGTTTCCCCTCACTCCTCCCCCCCCCTCCCCTACTCCAGACTGTTACCAGCCAACAAGCGAGATGGACAGGCGTGCAGTGGAACCTCTGTTAATTTCGATTTGTTGTCCCCTAGTTTCCTTGAACAGAATAACAAGTAAGAGTGCATGATATCTTTCTCTTCCTCTTTCATGAGAACAGTAAATAATTAGCTTTTCATTAATTTATTTTCTTAAATACATAAAGGATACAGTCACCCATTTGTGTGGTTTCAGTGTTAATTTACACATGTAATTCGATGAAAAGTCAAATCAAAATGCTGAATTTTAAAATGCAATAGATTTTGTTCTCCTGTATATCAATGCAAAAGTGATAATGTACAATTTCTGAAACTTTACAGTATTTCACACCTTAATGAGAGATAATTTATATTTTTACTGGAAATGGAATGATGAAGATTTACTAAGAGTGGATAACAAATCATGACTTTTGGTACATTGTATTTGGTATAGAAGTATTTTAATATATTTTCGAGTGTATGTTAAATTAGTATCTTGCTAGGTGGTAAATTTTGCTACAAATTTGTAAGATACATTACTAAGCAAGTTCTGAATTGGCCTCAGCTATGCCAGGTACTTCTACAGCAAAAAATGGTTCAAATGGCTCTGAGCACTATGGGACTCAACATCTGAGGTCATCAGTCCCCCAGAACTTAGAACTACTTAAACCTAATTAACCTAAGGACATCACACACATCCATGCCCGAGGCAGGATTGGAACCTGTGAAAGTAGCAGTCGCGCGGTTCAGATTGAAGCGCCTAGAACCGCTCGGCCACGCTGGCCGGCACGTCTACAGCAAAGGTAGGTGAAGGCAGCTTAGCCCAATTAATTACTCAGTATTTAGGTGAATATCGTAAGAAGAAACAGACTTCAGAGCGAGAGAAGTCATCCAAAGTTAAAACCAAAAAATGTACCCTTACCGTAATACCAAAAAGCAGCCAAATTACTTTGTTCTTGCTAGATCGATACAAGCTTTTTTTGTATGTTATTCACTGAGCAGTTCTGCTGAAGAGTGTTGAGGGGGAGGGGCGAAAGACCTAGCATAGCTTGAAGAACATGCAATACAGTTATGAAACACTGTAGCAGTTATTTAGCGCAAGCCCACAACTGGGAGAAACATACAACGGGTTTGAATGACACTTACTAAATTTCATACAATTCCTGTCTGATAACAGACACTACAAACTGCAGCAAAACTGGCTGTTTTCCTGAGATGTTTGCAACTGCACGTTAGGACGCTAACTTATCACACAGCAACAGCCACAATTCTTTATAGTCCCTAAATTAATTTCATTTATAATGCACAGGGACCAGATTGGAAGAATTTACAAGTTAAAATTCACCCATTACACATGCAAATAGCAACGAAGTAACTCATACATTCAAATATCTTTTTCTTGCATTGTATCATTACGTTTATATGCGAAACATTCGAGAAACGAAAACCGAATTTCGGGAACTGTTTTTCGCTGTTGTAACACTTTCTGATTTAGTCAGCACAGTCGCTGTTTATCTTCAATTAGACAATTTGTAAACAGCTAGTTTAATATTTCTACTTATTCCTCACTGATCGAAAAGCCACTCCATCCATATTAGCCGAAAATTTTTGCGGATTTCCAGAATCGATTTTGAAGTGTTGATACGACCAACCAAAAGAGGTATGGGGAAATCGGTTTATGAAATGCAGTTTTGGGAGTTCCATGTAAGTGGGGTGTATGTTGGCTCTGCTGTCCTAAAGGAACATCTTAAACTAAGTGAATTACTTATCGACATTAACCATCATAATACTAATTTTTTTTTGTATTGCTTGTAATGTCTTCAATTCACTATAAATATTTTAATTTTCGTAATAATGTGCACTTGCATTGATACACGCAAATATCTTACTTATTACTAAATATCTTTTATTTATTACTAAATATCATAACACTTTAAATATATACATTCGCAGCAGAACCTGAGAAGCAACGTGGTGTAGTGGATATGATACAAAACTGTTGCATGGAGGGTCCTGGGTTCAAAACGCACCTGGACTGTACAATTTTAATTTCTATATTTGGCTGGAGTACATTCTAGAGGTATCCACAACTGCAAGAATCATTGTACTAGTTGTTGTGTAGCTATACATACAGGGTGTTACAAAAAAGGAGTACAGCCAAATTTTCAGGAAACATTCCTCACACACAAATAAAGAAAAGATGTTATGTGGACATGTGTCCGGAAACGTTTAATTTCCATGTTAGAGCTCATTTTAGTTTTGTCAGTATGTACTGTACTTCCTCGATTCACCGCCAGTTGGCCCAATTGAAGGAAGGTAATGTTGACTTCGGTGCTTGTGTTGACATGCGACTCATTGCTCTACAGTACTAGCATCGAGCACATCAGTACGTAGCATCAACAAGTTAGTGTTCATCACGAACGTGGTTTTGCAGTCAGTGAAATGTTTACAAATGCGGAGTTGGCAGATGCCCATTTGATGTACGGATTAGCACGGGGCAATAGCCGTGGCGTTTGTATCGAGACAGATTTCCAGAACGAAGGTGTCCTGACAGGAAGACGTTCGAAGCAAATGATCGGCGTCTTAGGGAGCACGGAACATTCCAGCCTATGACTCGCGACTGGGGAAGACCTAGAACGACGAGGACACCTGCAATGGACGAGGCAATTCTTCGTGCAGTTGACGATAACCCTAATGTCAGCATCAGAGAAGTTGCTGCTGTACAAGGTAACGTTGACCACGTCACTGTATGGAGAGTGCTACGGGAGAACCAGTTGTTTCCGTACCATGTACAGCGTGTGCAGGCACTATCGGCAGCTGATTGGCCTCCACGGGTACACTTCTGCGAATGGCTCATCCGACAGTGTGTCAATCCTCATTTCAGTGCAAATGTTCTCTTTACGGTTGAGGCTTCATTCCAACGTGATCAAATTGTAAATTTTCACAATCGACATGTTTGGGCTGACGAGAATCCGCACGCAATTGTGCAATCACGTCATCAACACAATTTTCTGTGAACGTTTCGGCAGGCATTATTGGTGATGTCTGGATTGGGCCCCACATTCTTCCACCTGCGCTCAGTGGGGCACGTTATCACGATTTCGTACGGGATACTCTACCTATGCTGCTAGAACATGTGCCTTTACAAGTACGACACAACATGTGGTTCGTGCACGATGGAGCTCCTGCACATTTCAGTTGAAGTGTTCGTACGCTTCTCAAAAACAGATTCGGTGACCGACGGATTGGTAGAGGCGGACCAATTCCGTGGCCTCCACGCCCTCCTGACCTCGACCCTCTCGACTTTCATTTATGGGGGCATTTGAAAGCTCTCGTCTACGCAACCCCGGTACCAAATGTAGAGACTCTTTGTGCTCGTATTGTGGACGGCTGTGATACAATATGCCATTCTCCAGGGCTGCATCAACGCATCAGGGATTCCGTGCGACGGAGGGTGGATGCACGTATCCTCGCTAACGGAGAACATTTTGAACATTTCCTGTAACAAAGTGTTTGAAGTCACGCCGGTACGTTCTGTTGTTGTGTGTTTCCATTCCACAATTAATGTGGTTTGAAGAGAAGTAATAAAATGAGCTCTAACATGGAAAGTAAGTGTTTCCGGACACATGTCCGCATAACATATTTTCTTTCTTTGTGTGTGAGGAATGTTTCCTGAAAGTTTGGCTGTACTCCGTTTTTGTAACAACACCCTGTATGGATACTTTGTGTTCTGGCCAGAGGCAGTTCGCTCCGAGCTGTTGTATGGGCAAGTGCTGAATATACCTTCGTTATGTGAAGTTAGTGTTCGTCATTCAGCTAATTACTCCTCCTTCTACGTGACATTATTCTGGTGGAGACGCTGGGTATCGGCAAGCGCACATTATCGACGACACAGTGGCTCCCATCAGGCCATGACAGAGCCGCCGTTTACGTGGCGAGAAACCCGAGTTCGAGCCATGTTCAATAGATCGCAGTCTACCGGAGACAGGAGAAGAAGAGGGCGTTAAGATGACGGCAGCGGTGTGCCACCACATGAGACATTCTTCCAGGTTCTCTGCTGACGATGGCCGAGACCCAAACAAGTGGCTGAAGGTATATGAGCGTATAGCCAAATTGAACAAGCGGGATGACGTTGTGTGTTTGGCTAACGTATTTTTTCTACTTGGAGGGCACTGCCAAGCAATGGTATGAGAACAACGAGGAGAAGCTCACAAGCTGGGAAGTATTCCAGGCGGAACTGCGCGAGTATTTTGGCGACACACGATGACAGAAGTGCGAGGCTGAAGATAAAGTGCAGGGCACAGCGTCCAGGAGAAACTACAGTATGCTACATTCAAGACGTCTTCGGGTTGTGTAAAATACTGGATGCTAGAATGAAGGAGGAAGTTAAGGTTGCACATCTCATGAAAGGTGTTGCTGAGGACGTGTATCGAGCCCTACTCCTGAAGGAAGTTTGGACAGCAGACGACTTCATAAAATGGTTTCAGTATATCGAGACAATGCATCAAAAAAGAATTATACGCAAGGAGTTTGAACGGCTTCCAAACGTCGTATCGATGCCTGTGATGGAAGAAGCAACTGAGTTCACAAGAGTTCTTCGTCAGATAGTGAGAGAGGAAGTTCAGAAGGCACTCGGATTGCACAGCGAGCAAAAAACCGAGACGCTTCAAGAGGTCATAAGGGAGGAAGTGGAACATACATTGAACCCAATCTCTCCTTCTTCATTTCCCTTTAAAATGGTGAAAAAGTCGAGACGCAGGTGGAGTTACGTTCCTACAATGCCACACGAGGGACCTGTTCGGGCACCGAGGAAGACTGATGTCTGGAGGACCCAGGATAACCGACCAGTATGTGTCCACTGTGGACAACTGGGAGATGTGGTACGCTATTGCCGAGAAAAGCGGTGGATATTTGATGACGACCGCGCTAGAAAACAACAGACCGATCTTAGCCGATGCCAACTCCGGGACGACGAAGATGACCAAGAAGATGTGGGTGCAGGACGATGTAGGTCATCATCGCCGCAAGCTAGCCGCTGGAGAGGACGCTCCCCAACACGCCGATAAAGGTCTCCATCGCTGTTTAGAAGCTCCAGCCGATCACGTAGCCGCCACAACCTGGAAAACTAAAGGGTGCTACCTTCCTTGGAGGTGAGGCCGCCAAAGAGAAAAACCCTCCGCCATCGATCACTACAAAAATGACAGGAAACTACGTCGACATTCTCACGGTTGGCCGACCAGCCCAAGCTCTTGTGGACTCTGGAGCATCATATCTAGCCGTTTCGGAGAAGTAACGTCGGCGGTTGCAGAAAACCGTATTCGTCGACACCAAAACATCTCTGCTGAAGTGGGCTAATGGGAGATATGTAAAACCTACAGGAAGACGTAGCATTCGTGATTCGTCTGGGTATAAGTGGCCATACACAGCCCTTAGAATTCATTGTCTTACAAAAGTGTAGTCATGGCATCATCCTCGGATGGGACTTTTTGAAAGCTTCTCATGCAACTGTAGATTGTGGTCAGTCGATGATTATGCTAGACGAGATGAGATACTGTGGACAGGGAGATGCACATGCGAGTGTGTGGACAGTACGTGTGCTGGATGAAGTGATCATTCGTGCGGTCAGCGCTGGAAAGGTAACTGTCATGTGTCGTGCAGTGCATCGACCCGTGGATCTTGTAGCGGAATGTAAGAGAAGCATACCACTGGAGAATAACTTGGTCATCCCAGCCTCTGTCACCTCGTTTAAGAACGGATTCGGTGAATTGTGGACAGTTAACTGTCGCCGAGAACCGCAGATCCTTCCAATACGAATGTGCGTAGCAAACTCTGAGCTGTAAATTGCAGAACAGCTGAGTGTCATAGAAACCTCCCATGCCGAGACTGTGGGCGAAATTGGCGCTACCACGAGGAGACGACATCTTCTAGCTCGAACAACACCAAATTTCACTAAGGAACAACGGAAGATGCTACTTGCCATTCTTCAAGAGTTCTCTGAATGCTTCAGTACACAGGTGAGGAGCAAATTAGACAAATTGACGGTGAAGCACTGGATTTGCACTGGAGACCATCAACCAATAAGCAGAGAGTGTACCCTGTGTCAGCAACGGAACATCGAATAATTCGTGACAAGGCAGAGAAAATGATGAAGAATGACATCGTTCAGCCTTCGCAGAGCCCGTGGTCGTCACCAGTGGTTCTCGTCAGGAAGTAGGATGGCAGTTGGCGCTTTAGTGTTGATTACAGGAAGCTTAATAAGACAATTAGAAAGGACGTTTACCCTCTCCCACGAATTGATGATACACTAGATTGTCTGAAGGAGGCCGAGTTTCTCTCAACCGTGGACATGTACTCGGGATACTGGCAAATCAAAGTAGATGAGGCTGATCCTGAGAAACCTGCATTCATAACCCCTGAGGGCCTGTAAGAGTTTAGGGTAATGCCGTTTGGTTTGTGTAATGCACCAGCAACTTTTGAATGGATGACGGATAATCTTCTACGTCACCTAAAGTGGACGATGTGTCTTTGTTAATTAGATGACATTATAGTGTTCTCAGAGACATTTGATGAACATATGAAAAGACACAGGGCCGTTCTTAAGTGTCTCCAACAAGGCGGACTGAAACTTAATCCAAGAAAGTGTCTCTTTGGAGCAAAAGAAATCAAAATACTTGGACACATTGTGTCAAACCAAGGTGTGCGGTCAGATCCAGAAAAGGTGAGAGCTGTAACGGAATTTCCAATTCCTAAAGGTATCGGAGATGTGAGAAGCTTCCTCAGATTATGTTCTTATTACCATCCTTTTACCAAAGACTTTTGTATCAAAGCCAGGCCACTCCGAGAGTTGTTAAAAACTGATGCTAAATTTATCTGGCTTGGTGCTCAACAAGATTCTTTTGATGTGCTGCGAAAAGCTCTGACGACTGCCCCTGTACTTGGTCTGTATGGTGAGAGGGCACCCACATAACTACACATAGGTGCCAGTGGGTATGGGATCGGTGCTGTTCTGGTGCATATTTTGGATGGGAAATTGAAGGTTATAGCTTCTGCTTCTACGACACTTACAAAAGGCGAGAGAAACTACTCAACTACAGAAAGGGAATGTCTTGCTGTGATCTGGGCCATGGGCAAATTTCGACAGTATCTCTATGGAAGGCCATTCACAGTTTTTACAGACCATCATTCACTTTGTTGGTTGACAGGTCTTAAGGATCCAACAGGACGACTCGCCAGGTGGGCGAGAGTATGAATTTCCCATGGTGTACAAAAGTGGAAGAAAACACCAAGATGCCAACTGCCTCTCACGAAACCCCGTGCAAGACCATCAAGACTTTGATGAAGATAGTGACTGTCTCGCTGCACTCCGGGATCTCTCTGATGAGCAGAAGAAGGACGCGAAGATATCTTAAATTCCGCTTGCCTTAAATCGGTCAGAGGATGTGAAAGGACAATTTAAGGTAGTTAATGGATTGCTTTGCAAGAAAAACTTTGATCCGTTTGGAAAGAGGGGGCTACCAGTGATTCCTTAACACACGCACTTAGATGTTCTACAGAAATTCCGTGACACACCTGAGGTCGGACATTTAGGATTTATTAAGAAACACGATAGGATCCGCAAGAGATTTTTCTGGCCAGGTTGATTTAGGAGTGCCCATCACTGTGTTGCACTGTCGAGAGTGCAGTTCCTCAGAAACCACCTGGCCGACTCGTACCAATTCCACCGGCCAAAACGGCTTTCCCACGTGTTGGGATTGACCTCCTCAGATGATTTCCAACGTCTGCTAGTGGCAATAGACGGATTATTGTTTGCACTGATTATCTGACACGCTACACCATTACAAAAGCCGTGAAAACAGCCAAAGCATCCCAAGTAGCCAAATTCATCGTGGAAGATATTGCATTAGAACACGGTGCCCCTAGGTCGTTAATTACGGATCGACGGAAAGTTTTTCAATCGAATCTTGTGACAGAGATAAACCGTCGGTGCAACATTACTCATCACATGACGACTGCCTACCATCCGCAAACTAATGGGCTTACTGAACGCCTTATTAAGACCTTGGCCGACATGCTATCAATCTTCGTCTGTGTTGAGCAGAGCAACTGGGATGAGGTGCTACCATACGTGACGTTTGCCTACACCACCACCAAACAGGACACCACAGGATTTACGCCTCTTTTCCTGGTGCATGGGTGTGAGGCGACTACGACGATGGACACTGTTTCCGTATATTTTGACTAAGGTTCAGTCTTGATCACACCATTCATGTTTTAATGATATAGGTAACCGGTTTCGGTTCTTTTTACAAAACCATCATCAGACCCATGGCTCCCTTAGGATGGTAGGCGGAGCTCTCCTCGCTGTTACGCAGTCGACTGATTAATAATTAATAATAATAATTATTATTAATAATAATAATTAATTGATCACTGTTTTCCAAAAATGTTTACCAAAATTGGGCACTGTTTCCGTTACATCCTGATGATGTGGACGATGACTACATCGGCCAGGTGTTAACCAGAGCTGAGGAAGCTCGGCAGTCAGCTCCACTCCGCACGCTGCTGGCTAAAGGAAACGATCGCCGAAGGTACGACGCGAGCCACCGCCCTCTTGTCTGCCAGCCTGGTGACCTCGTCTGGATCTTCACTCCTGTTTGGAAGGTTGGTCTCTGCTCAGGCGCTACTTTGGACCTTATAAGGTTGTAAGACACTTGTCTGATGTTACTTATGAAGTTGAAGATTTCGATTCCGACACAAGACGACGAAAGATCAGAGATACGGTGCATGTGCTTCGAATGAAGCCCTACGAGGATCCTGCAACCCAGAGTAAATTCGAAGCTCCGGCGACAAGCGGAAAGGTGACGAACAGCGTAGGGCGAACATAAGTCATCGGGAGTCGGAGTACGCAGGATCGATGACTCGTTCCCGGACTAGGACGACACGACGTGACACCGAGACGCTGTTCTCTTAAGGACAGGGCAATGTCGCACAAGAAGCTGAGTAGCAATGTGGTGTAGTGGATATGATATTAAACAGTTGCATCGAGGGTTGTGAGTTCAAAACTCACCTGGACTGTACAATTTTAATTTCTATAATCGGCTCGAGTACATTGTAGAAGTATCCACAAATGTCAAGAATGATTGTACTGGAATGTTCTGTAGCTCTGTATATAATGTGTGTATTCTGGATGGAGGCAATTCACTCCGCACTCTTGTATGTGTAATAAACCTTAATTAAGTGAAGTTAGTATTCGTAATTCAGCTGATTACATTGGAGGGGGTGTCTTCGAGAGACAGATCTGTGACGCTAAGTATTTTGGTGTAAATTATCCGTTTGTGTGGTCATTCTTGAGGGTATTTTTGTTCCGTCGTCGCAACTACGAAAATGCGTGATTTTTTTTTTCACCGGCCGCATTTCGCTTTATTGGGGTAAAGCATCATGAGTGGTCTGTAATTAAGTTCTTTACATTTTGATTTGCTTTTAGATCGAAAAACAGTTCATTAACAATAAGTTCATTTGTACTTACAGTGATTTTCGGTTGGTTTCTCGCTTACATTGGGAATTGTTGTCTGCTAGGATATCGTTGTTTTTCTGCGTTAGACTGATAATTTTGGTCTCGTTTTTAGTTGTTCAGCAGCACTATGCATTTCTTGTTTTTCACAACACACTTTTATGCACATCACTGCATTGTGTTTGTTTTTGTACTTCTAATGTGTTGTGGTTTGAGTTTTGTAGTGCTCCCAACATAACCTTTACACGACTTTGTCTCTCACTTACAATTCTTTTTTGGATTATTGTATGAGTATAATTCTATTTAATTATGCTTCTGTGAATTTATGTACTGTGTAATGTGTAATAGTAGGGAAAGACTCTCTCTCTCTCTCTCTCTCTCTCTCTCTCTCTCTCTCTCTGTGTGTGTGTGTGTGTGTGTGTGTGTGTGTGTGTGTGTGTGTGCGTGTGTGTGTGAAGGGGTGGGAAAATCCATGCTGAGTGCACAGAAGTGTATAGCAGCGTGATGGGGTGTGAGTCAAAACAGAAGGCGAGGAGCGAGACGTTAAATGAAGTTGTAAGTGGGACGGGTGGTTGTGAGAGGGGGGTGAATGATGGAAAAGCTCTTTTCTTTTTCATGTAATTTCATCAGTTATTTTATATAGTGTGTGGTTTCCAATATTTCTTTGGTCATTGAGCAACTGTTTATTTTGTGTTATTGCTTTTTGTACGCAGAAATTTTCTTGGAAAGGGAGAGGTGTCTCTGTTTACTGATTTTTGTGATAGTCATAACTTTTTCAATATTGCTTGGTCAATGGTGTTCTCGTTTTAGATGCTCCGCACATGCTGAATGATTTGTACCATATTGAAACGCTCTGACATTCTTTATATCTTGTTTCAAATGTCCTACTAGTAATTGCAATGTATAGCTTTCCACAATCTCTGCAACTGAGCTGACAGATTCCAAATTGCTGGTGTCTGTCTGGCTTTGATTTCAGTTTTGGGATATGATTCTGTACGGAATTGTTCGTTTTGTAAGCAGTGTTCATGCCTTGGTTTTTGAATGTGTTACCTATTTTATGTGTGAATTTGTGGTGGTAGGTCGCTGTATGCCATGTTTTTGTTGTAGGGCAACGAGCTGTATGAGTTGGTGTGGTTTGGTTAGTCTTTTCATTATTTGTCTCTATTTGTTTTATAATCACTAGCCTTTCCTGGTAATCAGAAGTGTTTAGGGCTATCCTGTTCAGCCTGTTTAACATGAATCTGATTGCTGCTTGTTTGTCATTCTGTGTGTGGATTGAGGTTGCATTGAAGATAACGTCACTTGTCGTGGGTTTTCTGTATATGTCAAATGTGTGTTTGTTATTGTCTTTTCTTAGGTTATGTCTAGAAAGTTGAGCGAGTTTTCTTGTTATTCCTCTATTTGGAAGCCTAAGGTTTTGTGTGGAGTATTTATGCCTTTGTGTAGTTGCTGTATTCTGTTTCCAGGTTCATCTACCATGCATATTATGTAATCCATGAACCTGTGCCGGTAGATAACACAAATTTTTCTATATGATTTATGAAAATGTCGGCTAATGTTCCTGAAATAGCTGAATCCATTCTTCTTGCATGTAATATTCTTTATTGAATTCAAGATAATTTTGTTGTGTTGTTAACTAATAATTTTATTGTTTCATCTGTGTGTTCATGAGATAGCTGGTTGTGTGTTTTCAGGTTTTCTTCCATTATTTTTGTGGTTTCATTAATAGGGATGGAACTGTACATACTTTCTACATCAATGGAGGGCAGTGTTGCTGTGTCGGGGATTTTGGTCTCTCTTATATGTTCAACCAGTTGAGGTTATTTCTGGATGTTCTATCATTTTCTAGTTTATAATACTGGGTGAGCAGTGACTGCATTTGTTTTGCTAGTAGGTATGTAGGAGATGCTCTGAAATTTACTATTTAACGGACTGGATAATTTTCTTTATGGACCTTCAGTTGGGATATCATGTCGGGCACTTGAGGATTTTTTGTACAAGCCTCTGTTTCCCTTTGTCTGTAAGTGTATACTCTATACTTTTGAGTGTGTTTTTAGCATGTGTTTGAAATATGTTAGTTAGGTTTGACTTTATTTTTTTGATGTTCTTTTTACTGATAAATTCTTTTTTTCTGTGTATTCTTTCGATCTCATGAGGACAACACTCTTACCTTTGTCAGATATTGTTATAATGATGTTTTCTGCTTGCAGTTTATTCTTTAGATTTTTTAGCTTTGTTTCATCACAATTAGTTTTGAATTTGTTGTTTTCTTTTTTAATCTATGTTGCTATACTGAATTTCAGAGCAGCTTCTACATACCTACTAACAAAACAAATGCCGTCACAGCTCACCCAGTATCACAAAAAAGAAAATGATGGAACAATCAGAAATACCTCTCAACTGGTTTATCATATAACAGACGCGGAGTTACAAATAACTTTTGCAGATGCATGCGGTGTGTTTTACAAACGAAACACGTTCATACCGTTCTGCGATGGTACAAACTTTTGGCGCAGAATTTACGAACCTTGCCTATCAAAAATTCGTTATTTATGTTAGAATTACACACAGTTTCGATTCATGGTGAGTTTGCCAAATATGTAGAATACATTACCATACTTGTTGCTGGGTATAAAAAACTCCCGCCATAAGCAATGTACAGACATGGGCGCATACATCAATTTTATCAGTAAAAAACTATAAGTAAACATTTTATTTCACGAAACAGGTGTTTATTGTCTCAAAGAGATTTCTGTGAAAGTTCTAAATTGGGAATGAGGTGAAGTAATATGCGTGATGTTGCTTGTTGTTGCTGATAGATGGCATACTGACATGCTGACTTGGTAAACACATCACAACTGCAGCGCCACAAAGCGGACACCATCTCAACTATCTGTGCTGACAATGCGGCTGCCTCGTGGAAAAAGAATTTTTAACCCTAAGCTCTGCAGCCCATAGGATCGGCAAACAGACTTCAATAACATCAAAAGATGAATGGAAATTCATAAGATTAATGAATGAAGAGGCAAAAGGAACTTTCAACCACAGGTTGCAGCAAATGGATTGGTCTTTAGTATTTAGCCATGATGAGGTTGATACTAAATTTAACTGTTTTATAAATGAATTCTGTGCTCTTTTTGAAGAAATATTTCCCAAGAAATGGGTCAGAAACAGTGTTTCCAATCCTGTAAGTAAGCCTTTGATTACAAAAGGTATAAAACAGCCATGTAAAACCAAAAGGGAAACTTATGCTGCAATAAGATTCTGTAAAGATGTAGAAAAATGGGAACACTATAGATTATACTGTAAAATTTTGAAGAAACTAACAGGGAAATCAAAAGCACTTTATTATGAGAAGAAAATAGATAATTCTAATAATAAAGTAAAACCAATTTGGAGCATTGTAAAAAAAGAAACAGGAAGAGATACAACAAGCAAAGAAGATGTAAATAAAATCAGATATGAAGGTACCCTAGTAGATAACCCCAAAACGGTGGCTGATATTTTTAATAAATACTTCCTATCAGTAACTCAACAGATTGGTCGAAAGCCCAGTGTTGATGAAGCTGTAACTCTTTGTCAAGCAGTATATTCAAACACAATTTCAGAAATTCTCCTTAATCCTATCACTGTAGAAGAAATTCAAAAACTTATCATGTCTCTAAAAAGTACAAACTCTGCAGGGGTTGATAATATATCTAGTAATTTATTGAAACCTTCTTGTGTGTGGATAAGGGACATTCTCTGTCATTTTCAATGCTTCCCTTCAGAAAGGTGTTGTTCCCAGTAGACTTAAGTATGCCATTGTGAAGCCCCTGTACAAAAATGGCGATAAAGCTGAACTAACTATCGACCTATCTCTTTGCTTACAGCTTTCTCCAAAATTCTAGAAAAGCTAATACATGTAAGAATTACTGATCATCTCATGAAGAATGGAGTTCTCAGCAAGAGCCAATATGGCTCTCAAAAGGGCCGTTCAACAGAAGATGCAGTCTATGCACTTGCAAATGAAGTCCTAGAAAACCCTTATGAAAAAATGCTAGCACTTGGTGTCTCCTGTTTTTTTTTATTTTGGTTTTAGGGCGCAAAACTGCTATGGTCATTAGCGCCCGGTCCGTGACTTAGGAAACAGTAAAAACCGAAAATGGAAACCAGCAGCAATGGGAACGAAACTCAAAAAATTGGAGAAACTAAAAACAGGAAGGAAGGTTTAAAAATCCACTACAGAAAGAGGTTGGGTGTCCCCAAAAAAAGGTTCAAATGACTGACGTCATTTCACTGGCATTAATGAACTCGAGAACGCGATCGGTCGAGCGCGTGTCATCTGCTAAAATGACGATATATCAGGCGACAGCTGTAGACGGGCGCGTAACGGAGTAAAATAGGGGCACTCAATTAAAAGGTGTCTCACCGTCCACAGCTGAGAGCAGTGGGGACAGAGTGGGGGAGGATCGCCGCTTAAAAGATGTCGATGGCTAAAAAGACAGTACCCTATCCGGAGTCTAGTTAAAATTACCTCCTCCCGACGACGCGTTCGGAAGGAAGAGGTCCAAGCACAGGGAAGAGCTTTCACATCCCGCAATTTATTTTGGGGAAGTGTCGACCAATGTGCGTGCCATAAAAGAACAACACGACGACATAAAACGCTCCGTAGATCGGCGAAGGGAACCGATTGAATAGCTGGCCGAGGGAGAGAGACTGCAGCCTTGGCCGCAATATCGGCCGCCTCATTTCCACAGATACCAACGTGTCCCGGGAGCCAGAGGAACGCCACCGAGACGCCCCCCAGGTGGAGCAAGCGGAGACAGTCCTGAATCCGGTGGACCAGAAGGTGCACAGGATAAAGAGCTTGGAGACTGAGGAGAGAGCTGAGAGAATCTGAGCAGATAATGTACTGTATCCGCTGATGGCGGCGGATGTAGTGGACAGCCTGGAGAACAGCGTAAAGCTCCGCAGTATAAACCGAACACTGGTCGGGAAGCCGAAATTGATTTGGGGTGTCGCCAACAATATAGGCACTCCCTACACCTAACGATGTTTTCGAGCCATCAGTGTAAATAAATGTGGCTTCCTTCATTTGTGCACACAGAGCAGCAAATGCTCGACGATAAACAAGTGAAGGGGTAACATCCTTGGGAAATTGACAAAGGTCACGGAGCAGGCAGATCCGGGGACGGAGCCAAGGCAGCGCTGTACCCCAAGTTGTCAAGAAGGTTTTAGGAAAGCAGAAGGAAAGAGAATGGAGCAGTTGACGGAAGCGGACTCCTGGTGGTAGTATGGAGGAGGGGCGGCCTGCATACCCTACATCAAAGGAGGCGTCGAAAAAAATGTCATGCGCTGGATTAGCAGGCATGGAAGACAGATGGCTAGCATAACGACTCAGAAGGACTGCTCGCCGATTGGACAGTGGAGGTTCAGCAGTCTCAGCATAAAGGCTTTCCACAGGGCTGGTGTAAAAAGCTCCAGACACTAAACGTAATCCACGGTGGTGGATAGAGTCGAGACGGCGAAGAATAGACGGCTGAGCAGACGAGTAAACTATGCTTCCATAGTCCAATTTCGAGCGCACTAAGGCGCGATAGAGGCGGAGAAGGACCACTCGGTCAGCTCCCCAGGAGGTGCCATTCAGGACACGGAGGGTGGTGAGCGATCGCAGACAGCGAGCCGAAAGATAGGAAACGTGGGAGGACCAGCACAGTTTTCTGTCAAACATAAGACCCAAGAATTTAGCGACGTGCGAAAACGGAAGGTTGACAGGTCCTAGAAGTAAGGAGGGTGGAAGAAACTCCTTACATCGCCAAAAATTAACACAAACGGTCTTACTGGGAGAAAAACGGAAGCCGGTTTCGGTGCTCCAAGAGTAGAGGCGATCGAGACATCCTTGAAGATGTCGTTCAAGAAGGCTGGTCCGTTGAGCAACAAGATGGTCAACTGCAGAACGATGCTTTCAGAATCCGCATTGGGCAGGTGTTACAAGACTGCGGGACTCCAGCCACCAAGCTAAACGGCAATTCACCATACGCTCCAGAACCTTACATACACTACTTGTGAGAGAAATGGGGCGATAACTAAAGGGGAGATGTTTGTCCTTTCCAGGTTTCGGAACAGGAACGACGATAGCTTCCCGCCATCGTCTGGGAAAAGTACTGTCGGTCCAAATTCGATTATAAAGGCGAAGGAGGTAACGCAGACTATGGGTTGATAAATGCAGCAACATTTGGATGTGGATGCCATCTGGTCCTGGGGCGGTTGAGCGAGAAGAAGAGAGTGCATGTTGGAGTTCCCGCATGGAGAAAACAGTATTGTAGTGTTCGCGATTTTGAGAGAAGAAAGCAAGAGGTTGCACTTCCGCTGCACGTTTCTTCGGGAGAAACGCTGGCGGGTAATTTGAAGAACTCGAAATCTCAGCAAAGTGTTTACCCAAGGAGTGAGAAATTGCGACGGGGTCCACTAATGTATCATGCGTGACAGTGAGCCCAGAGACCGGGGAGAAACTAGGCACGCCTGATAACCGTCGAATCCGACTCCAAACTTCCGAGGAGGGAGTGAAGGTGTTAAATGAGCTAATAAAGAATTTCCAGCTTGCCTTCTTGCTATCGCGTATGACGCGACGGCATCGCGCACGGAACTGCTTGTAGCGGATACAGTTGGCCAAAGTAGGATGGTGGTGGAAAACGCGGAGAGCACGTCGCCACTCACGTATTGCATCACGGCATGCCTCGTTCCACCAAGGAACTGGGGGGCGCCGGGGCAATCCGGAGGTGCGTGGTATTGAACGTTCCGCAGCTGTAAGAATAACGTTGGTAAGATGTGTGACCTCATCGTCGATGCTAGGAAAGTGACAGTCATCGAATGTCGCTAGAGACGAAAAAAGTGTCCAATTGGCTTGGGCAAACTTCCAGCGTCGCGGGCGCATATAGGGCAGTTGAGATTGCAGTCTAAGGACATGTGGAAAGTGATCACTCGAGTGTATATCATCAAGGGCGAACCATTCGAAGCGCCGAGCTAGCGGAACAGTACCGACCGAAAGGTCTAAATGAGAGAAATTTGTCGTGGAGGCAGACAAAAATGTAGGGACCCCAGTGTTGAGGCAAACTAGATCCGCTTGGTGGAAGACATCTAGCAATAGTGAGCCACGTGGACAAGGATGTGGAGATCCCCAAACCGGGTGGTGGGCATTGAAGTCCCCAACCAGCAAATAGGGGGATGGAAGCTGACCAGGAAGATGAAGGAGATCAGCTCGTGCCATTGGTGTGGACGATGGAATGTATACAGTACAAAGAGAAAAGGTATATCCAGAAAGGGAAAGACGCACAGCGACAGCTTGGAAGGAAGTGTTTAAGTGGATTGGGTGATAATGGAGAGTATCGTGGAGAAGAATCACGAGTCCTCCATGGGCTGGAGTGCCTTCAACAGAGGGGAGGTCATATCGGACGGACTGAAAATGGGGGAGAACAAAGCGGTCACGGGGATGCAGCTTTGTTTCCTGAAGACAGAAGATGATCGGCGAGTAGGATCGCAAGAGGATCGACAATTCATCCCGATTGGCTCGAATGCCGCGGATATTCCAGGGGATAATAGACATAGGGTGAACAGAAAATGGAGGAATGTGACCAAGGTTGCTGTCAACTCAACGACTGCTCAGAGCTTGCGACCGACCGCATGGAATGGCATTCAGCCGAAGGCAGAAGATCCTGATCCATAGGTTGTTCAGCAGCAGCTCCTGCCACCAGCGATCGGCCGCCAGCAGTGCGCCTCAGCGACACAGAAGACGGCCGAGGGCGATTTCCGCCAGGTGGTGCTGTAGATGAGACACGCTTTGGCAGAGAAGGAGATGAACTGGGTTTCTTATTAGCCTTCTTGGAAATATGATGTTTAGATGGAGGAGGAACCGATGGTTGTGAAGTTGGGGTACGTAATCTTGAGGAACTCATTAATCACATACTCTCAGATGTGGTTAATTAGTTCAAGGTGAATGGTCTCATTAAATTGTAGTATGACCAGCTTTATTCAATTCTGTACAAAAACAGAGAATGAGAGAGAGATAAGTGTGACACGTGGTAATCAACAAATAGAAAGAATGGAAACAACAAAATTTCTTGGAGTGCGCATTGACAAGAAAATGAACTGGTCTTCACATATTATTGATCTCTGTAACAGGCTTAACTCTGCTAGCTATGCTTTACGGGTTGTCACTACAGGTGTTGAACCTAACACTGCAAAAATGGCATACTATGCCTATTTTCATTCTCTCATTGAGTACGGAATTATTTTTTGGGGCAACCAGCTGTTGGCGAGGAAAGTGTTCATTGCACAGAAGTGAGCTTTAAGAATTATATGTGGATTTCGCCCAAGAGACTTGTGTAGAAATAGTTTTCGTAAACATAAAATATACACAACTACATGCCAATATATTTTTCTCTCATGTGTTTTGTTTGTAAAAATATAGAGATATTTCAACCAAGCATGAGTATAACACACGGAGGAAGAATGACATACACAGCAAGCTCAGAAATTTGATCTTGGCGCAAAAGGGTGTCCACTACACTGGAGCAAAACACTTCAGTGCTCTTCCTCCTGAAATAAAGACAGAGATTCATAACAAGAGTAAGTTTAAGAAAGCACTAAAAATATTTCTGCTAGAAAAAGCTTTCTACAGTCGAGATCAATTATTAACCAAATAAATTGCAACATTTTAATATTATATAATACAAGTTGACGTAATGCCTCTAAGAATGTTATTTAACCTGAGCTCTGTACCTGTGTGTACTCTGTTTTCTGTAGTGTTTTAATGATCCTACGAAAATATGTATATTTTTTTCTGTATTGCTGCCCAAAGAATTTACTGTATACATTTTTATGTAATTATGTACTCAAATTTCTGTATATGCTATAAGCTTATCAGATTGTATTTGTAAGAACATGACTTGTTCCATGTCCTTGTGTATCCATCACAGTTGGACCTATTGAACACGAAATAAATCAGACACAACGAGGGCCCAATCCATTCAATGTAAACACAGCCCACACCATTATGGAGCCACGACCGGCTCGCACGGTGCCTTCTCGACAACCCGCATCCACGGCTTCGTGGGGCCTGCTCCACACCGTCAGCTCTTACCCACTGAAATCAGGTTTCACCTGAGTAGGGCACGGTTTTGCAGTTGTCTGGAGCCCAACCGATACGGTCAAGAGCCCAGCAGAGGAGCTGCAGCTGTCATCTTGCTGTTACCAGAGGCAATCGCTCCAGTTACCTGCTGCCAAATTTCGCGACAGTATTCTAATGGATACGTCCCACATTGGCTGCTGTGATTATTTCACACAGTGTTACTTGTCTGTTAGCACTGACACCTCTACACAGACAGTGCTGCTCTCTGTCGTCAATTGAAGGCCTGTGACCACTGCGGTGAGAGGTGATGCCTGAAATTTGGTATTATCGGCACACTCTCGACACTGTGGATCTCGCAAATTTTTAATTCCTACTGATTTCTGAAATAGAATATCCCGTGAGCATAGCTCCAACTAACATTCACAGAGTGTCAATTCCCAATGTGCGGCTGCAACCACGTCGGAAATCTCTTCACGTGAATCACCCGAGTACAAATGACAGCCCTCGCAATACACTGCCCTCTTATAACTTGTGAACGCGATACTGCCGCCTAATGTATACGTGTGCATGTCGCTGTCCCACGAGTTTTTGTCACCTCGCCGTATACGAATGCATCACCAATGCGCAGCACACTCGTCGACTGCTGTCACGTTTCGTGGTCGAACGGAGTTAGCCGGAGGTAAGGCGCGCTACCTTCCTCATAGCTGACTTCTGTATCGTCCATTTGTTGTGGTTGTTGTGTTACCCAGCAAACATTTCTTCATTATTGAACAGTCTGTGTTGCAGGGCCTGCCGAAGTGCCAATGTTATACCAGGGATGGAGGTAAGTGAGGGGGTGGGGCGCTATGGGGGCTATAGCCCCTCCCCCCCCCCCTCCCCCCCACCCAACTGATTATCATATTACACTGGATAAAATGACTTCAGAAATCAGTGAATATATTACTACAACAGATTCAATCACTCTTTAAATAATTATGCAGCAATATAGGTTGCTATGTATCTCAAACACAGGTTAGCAAAAGAATAACAGCGGGAAATTGCTTACTATCTATACCAATAAATATCATTTAACTTAAAATGGGCGTCTTATTATTTATTAATACACATTTTTTACCCTGAACTCCAAAACAGTTGGCTCTGAGCACTATGGGACTTAACATCTGAGGCCATCAGTCCCCTAGAACTTAGAACTACTTAAACCTAACTAACCTAGGGACATCACACACATCCATGGCCGAGGCAGGATTCGAACCTGCGACCGTAGCAGTTGCGCGGTTCCGGACTGAAGCGCCTAGAACCGCTCGGCCACCGCGGCCGGCTTCCAAAACAGTTAACAAAAACCACTTTAAGCAACACTAAATTTTACCATTTTGTCATTGGAGGACCCCAGCTCTCCTTTTGTTAAGCAATATTCCATTCCCCAACAATTAGCCATCCCCCCTCGACCGACTTGTAGAATCGCCCCTGTATTATTTATACGGCCACCGCTGTGATGTCACGACGCATGCTGTGAGTCTCGTTTCTAGACGGTGTCCCTTTGAGCAGTCGCAAGCGGGGTCACGCACATGCGCAGAGCTGAGGTCGCATACGAGTAGCGCCCTCTCCCACTTCTGGGTACTCTGTGCGTGGCTGCTGGCTGTACGAGCAGTAGCAGTGAGCAGCCAGCCATTTGGTGCAGAGAAAAATTATTCTGGTACACCCGAGCTGCCAGATTTGTGCAAGTGCACAGCAGCCCGAGTAACACAGCCCGAGTTGTAGTGGGGGATACTCTTCAGGTTAGCCATGTTTACGTTTAGTGCTTTTCCTTTTCTCCCCTCATTTACAGGACTCTCGTCAAATGAAAACAAAATGGATTTCTGTGGCTGGGAGCTATGAAGTGAATTAAAATACATTCACATAGTCATGTAGACTAAAATATTTTATTAGTTTCTGTTCTCCGATTTTATTTCCACGTTATTGGCAACCAAGCTTTAAACGTCTTGTAGAACAGTGAAGTTATTTCTATCAGTTTGCTAAAGAAATTTGGTTTTTATTGATCTTGTCTGCAGCAGCAGTTTTTTTTTCTTTTTTTATTTAACAAAGTGTTTCATTCCACACTGCTGGCTAATTTCAACTGTTTGCTCAGTTTCAAGTGCACGCTTTCATTTTCTGTCGTATATAGCATTACGCCGTAATAGAGAACCGAGCGTGAGATACCACAGTACTGGTACTCCAAGAAAACTAGCATCCCAAATACCACTCAGAAAAGCTTAATACTAGGTACTCAACTGTGAATCAAAGTACGAATGTGCACTTTAAGCCAAATTATGTATTTTAGTATGGTTTACGAACTTCACATGCACTTGGAATATTCTCCGATGTCCTGTTTCTTTTACGATATAATAATATCTCTTAACACTATCTGTGTACCAGCATACATAAACATTCATTTGAAGATGACTAAGCAGGCAAATTGGTAAGCAGTTATGCATAAAGTATTTCATTTCAAATATATTAACAGCTTTAGCAGAATTTTACAAGTCTTCCTTCGGTGAAACAATGTGTTTCGATCGAGAAGTGTTTCAGCACTTGTCTGTTACCTCCTCTATGCTTGTGGTTATTTAATAATTTATGTTGTCTTCATCTTAAATTTACAGAATGCCGTTCTGTGGTAAATTATAGACTGGCAGCACATTGCCTCATTACTGTAACTCCGCACATGGCTTTCTATTTGTTCCTAGAGCGCAACACACACTGCCAACTGTACAGTTTCTCGGCACTTCACAGATAACTTTCTACACTTTTTATACACTTTAAAATAGTCTTGTAAGAACTTATTATCCACGGTTCCAGTGTGTACGAGTAACAAGTTCTTTCTTTCTAGTTCATTCACTTTTTTTGCAAGAAATTTATATCCTTTTTTACTAGCTTTTCCCTGTGTGTGAAGATAGAAACCTGATCAGAAATACTACATAGCGGTATTGCAGGGTACAAACAAATAAAATCTATGTTCAAGTCATCACATAGCAGAATATTGGGGTACTTTGAGCTGAATACTCTAGTTGTAAATTGAATATTACACCAGACCTGCTTCCTTATTTTGCACTCCTTATCCGGATAGGAAATGGTAAAACAATTGCCCCAAGTACAATAACTCCCTACGTCCCCTCTGAACAACATGACGCAGTGCTTCACACGACGCTTTAATATGCACGAAATTTCAAACACAAATGCGAGGGAAAGCGTACGTGCCGAGCAAGCGCCGTGCACGTCGTCGCAGCTGCATGTGCGCAGTAACGCCTGTTTTCTGCCGCTCCCAGGCAACTTCTCCATTTCCACAAACTAAGCTGACACAGTGCAATGGCTGCAAACGTAGAGTTAGAGTCATTTCCCACATACGGTCAACTTAGTTTGCATATGCAGCAGAAGTATTGTAGTTTCGAAAGTTTCACTTTCAGTTATGTTACGTGCTGTGGCTTTGGCTGTACTTTTTGAGCTGAGAAGGGAGGGAAACTTTACAGACTTCCTTCTGTATTGATTGATGTAGATGTAGATACACCGCACGTATAAACGGCTATTAAAATTCAGAGAAACAAAAACTAAAGAAAGCAAATGAATTACAAGGAAAACAAAAGTGATGGCAAATCACAAAAGTCAAATATGTACACAAGTTGAAAGATGAAGTTTTTATTTATATATGCATCATTCTGAACCTTTGACAGGGGTATACTCTACTTGCAAAATGTAGCAAATATTACATGAGATAATAAAAGCACTCCACACTCTGAGAAAGAAACGTAAAACAAAAATATAAAAATAACTGTACGTAAAAGAAAAATGAGAACATTTGAAGAAAAATAGTTAACACAGATTTTATGTCTCAACATGCTAATGTATGTCAATTTTTCAAATCATTTAGTAAAAAGTGATTTTGGAAGTCACAGTTTCTGCACTACTTTCCTCATGGCCATGCTTCTACTGCCTTGTGTCACTAAACCTTATATCTTATCTCCCTCCATTAGAAGCAGATGAATTCTTGTTGCCAGGAAACTGTGAATTATTTTCTCCTGTACACTGTGGCAGGCTGGGAAAACTCCTTTCTCCTCCACTGATGCAACCACGGAAGTGGCTATATCAGAGAGCAACAATTCACCTGAGAGTAACATCTTGTTGTTTGCTTCTCAACTACACCTCTGCCTTTTGAAATACAAAACCTCACTTGGTGGCTCAATAAGTGAGGTCTCTGTAAAGGATTTTCGTTGTAAAAGCACGTTCACAGATGTACAGACATTTTCTCTAGACGCTATTGGGCTCCCCTCGAAAAATTTGCAAAGTTCGTAACGCTTCATAACTTGTGTAACAATGTGACCACATAAATAGTAGAGAGGCTGGTGCTCACCGTCACACACAGCGTTACAAAGAGGGTCATCGACTTCCTCAGAACACTTATCCTCATCTTCACTTAGCGATTCCCCCATTAATTTTATTTTCATTATTATCTGTGACAGTAATAAAGATCAGAGAAAGAGCAATAACCCTCAGTGCCAATTTCTACTCTTGTGGTGCTGGTATGGGACTTTTGAACCTGACCATTGAAAACAGATTTTCTAAGGATCTTTTGTAAATCTACTTGACAGCAAAAATTTAAATTTCTTCTCATTCAGGAATGTGTACTAAAATTCCAAAATACTGGCAGTTATCAAAACTACGCCAGACTGAATTGGTTTCCAGGCACTGTTCAGGCCAATTTCCAAGTTTTCAAATAATCACAGTGTCCTAAAGATGGCAGAGAGCCTCACTGTACGTTTGTTCATCAGAACGACTCAGAGCCATAACTGGAGCTCTAGATGTCATGAGGCAAGACCACTCATGAACATGCTTTAGAAACCGTGCTGTGGTTAAAGTATTTCTCTGCAGTTTCTCTGTCTTGACAGGATACTCACTGCCTGCTGCAGTCTGGCTGTTAATTAGGGCAGTAGGCGAGCCAACTTTCTTTTTCTCGTAATGGTTTGGCCTCAGACACCCCTCACACAGTTCTGGTACCAGTTTAAGACTTAAACCAGTGTCTATCTCAAGCCACTGTTATACACGATTTATATGTACGTCATTACAAGGCAGATCACGTTCCTCGACAACATTTTGTCAAAGGAAGACTCATTGCCCATTGAATAAGTGAATCCTCATATTTTTCAAAATGTGTGGTGAATCTGCGAAGAAAATTAGTTTCCTATTATCATCACAAGGACACTGGCAGAAACTAATTTTGAAAACATTTCGACAACAATTCCAAATTCTCGCCACTCAGCTCGATTTTGCCTGCCATATCTGACACGATGCAGTGAACATTGTACGAATGCCCGAGATTCTCTAATAATGTTTATAATGATGTCTTTGACATGAGAACTGGAAAAAAGATGGCCATGTGTAATGGTAAAATGGCTCTAAGCACTATTGGACTTAACATCTGAGGTCACCAGTCCCTGTAATGGTAACCTATGATTTGTTTCCATCTTGAGGTGATACCACCCAGCATAAAAACTAATACATGAGAAGCTATAGTAGTTGCAAGGGCAAGATTTGATGGAGGTGTGTCATATCATTACCAATGAAGCAGCCATTGCTTCAATCGTACTCAAATGATGGAGCGATACTAACTTCATCCATCGTGGGAGCACGATGCTTCTCCACCGGTAACATGAGGGCAAGCTCGACTTTCATGGAACTCATTAGCTCCTTCACCACACCAGGTCTAAATTTTACATTCAGTAGCGAACTTCTCAGGGTTCTGTCTGAAAGAAATGGAAATTTACTTTCCAGCAGGACTTTGCACCTCATACCACCACAAGCTAGTGTAATATTTAGTCCTTTCTGCAGTGTTTCCCCTTTGTTAATATTGCAAACTGATCTGCGCCGAATAAACCGTGCACAATGGCAAGGAGGTTGTCTTTAGTAAAAGCCACAAAGGACGAGAGGTTGAGTTTTCAGTTTAAAACTTCAATTTCAGCATGAAGCTGTTTTACTCGGTTCTTCAGGGTGGTGACTTCATCTTCTATTGGTTCCAAGTTCTCTGCACGATTGATGCCATTGTGGTCACATTTGAAGGCTGTCCAGCCTCTGGAACACAAATTTGCAATATTACAATATTCAAAAATAAAAAGCATTTAACACTATAATATGTGTTTAAGTAGCCAGGGATTGTTTCTCAATATACTATCGTATGCGATTTAAGGATACACAAGGTGAAAAAATGTTAGTTTCGAAGCACAGAAGCAAATTATGACAATCTGAGTGGTATTATTATAGGTGTGCGCTTACTACAATGAAATGCAATATTAATGCCATATACTAAAGTGAAATTGTAGATGACCAATTATACTGAATTCACAACAACACTTCAATTATAACAGAGCATGTGAGGCTTGAATATAAAAATTATAATAGCTGTGGGACCAGTTGTACTTTCTGATGTGGGTTGTAGTGGGGATTACAGTTAAGTGCAAGTAAACATTATTTGCAATAAATGATTAAATTATCACGGCCAAACCTAACCACAAGATTAGATATCTTAGCACCGGTTGCGGCACATATTGCCAATAAACACAAAACTCTGATTACAAAGTTTTAAAAACATGAATGGTAAGGGGAAACTCTTAAGTAAACTTTAACCAGCTGTGGTAACAAATCAAAGCATCTGTTTTCTAATTTAGGTATAATGTTCAACTGTACATCAGAAATACAGTATATACAGTATCCAGTGGCAAGCAGTAGAACGATATAGCAGAAAGGTATGAGGAAAGACATTACCGTTTCTTTCATCAGATACCAATACAAGTGGACTGTTTATGTAAGATATGTGGTCCTGTTCAGTAAATTATCTTGTGGCGAAGTATTTTGTTCCCTCCATCAACAGAAGAGAAATTTGTTAACATTGAGTATAGATTTAAGTGTCAGGAAGTCTTTTCTGAAAGTATTTGTATGTAGTGTAGCCATGTATGGAAGTGAAACATGGACGATAAATAGTTTGGACAAGAAGAGAATAGAAGCTTTCGAAATGTGGTGCTACAGAAGAATGCTGAAGATTAGATGGGTAGATCACATAACTAATGAGGAGGTACTGAATAGGATTGGGGAGAAGAGAAGTTTGTGGCACAACTTGACCAGAAGAAGGGATCGGTTGGTAGGACATGTTTTGAGGCATCAAGGGATCACAAATTTAGCATTGGAGGGCAGCGTGGAGGGTAAAAATCGTAGGGGGAGACTAAGAGATGAATACACTAAGCAGATTCAGAAGGATGTAGGTTGCAGTAGGTACTGTGAGATGAAGAAGCTTGCACAGAATAGAGTAGCATGGAGAGCTGCATCAAACCAGTCTGGACTGAAGACCACAACAACAACAACAACAACAACAACAACAGACACTGGACATGTCAGTTTGAAAAATATACAGCTGTTGTGAATGAAATATTTGAGTGTTTCTGTACACAACTCAGGATTAAAATGAGAGTATGAAACATAATTTCTGAAGATGAAGCTCTGAGCCACATATTTACTACAACTTTTAGAAAGGTATATGCTTATTGTACTCAATTGAAAAAGTATTTCCCATGACAACTTCTACGATACAAGTAAGCCTACCGCCTGCAACCATAATGTTGTGAAGGGATGTTTTGTGTCTCCCACTGATCAAAAACAACAAATGTGAGCTGTTAGCAGTCACACAAGATTTTCCGAGTGTCATCACAATTCAGCAGCAAGCGACAGCATGACGTATGCAAAAAGCTACTGAAGCAGTGAACGATATTTTTGAGTTACCTGTATCCTCAGCACGTTTCTCTAGTAGGCCAACAGGTTTCCCCTCAGCAGTAGCTTTACGTACCACTGGTGGCTTACAGTAACAGAATATGGTTGGCACAGCATTTGGTTTAAGTTTTACCACTGCATCAACTTTGTTGGCTTCAAACTGGTCTGGAGTGAAGCGAGTCTGGTAAACAGAAACAGTACTATCAGCCAATTTGAGTACAAACGTTGTGATATAAAAATTTCAAAACTATTCATTATAGCTACAGTTTATAATATAAAATATATGAAACAGCAATATCAATAGAACTGAGTACACATTCCTCATAACTACGTGAAGTACAAGAAGCTCAGAGGAACATGAATTAGGTACGGTAGCTATACAGAAACACTGCAACATTAATCAGTCTCTCAGCTTCTACCTGCAAACTAATTGAAAAATTTCATTTTACATCAGAAAACTAACATCTTTCAGGTAATGTATTGTATATTCATTCAAGTTTAATTTTCATAAGATTCACATTTCCTGTGTAGGTTTAGGTTTGCTGTGTAACAACAAGTATTGTATGATGCGCATATTGTAGGCCTATCTAGTAGACTGCCGATTGTACAAGAAGCTGTATTAAAAGAAGTAATTAAAATATCACGTACTGTTAAGATTGACGTTGCAATTCAGCTATGCTTTTCTTTTCATTTATTTCAATGATTGTTAAAACTGTAGGCTTACACTGTGAAAAGCAAATAATAGGCAATTTGAAAAAGAACATCACTACCACACCAATTATTTTCACGAAACTTACTGGAAACGATACATTGTTAATTCATTTTTAAAGAAGTTAGCCATAGTAGCTTAATTTTCGGAGGATGCAACAACGTACTCTAAAACATCCAAATCTTGCATTTTCCATCTTCAACAGTTGGGCCTACACACTGCATACGCAACAAAAAACAACGTTTAGCTATTTTGTCTTTTGTGCTGCAAAAAATACGCCCTTAAAGCAGTCTGTACATTACAGATCTACTAGAAACGAACCATTTTCACTACTTTTGGTAAAAATTGGCTTGAAATTGACATACCTTTTAAAAACAATCTTGGCGGCTTTAGGCTAACCTCGTATAACGATGCACCAAATCTGATCACGAAGTAAGTCAAAAAACAGCAAGTTTATTACACAGCGAGTCTTAAGCCCTAAGATGATTTGTGCTAATCAATACAAACTGCGCTTACTGCACACCAGCTAGAGTCTCTTGTGGGTTGCCAGTTGGTTCTGCTGAGTTTCATCAGCCATATTCTCCTCCTTGTCGCATCTCTCTCTTCCGAAGGAATCCCGTACAGTTCTCCTCCCTTTTTGCCTCGAAACAAACAGCCAAAAGCACAGCACTGAGGCATTATTCTACTTAAAACTTAAAAAATACACAACACGTCCCATGCTTCACACACAATGCTCGGGCCAACGATGGCTTCTAATGTCACATGATGCGGTCTCTGCCAATCCTGAGATGCAAACGGCAACCAATGCAGGGATATAGGATGGCTGTGCTTTCCTTTATACAGAGCTTTACTACTTCTGTAAACATGCCACAGATCCAGAGCAGCAAAGTGGAGGGCACCTAAACTCACCTTGCTCCCAACTTCGGACTTTCTAGCAAAACGACTTCCTCGTGGAAGAACAAATAGGTATGTTTTAAACCCTCAACTATACGAGCAGGTGGATCGGCAAAGTTTCACAAATTGGAAGATGGTATGAGACTTGTAGGTGGGACAGATTCTGTAAGGATTCAACGTTCACAATTTGCATTATAAACAACACACGTATATCCTACAGCAGCCTCGAAATAAATTCTCGAACTTGCACAGTTGGGTGCTAATCATTGGTTGGTTGTTTGAGGTTTAAGGGACCAAACAGCAAGGTCATCAGTCCCTTGTTTCAAATGTGGTCCATTCCGCTAATGTGACATCTCAGGAAAGTCAGAACAATAAAAGGGAAAAGGCTAAAAACGTAAAGGGGCAGTCATGTCGTCAATGGTAAAAACAAAATGAGGGAAGTCAGCAAGAGAACGAACCCGACGCTATGCTGAAGCAGCATAGGCAAGACCACCTGTGACTTAAAAGGTACAACAGCTAGAATGTAGAAAGTACGTATGGGAAAAGGAGACTAACGAAGACTTAAAAAAAGGGTAAAAACAGAGTAAAAGGGGAAGAAAAGAGGATTTTGGTCAGGGAGGTGAATCGGGAATCTCCGAGCACTGCTTGCAGTGGGAGACACCCAAACACTCACCGCCCTGCCCCAATACCAGAGAGAGATTAAAAACCTTAAAACTGAGAACAAAATCCTTAATACTGAGAATAAAAACCACTCTCCCGAAGGAAACCGAGAACCAGAGAGACCATCCAGGAATCGTCAGCCAACATCAAAGGTAAAGCGTGGGGGAGTCTGTACTTAGCACGCAGAGCCAAAAGAATGGGGCATCGAACCAAAATGTGGGCTACTGACTGGAAGGCTCCACAACCACAAAGTGGGGATGGCTCATCACGCAAAAGAAAACCATGGGTCAGCCTGGTATGGCCAATGCGGAGACGACAGAGTGTGGTCGAGTCCTTTCGGGAGAGGCAGAAGGAAGAACGCCACGGACCTGGTGTCACCTTATTCGCACGAAGTTTATTAGACAGGGGAGTAGCCTCCCAAGAATTGGCCCACGACTGTGCGAAGTGGGATTTGATGTGAAGCCGTAAATCCGCTGCAGGAGGGGTTACAGAAAACGGGGGGTAAGTGACTGCTCCCCCAGCCAAACGATCAGTGAGCTCATTACCCGGGATACCCACACGGCCAGGGACCAAAAGGAAGTCAACAGAACAAGCAGCACGGTGAATATCAGCGAGATGGTCACGGATGGCAGAGACCAAGGGATGGTGCGAAAACACCAGCCAATAGCAAGAAGGCCACTCATCGAATCCGTGCATAACAAAATGTGGTTGTGTTGGGACTGTTTAATAAAGGTAAGGGCCTGGGAAATTGGCATCAATTCCGCAGTAAACACCCCACATGTAGATGGCAGCAGATGATTTTCCGTTCCGACAGAGGACGTGAAGGCATACCCAACACGATCAGCAGATTTAGAGCCATCAAAACAGCAGCATCCCGAAACTCCCATAAAATTTGGCGGAAAAAGGAACGGAACACCACCAGGGGGATGGAATCTTTCGGACCTCGGCGGAGATCCATCCGAATTCGAGGCCGAGGAACTAACCAAGGGGGGGTGGAGGGGAGGGAGCGAGGAAGGCAGGACAAAGAAGGAAGCTGAAAATCACGGTAAAGAGACGCAAGGCGCAGCCCAACCGGTAAACCCGCCCGAGGGCGGGAGTCGGGTGGGCGACGTCCACGGTCTGGGAACAGGATAGAATAAGAAGGATGAGTGGGAGAAGAATGGATAGTGAGGGCATAAGACACCAGAATCTGGGATCCCAGATTCAACCAGGAGACTATCAACAGGGCTAGTACGGAAGGCACCAGTGGCCAAACGGATACCACGATGGTGGACTGGATCCAGCACGTGCAGTGTGGAAGAAGCAGCAGAACCATAAACTTGACAACCACAGTCCAAGCGAGACAGAACTAGAGCACGATAAAGACGGAGGAGGAGGGAACGGTCCGCACCCCAAGAGGAGTGGGCAAGGAAGCGAAGGACATTGAGTTTACGGAAACATCCTACCTTCAGATGTCTGATATGGGGCAGCCAAGTGAGCTTGTTGTCGAAAAGAAGACTCAGGAAACGAAACTGTGGGACCACAGGCAATCGTTGTGCAGAGAGATAGAGCTCTGGATCAGGATGGATCGTAGTACAGCGACAGAAGTGGACCACCTGCGATTTTAAAGGAGAGAATTGAAACCCGTGTGAGAGGGTCCATGCAGAGGCACGCCGTATAGCCACCTGGAGCTGCCGTTCTGCAGATGCCATCGAGGAGGAACTAACCCAAATGCAGAAATCATCCACATACAGGGCAGGGGCGACCAAGGGACCGACAGAGGCCACAAGTCCATCGATAGCAATGAGGAAAAGAAGGACACTCGAGACAGAACCCTGTGGGATGCCCGTCTCCTGGGTCTGTGGAGAACTAAAAGCAGTACCAACTCGAACTCTGAATGACCGCTGAATCAGGAACTGGCGGATAAAAATCGGGAGTGGGGCCCAAAGACCCCACTGATGAAGGGTAAGTAAGACGTGATGGCGCCAGGCCGTGTCATAGGCCTTGCGAAGGTCAAAAAACACTGCAACCAAATGGCGGTGCTGGGAAAAAGCCTGCCGAACTGCGGATTCCGAGCGAAGTAAATGATCGATCGGGGACCGTCCCTCTCGAAAGCTACACTGGTAAGGGGACAATAGATCCCGAGATTTGAGGACCCAATTGAGCCAACGGGCTACCATCCGTTCAAGTAACTTACAAACAACATTGGTCAGACTAATGGCCGATAGCTGTCAACAGATAGGGGGTTCTTACCAGGCTTTAGGACAGGAACCACAATGCTATCCCTCCACTGAGAAGGGAAGTCACCCTGGAGCCAGATACGGTTAAACACCCGAAGAAGATGTTGCTGTTGTGGAGCACTATGTTGAAGCAGTTGGTTATGAATGGAATCTGGGCCGGGGGTCGCATCATGAAAAGAACATAGAGCAGAAAGAAATTCTCATTCCGTAAAAGGTTCGTTGTAAGATTCTGACTCACAAGGGGTAAAACATAAGGTGGAAGCTTCAGCCCGCTGTTTCTGGTGAAGGAAAGCAGCTGGATAGGAGGCTGACGCTGATGCCACTGCAAAATGGGTCGCAAGATGTTCTGCGAGAACTAATGGGTCCGTACAAAGGCCACCTGGGAGGTGAAGGCCTGGGAGGGTGGACTGCCGATGGCAACCTTGGAGACAGTGAAGTGTAGCCCATACCCGTGACAGAGGGACAGTGGAACCAAGGGAAGAAATGAATCATTCCCAACATATCCGCTTGCTCTGTTTGATAAATAACGAGCTTTAGCGCGGAGGTGTTTAAACGTAGTAAGGCTGGCTACGGATGGGTGCCTCTTAAGGTGTTGCAAAGCTCGACGGCAATCACGGATGGCAATGGCAATGGCCGTACTCCACCACGGGACTTGCCGGCGACGAAATGGTCCAGATGAGCGCGGGACAGCAAGGCTAGCAGCACGAACAATCGCGTCAGACACGTCACGTAGGACGTCATCAATACAACCCGACAAAGAGGGAGAAAACACGACCTGTGCAGTGTATAGAGGCCAATCGGCGCGTCGGAAAGACCGACGAGGTAACCTGCCCATCGGGGAGTGGGAAGGGAGCGAGAGAATTGACGGGAAATGGTCACTATCACAAAGGTCGCCGTGTGGCGACCAGTGTAATGAAGGGAGGAGAGAGGGAGAAGAAAGAGAAAGATCAATGGCAGAAACGGTACCATGACCGGCACTGAAATGAGTAGGGGAGCCATCATTAAGAAGGCACAGGTCGTGGTCTGAAATAAATTGGTCTATAAGAAGACCTCGTCTAGATGGAAAGGCACTGCCCCACAAAGGATGATGAGCATTAAAATCCCCAAGGAGGAGGAAGGGAGGAGGAAGTTGCTGAAGAAGGGTGGTTAAGGCAGCAGGTGTAAGAGTCCTGTCAGGAGGGAGATAAAGATTGGAAACTGTGACCGCAGAGTCTAGGTGGACCCTAACAGCAACCGCTGCCAATGTAGTTTGAAGAGGAATCCACGTGCTAGCAATGTCTGTACGGACTGACATACAAACACCACCATAAGCCTGCAGGGGTCCGACCTGATTTCGACAGAAAACAAGGAACCCACGGAGGGTCGGTGAGTGAGAATCAGTAAAATGAGATTCCTGGAGAACCACACAAGCTGCAGAGTAAGACGAAAGAAGGGATTTCAATTCCGGAAGGTGATGATAGTATCCATTACAATTCCATTGCAGAACCACAGAACGATGATTTAAATGGGGACTGAACACGCTAAAGCCAGTCATACCGCCGGGTCCCCACCCGTCACCGACAAGGAGGGGGCGACATCCATGAATGACAGGTCAGAATCCGGTTGTGAAGTCGGGGGAGGGACCTCTGGTGACACCAGAGGCTCTTTGTCCCGGGACTTATGTTTCTTCTTCTTTTCAGGCTGAGATCGAGGGGGGCTGTGTGGCATAAAGGAGCCAGCTGCAGCAAGATCAGGAACAGAAAGAGACCGGGCAACCTGGGGGCCGACAGACCGCGGCTCTCGCGCAGCAGCAGACCTTTGGCCTGGAAGGTGCCAGGAAGGGGCATCCCAGGAGAGGCGCCCTCGACTGGAAGATGCCGAAGGAGTGGGACACTTCTCCGGCTGGGGAGGGGGAGCAGCGCCCATAGGAGAAGGTGTGGGAGCCGCAGGGGAGGGGGGGGGAGGAGAGGGGTCTGGGATGGGGGTAAGGAAGGGGGAGGAAGGGGTGAAGATATAACCAAGGCGTAACTAGATGTCATGGGCACAGGGTGCAGTCATGCATATTTCTTACGGGCCTCTGTGTAGGTTAAACGATCGAGAGACTTCTACTCCTGTATCTTCTTTTCCTTCTTATAGACTGGGCAATCTGGTGAACGTGGAGAATGACTACCGTGACAATTTACACACACAGGAGGGGGAACACAGGGAGTCCCCTCCCGGAGTGGATGTCCACAGTCACCACAGAGAGGGGCCTGTGAACAGCGGGAAGACATGTGTCCAAAACACAAGCACTTAAAACACCTCATAGGAGGTGGGATGTACGGCTTCACATCACATCGATAAACCGTAATCTTAAATTTCTCAGGGAGGGTATCCCCTTCAAAGGGGCACAAGTAGCAATGCGATTATCTTTAGGACCCTTCTGAACACGCCGAACAAAGTGAACACCCCGCCGTCCGAGATTGTCCCGAAGTTCCTCGTCAGTTTGAAGGACGAGGTCCCTGTGAAAAATCACACCTTGTACCATATTTAGAGACTGGTGGGGGGTAATGGACACAGGAATTGTGCCAAGATGGGTACAGCCACAAAGGGCCGCAGACTGGGCAGCTGAAGCAGTTTTTATCAGCAACGAACCCGACCGCATCTTGCTCAGGGAGTCCACTTCGCCAAACTCGTCTTCAATGTGTTCCACAAAGAATAAAGGTTTGGTATTGGCGAAAGTATCCACATCAGTCCCGGTGCAAACCAGATAGCGGGGAAAGGTTTCGCCCCTAGCCGACGGGCCTGACCCTCCTCCCAGGGGGTAGCCACGGAAGGTAAGGCCGAAGGGGCAAGAGAAGCAGCACTCGAGGAATCAGTTCCACGCAGAGAGACGGCCGCAGAAGAACGGCCAGAGGTTTGGACCCTTATGCGTTTCATCTGCATAGCGTCCGCCCTGATACCACCCACTCCGATCAGGGGCTCTCCTCACGGGCGCCACCCAGCCACAGCAAGGGCCGTCTGGCACGGCGGCCATTGCCGGGAGTTCCGATGCTCCGGGATGACGAGCAACCACTGCAAGGCATGCATGAGGAGGTCACAGCTCAGGTATCAGAAGTGTGATCCCTGTGTGTTCAGGGGGCTCAACCAAAAGGATACATAGCGACCCCACCACACGGGCTGGCCACCGTGCTGGCTATGCACCCTAGCAGCAGACGACGACGTGAAAGAAAAGGTGGAATGTACTAGGAGGGCGCACGTCGGAGACACTAGGTAAGGTGCTCTTCCCCAAATGGCTCACACTACGGAGGAGAAATTTTGGAATGGAGGTCAAACCCCAGAGGGGGACCAAGGAATGCCAAAAGGAGGAGATGATTACGCAACAAAGCCGAATTGTAAAACCAACAGAACCAGGAGGATAGCAGGGGCCAACATAAGCAAGGACACCAAGAGAGGGAGAGGAGAGGGCGACGGGAAAGGAGCAAGGAGGGGAAGGGGAAGGAAATGCAGCCCTGGAGAGAAAGAAGGCCGCAATAGCTCGGGGCCCCGTGCTCGCCATGCATGTATCCACAAAAGAGTTGTGGACAAAAGAGTTGGGGGGGTGGGGGGGGGGGGGGGGGGGTGGGGGGGTGCTACTCATTTTCAACTGTTTGCGCCAGCTGTATGCTACCATCAGAACACGAATTTCTATAAGAGCCTCAGGTAACTCTAAATAGCAAGGCAACTTCATTAACTCTATTGAACGTAATCCCAGTTTATCAGTTACTATTTTTAACTTACTAAAACGGTTTTTGCCCCTACATTTTGTACAAGTTAACTGCATGCATGTACTCTTCAGTCATTTATGTACAATTTAGATTGCGGATTCTTTGTGGCATTCCGAAATAAGTGTCTCCCATGTAGTATATGTCGATATGCATTCTGGCACCCCGGCCGTTAGTGACTGTATGTATACAGTAGGCTAGTAACACATAACTGAGATATTTCGTGATCTTAATTCGAGATGGAAGTGTCCGTAAAAGTAGTGAAGATGGGAACAGCACTTCATCCACAAATGTCATCCAACCTTGCTATGTGACTCAGCATTTATTGTGTCAAAGTGAAAACTTCATATGCCTCTTCACTTCTGGTGCCACAGTATCTTTATTTCTCAGATAAGTTTCCATATTTTCATAGCTATCTTTTGACCTATTAAGTGAAACAACCTGTAACTCATAGCAGTAAGACTGAGCAGTGATTTTAATAATCACCAGCAGTAGGAATGTAAAGATTACGCGATTCAATTAATCTTCTCCACCTCTTTGTTTATTGCTGTTTGGATATTTCAGACTACATATAATTTATAGAAATGCAATTTTTCCATCTGCTAGTACAGCTGCCGCTCCGAGTTATAGAATGATAGCTATTAGAATTTCATGTGTGCATTTATTGACATGGAGATACTAGGTAATTAATTTTTTGTCTACATCACCCAGAACACCGAACAGGCTACTATGTCTAAATCGTACCGAATGGGGAGGAGCAGTGGATGGAACACTGGAATCTTATTCAGAAGACAACGGTTCAGAGCTACGTCCAGCCATCCTGATTTATCATTCCCCTAAATCACTTCAGCAAAATGCTGGGATAGTTCCTTTCAAAGTGCATGGCCTTATTTCCCTCATCATCTTTTGCTAATCTGAGCTTTTAGTCCATCAATACAGACTCCATTGTTGACTTCTGGGCGAATCAGACTGAACAGTGGAAACGCTATTGTCACCACAAACCACGTAGAACTGGGAGGACATGCTACACCCATGTCTTCCACATCAACAAAATAGAACAACACTGAAGTCGGCTATTTTAGTGCAGTGCAATTACTTGATGCTACCCTGAAACAAAACGATAAAGGTGGTGTTGTCGGCAGTTTCATAAAATATCTGACAACATTTTTTGAAAGCAATTAAAAGACACAGAGTAAGAACACTGTAGCACATAAATAAATTTGGTGTATTTTACATGTGCGCATGCTATTTAAAGAAATATTAATTTCTATCCTGGAAAAAAACTAAATCCTCATTACTTCCTGAGAGAACTGAATGTGTACATTTTCACGACACCTGACTGTGTTCGAAATGACTACTGTCAGCGACTGTAATTGTGTAGCTCTGTACTCACTCCCCCACGAACCACGGACCTTGCCGTCGGTGGGGAGGCTTGTGTGCCTCAGCGATACAGATGGCCGTACCGCAAGTGCAACCACAATGAAGGAGTATCTGTTGAGAGGTCAGACAAACGTGTGGTTCCTGAAGAGGGGCAGCAGCCTTTTCAGTAGTTGCAGGGGCAACAGTCTGGATGATTGACTGATCTGGCCTTGTAACATTAACCAAAACGGCCTTGCTGTGCTGGTACTCCAAACAGCTGAAAGCAAAGGGTAACTACAACCGTAAGTTTTCCTGAGGGCATGCAAATTTACTGTATGGTTAAATAACGATGGTGTCCTCTTGGGTAAAATATTATAGATGCAAAATATTTCCTCATTTGGATCTCCGGACAGGGACTACTCAGGAAGGTGTCAGTATCAGGAGAAACAAAACTGGGGTTCTACATTTCGAAGCGTTGAATGTCAGATCCCTGAATTGGGCAGGTACGTTAGAAAATTTGAAAAGGGAAATGGATGGGTTGAAGTTACATATAGTGGAAATTAGTGAAGTTCGGTGGCACAAGAAACAGGTCTTCTGCTGATGTGAATACAGGGTTATAAATACAAAATCAAATAGGGGTAATGCAGCAGTAGGTTTAATAATGAATAAAAAAATTGGAACGTGGATAAGCTATTACAAACAGTATAGTGAAGGTCTACCACAGTAGTACAAGTTTATATGCCAACTAGCTCTGCAGATGAAGCGATTGAAGAAATCGCTCAGAGAGATAAGGGAGACCAAAATTTTATAGTTCATAGGGACTGGAATATGGCAGAAGGCAAAGGAAGCGAAGGAAATGTAGTAGGTGGATTCTGACTGGGTGTAAGAAATGAAAGAGGAAGCCACCTGGTAGAATTTTGTACAGAGCATTACTTAGCCATTGCCAACACTTGGTTTAATCATGGAAGAAGGTTGTACATGTTGAAGAGAGTTGGTGACACTGGAAGGTTTCAGATCGATTATGTAACGGTAAGACAGATTTGGGAACCAGGATTTAAATTGTACGACATTTCCAGGGGCAGATGTGGACTCTGACCACAATTTAATGGTTATGAACTATAGGTTAAAGCTACAGAAACTGCAAAAGGTAGGAATTTAAGGAAGTGGGACCTGGATACACTGAAAGAACCATACTTTGTAGAGACTTTGAGAGACAGCATTAGAGAACAATTGACAAGAACACAAGAAAGGAATACAGGAGATGAAGAATGGGTGGCTCTGAGAGATGAAATAGCGTAGCAAGCAGAGAATCAAGTAGGCTGAAAGATGAGGGCTAGTAGAAATCTTGGGGTAACACAGGAAATATTGAATTTAACTGATGAAAGGAGAAAATATAAAAATTCAGCAAATGGAGCAGGCAAAAAGGAACACAAACATTTCAAAAATGAGATCAACAGGAAGTGCAACATTGCTAAGCAAGAATGGCTAGATGACAACTGTAAGGCCGTAGAAGCATAAATCAATGGGGATAAGATGGATGTCACCTACGGGAAAATTAAAGAGGCTTTTGGAGAAAATGGAACCACTTGTATGAATGTCAAGAGCTCAGATGGAAAATCAGTTCTAAGCAAAGAAGGGGAAGGTGGAAGGAGTTTAGAGGGTCTGTACAAGGGCGATGTACTTTAGGGCAGTATTATGGAAAAGGGCATAAATGAAGATGAGAAGGCAGATACGATACTGTGTGAAGAGGTCGACATAGCACTGAAAGACGCAAGTCCAAACATGGTCCCGGGAGTAGACAAAATTCCATTAGAACTACTGACGGCCTTGGGAGAGCCAGCCATGACAAAACTCTTTCACCTCGTGGGCAAGATTTATGACACACCCGAAATACCCTCAGACATCAAGGAGAAAATAATAATCCCAATTCCAAAGAAAGCAGGTGCTCACAGGTGTGAAAATATCAAACTATCAGTTTATATATCTAAAAAGAAAGATGATGAAACTTACCAAACAAAAGCGCTGGCAGGTCGATAGACACACAAACAAACACAAACATACACACAAAATTCTAGCTTTCGCAACCTATGGTTGCCTCGTCAGGAAAGAGGGAAGGAGAAGGAAAGACAAAAGGATATGGGTTTTAAGGGAGAGGGTAAGGAGTCATTCCAATCCCGGGAGCGGAAAGACTTACCTTAGGGGGAAAAAAGGACAGGTATACACTCGCACACACACACATATCCATCCACACATACACAGACACAAGCAGACATTTGTAAAGGCAAAGAGTTTGGGCAGTGACATCTCTGCCCAAACTCTTTGCCTTTACAAATGTCTGCTTGTGTCTGTGTATGTGTGGATGGATATGTGTGTGTGTGCGAGTGTATACCTGTCCTTTTTTCCCCCTAAGGTAAGTCTTTCCGCTCCCGGGATTGGAATGACTCCTTACCCTCTCCCTTAAAACCCATATCCTTTTGTCTTTCCTTCTCCTTCTCTCTTTCCTGACGAGGCAACCATAGGTTGCGAAAGCTAGAATTTTGTGTGTATGTTTGTGTTTGTTTGTGTGTCTATCGACCTGCCAGCGCTTTTGTTTGGTAAGTTTCATCATCTTTCTTTTTAGATATATTTTTCCCACGTGGAATGTTTCCCTCTATTATAAACTATCAGTTTAATAAGACACTGTTGCAAAACAGACGTAGGGGAAAACTGAAGAAGATGACCTCAGAGAAAATCAGTTTGGATTCTGTAGAAATGTAGGAACATGCAAGCCATTACTGATCCTACGACTTATCTTAGAAGCTAGGTTAAGAAAAAGCAAACCTACGTTTATAGCAACTGTAGACTAAGAGGAAGCTTTTGACAATGTTGACTGGAACATGTTCCTTCATATTCTGAAGGTGGCAGGCATAAGATACAGGAAGCATAAGGCTATTTACAAATTTTACTTAAACAGGATGGCAGTTACAAGAGTCAAGGGGCACAAATGGGAAGCAGTGATTGGGAAGGAAGTGTGACAGTGTTGTAGCTGATCTTCAATGCAATTCAATCTGTACATTGTGCAAGCAGTAAAGGAAACAAAAGAAAAATTTGGAGAAGACATTAAAATCCAGTGAAAAGAAATAAAAAACTTGAGGTTTGCCGATGACATTGCAATTTTGGCAAAGACTCAAAGAACCTGTAGGAACAGTTGAAGGGAATGGACTGTGTCTTGAAACGAGGATATGAGATGAACATCAACAAAAGCACAACGAGGAAAATGGAATGTAGTGGAATTAAATCAGGTGATGCTGAGGTAATTAGATTAGATGACACACTTAAAGGAGTAGAGGAGTTTTGCTGTTTGGGCAGCAGAATAATGATAATCAAAGTAGAGAGGATATAAAACCAGAACATGATAATTCTGTGTACACTATATCTCACAGTCTTCGGACTGGCCAGATTTTTTGTGAGATGGTAGTACAGAAGTGGTGGTGGTGGTGGCAGTATCATCAACCGCAGTTGATGAAACCAAAACCCCAACATCTACAGCTAAAACTACAAAAATTGGAATCAATCATTTCCCTTACATCAACCACAAGTATTGATACCAAAAAACCAACGCCTACAACTACAAAAACTAAAACCAAAACCAAAACCACAATACCTCAAAAATCTAAGTATCAAAATCTCTACATAAATTAAAACACACTCAACACACTACGAATATACAAAACATCACAACTCGTAAAGAGCAGACAATAAAATAAAAAAAATTACTTACAACATGCACGCACACACACATCATGTCCATACCTAATAACAAAAGTCACACAATAACTTAAACACCTTACCGCACCACAAACGGCAAACCAAAAACACCTAACGTAAATGCCTAACACACAAACAAAAAAAAATTAATTGATAACACACTGAAAAATCTTCCAAACCTTACATCGTGAACTACAAACACTGCCAACGACTTCACACACCTTCCACCACACCCACCGTCAAACGCAACAAGACGACACCGACAAACACAACCGACACAAACACCGCGTCGTAATGACCCTGCACGCAGCCACACCCTTATGCCAGGGATCAAACCAGGTGCCGATGCTTCCACTCAGCCTCGAAAGCACAATGTGTGATAATTAAATTGCTAAAATTTTACATAAGTAACAAATTGGTTTGGGGATCCAGAGATGGAGGATGAAAGGAGTGACAGAAGAAGAGCGGAATTTTGGTTATGCCAGAGCTAAACGTTTGTCAGGTTACCATCTGTTGCATGTTATAACCAACTAGGTTGTGGTGGGGGCCAAACCGTTCTGTCATTTTAACTGGACCTAATGAGTCAAATACTCATTTAGAAAATATCAATGAAACGTGCAAATTACTAAATTCGCCGTAAATATTAGGTGGTATATGAGAGAGAGAGAGAGAGGGAGAGAGAGAGAGAGAGGGAGAGAGAGAGAGGGAGAGAGAGAGAGGGAGAGAGAGAGAGAGAGAATATAACGAAGATGACGGATGTCGTTGTATATGTTGTTAATTGGGATAGAGTCAGTTTGTTTTCTTCGGTATTTCTGGGTCTGCAGTGTTTGAAGGATGCCCGATTTTCTGCCCAATATTGTTGTGCGTGGTGAATGATATGTTTATGTCTTTTCCTATTAAGACGTTGGCAGTCTGACATGGTGCTGCATGGGAGATCTTATTTTATGTATGTTTTTTGTGCTGTGATTCTTTTGCAATCATTGAGTTTTTCAGGGACTCTACTGCACTGGTGATTTATTATTTCAATTTCTTGTTTACATATATCTTCAGAGTGTTGTAATTGGATTGCTGTTCCTGCAGACAACATACCAGAATGCTGCGATTTTCAGGCTGTGGGATGACGAAAGGAGTTGTAGGTGTTGTAGATTTACAATAAATTAATTATTTTATTTGCACATTTGGATTTATGTTCAGGTTTTAGTCAGTGACCTCCACATGGACGAGTTCTAAATAGTGATTTGCTTCTTCACATGGAGTTACTCAAGTTACCCTAGAATCCTAACACAAGACACACCTCGTATTAATACAAATAAATCCAACTGACGACTGAAATATTTGTCTGGACTATAGCGAGATATGGAAGTGAAACATGGACAATAAACAGCTTAGACAAGAGTTTAATAGTAGCTGTTTAAATGTAGTGCTGCAGAAGAATGCTGAAGATTAGTGGGTAGACAATCATCAGCGAAGAGGTATTTGCTTTTGAACAAAATCCCACACATACAATATTGTTTTATATTACCAGCTCGATGTTCATTAAGATCTGCCAACTCTGACCAGCAACATGTCTCACTCCAGTTCAATAGTGTGGCGGATCTCAAAACTATTCGCAACAAATGAAATAAAACAATGAGGTATTCATGTGCCACTTCTACACTGTAACAATTAGTTTATCACTTGCAGACCCGCAAATAAAATTCTCCCGTGAAAATAATGGAGGAGGTCATAATCGATAAAGAGGGATATAATTTCGGAGGAGAAAAATTTATGGCACCACCTGTCTAAAAAGTACAATCAGGGTAACAGGAAATATCATAAGACATAAAGTAACAGTTAATTGGATAACGGAGGGAAGTGTCGGCAGTAAAAATTTTGGAGAGAGAGACAAAGCCTTAAATGCAGTAGGTAGGTTGACATGTATGTAGTTTGCAGTAGTTATTCAGACATGAAGAGGCTTGTACACGAGAGACTGGATTGGAGATACGTACGAAACCAGTCTCGAGGGTCACGACCACAACAATATCCGTGCAGCAGTAATGACGCTACGAAAAGCTGTCAGACTGATCACAGGCAAGAAAACCTGCAAGCTGGCGGACCCTCTTGGAATTCCAACCATGTGTTTGTTCTTGACCAGTTTGTGTCTTATTTTCCTTTTCTGATCATGAGTCAGGAGTCCAACTGCAGCCTTTGGGGCCGCTAAATTCACATACATCTACTATGCCTCAAAAAACTTCAACAGCTGTTACATTCCTTCAAATAACAAAGCTTATACAGAAGTCACAAAGACACCGAGAGAGGATCAGAGAGTCTAGAATGATTTTTGGACTTGGTTAACTTAAGTAGTTGTAACAAGTTACAGCAGAGTACGGAAGCTGATGTGGAAGAAATACAAGCAGTAACAGCGCACTCTAATGTGGAGGTTTTGCAGTGCCACAGCCAGCCGTGAGTAAACGCAGCTGTCAGCTGTGTCATCGGGGTGCTGAGTGAACTGCTGTCGACTGGACCAATGTCTCGTGTGTGACGTTACTGTCGCTCCAATTGGCAGAAGTGGATACACTAATTACAGCCTGCATCTGAATAGGGTGACGCGTAGGGAGTGAAAATAGACGAGCATCGGGTCGACAGAAGCGTCCGATCCCACGTATCGGCTTTGACCCGTGACATAAGGGTGTTGTCGTGTGTGACGTCATGACGGCGTGGAGTTTGGTTTGTGAGTGTGGCGTGTTTGTAGATGTCGTCGTGTTGTGGTTTGTTGTGCTCTCTGGTGGTATGTTCAGGGTTTTCGTTTGTGTGGTGTAATGGGCTCAGTTCGCTTTTGCTCATTATCCAGAATTGTTCGAGTGTCTGCTGTGTTTGTAGTGGAATTCGTTTCAGTGAGTTAACGATTTTATGTGAAGGTTAATTTAGTGTTGTTCGCTGTACATCCTGTGGTAATTTTAGTAAAATTAATCGGTTGTTGTTTTTGTTCAGGAATGGATATGACGGATAAAATTAACAGTGTGCAGGTAAATGGAAGTGTTCGATCCTAATGTGTGGCTGTGTATGTTGGTATTGGTATCGGCAGATGTTTTTGAGCTATATAGGCCAAGGGAAGTGTCTGATCCTGATTTATGGGATCGGGAGCTGCTGTTGAGCTATATACGTCAAGGGAAGTGTCCGATTCCATATGATTTTGTGTCTAGTGGTGTTTGGGGAGTTTTGTGATGTCTGTTTTTTTCGGCGTTTTGTGTGATTTTGTATGGGGGTGGGTGTCTAAATTTGTTTATATTTAGTTTGCCTCCACCCAAAAACACCCCAATTCCCTAATGACACTAACGGGACAAGCACGGGAAATGGGGTGATTTGGGTGGGAGGCAAACGAAATATAAACAAATTTAGACGCCTTGCGTAGCTACAACGTGTAAGTGAAGACAGCCATGCATGAATACCCACCCACCTCCCCAGGGGTCGTAACCCCTGCAACCCATAGAAGATAAAGATGCTTCAGTAGCTGATTAGTGTTTTTTTGTCTTTTTTAAAAAAATCTCACGGGATACAACGAACAGATCAGAAAGATAAATATAATAAACTAAAACAAAAATTGGAGGAAACAGATAATTAAAATAAGTAATAAGTGTTTTTAAATTTAAAAAAACATCTCAGGAGATAGAATGAACAGATCAGAAAAGTAAATAAAATAAGACAAAACAGAACTGGAGACAGCCACACTCAAACCAAACTCCGCGCCGTCATGACGTCACACACGACAAAACCCTTACGTCACGGGTCAAAGCCGACGCGTGGGATCGGACGCTTCTGCCGACCCCATAATGAAACCATAAATCATAAGTGAAACTTCCTGGCAGATTAAAACTGTGTGACCGACCGAGACTCGAACTCGGGACCTTTGCCTTTCGCGGGCAACCGCTCTACCATCTGAGCTACCGAAGCACGACTCACGCCCGGTACTCACAGCTTTACTTCTGCCAGTACCTCGTCTCCTACCTTCCTTTAGGTAGAGCAGTTGCCCGCGAAAGGCAAAGGTCCCGAGTTCGAGTCTCGGTCACACAGTTTTAATCTGTCAGGAAGTTTCATATCAGCGCACACTCCGCTGCAGAGTGCAAATCTCTTTCTGGATAAATCATAAGTGTTCCTATAGTATTTGAGGCAGTTGTCATTCAGCAGCAAAAGATAATATAAACAAGATGTGTAGGTTACTTAAGTTATAAAACTAATTTTTCTATTTTACGTGTTTCCTAGGGGCATATTTCAAAAACATCATCTTCTCCGCAATGGCCTTGCATTCCTATAGCGGTTCACATTGACAAAAAGAGGTTGGGGCAGCAGAGGTTGGGGGTATCACAAATCCGTTCCGCAGTTTTAAATGGCTCTGGAATAATGCGACTCAAATTATAGTTGGCTGATCTCATTACGTATACTGTGTATTAAAGGTGCAAAAAATTCGTAACTGTCTATTACAATTATATTTAAAAATGAAAAAGACGTTCATCTGCAAAACAACAAAAGTTTAGAAATATTACTGATAATGACAACACACACGTTCGAGTAATACACAATAATACCTTATCTATGGCATTCCACTTACAGAATTGCTTGAAAGCAATTTAATTTTTAATTTAAAAACTTAGCATCTCCTCTTTAGTAACATTCATTCCTTGGTACGTAATTTCCGTTCGGTTTAACGTATCACAATATTTTACACACATGCTGAAGCTGTAGTTGTACTTGATATCGTTTACTGCAGTAACATCTTACACAAACAGTTGTAAAGTAACGAGAAATTAAGAAATCAATTATGATATCCTCATTCCGTTTGCTTTCGTTTTGCGTTTGTCTTGTTTCGTTTTCATTCGTCACGTCCGGTGTCGATAAATTAAACACAAGGGGGGCAAAAAAAAAAAAAAAAAAAAAAAAAAAAAAAAAAAAAAAAAAAAAAAAATTTAGAAAACCATGCTTCAGGATTTGCACACCACTAATTGAAACGTGACTGTCTTGGGGCTCAGTTATGGCATTTTTCTGTTTCCAACAACTGTACACTTATGCAAGCACCGATACTGCACGTCTGAATTTAACCTCAACAATCCACTACTAGTTACGTCAAGAACTTCAATAAGTTAAACTACTGCAGGTCTCTGCTACGTGATATACTCGTTGCGGAATCCTACATTTTCTAATCCACGTTAATGCGTGAAAATTGCACTTACTTTACACAACGCAGTTGCTTTTGTATTCTGTCAGTTTGCTCTGCAGATTTTCATCAGCCGTATTATTCTTCTTGCTGCATCCCTCTCTTCTTCTCTTCGTAAGTACAACTAAAAGCACAGCATTGCTGGTTTATTCAAGACGAAAATACCAAATATTTCCTATTTTAAACGAACATGTCACGAATTACAGTCTACTGTAACCTACGCCATACTTTTGCACTGACGGCAGCGACTCGACCTGCCATCTGTCTGCGGCAGTTGGTACTGCGGCCAGCAGCTCCTGCCCTCTCGCGTCTCTCCGGTGCACTACGTGCAGCCGGCCAATTGTTTTTTCCGCCATTATACCTCGTGCCGTCTTCTCCAGCCTTAGTCGCGCAACGTACCAAATTCGGAAGATTAACTTATCATAAGACCAATTGAAGGATGTTCATTCTTAGAACTGTTTCCCAAATCAATTACACATCAAAATGTGATTAAGATTCAAATAGAGCAACTCTACAGTTATGCACAATCAAACAAACAAATAAAACTCATTTAACCTAAGGATGAATTTTGTTCATTTGTGGGAATTCTTTAATGATTATCGACTGGATGGGCAAGGACTGATATAATTAGGAGAGTGAAAATAATCTGGCCTACTCGGCAGTGTTTCCAACACAAAGCGAGTATACTGAGCCTCCGATTTGTGCGAAGATGGAAGCACTACGATTTCCAAATGTGTGTGAAATCTTATGGGACTTAACTGCTAAGGTCGTCAGTCCCTAAGTTTCCACCCTACTTAACCTAAATCATCCTAAGGACAAACACACCCATACCCGAGTCGGGACTCGAACCTCCGCCGGGACCAGCAGCGCAGTCCATGAGTGCAGCGCCATACACTGTGCGATTGCGAGTTATGTATGAGACATGCCGGTGAACGTTAACTGCGAGAGCTATTCAGCACCTGAAGGTTGGTCTCAGAAACAACCCGAAGAGAAAGAAAGGCAAGAGCGCGTGCGTGGTTCGTGAGCAAGCGTTAATTTCACAAGTCAAAGATATTTTAGCTGCAGATCGTGATGCTCAGTTTCTGGAAAAAATGAATGAAATGTTTGAAGAACGTGACAAGGCGCTACTGTTATATTTGTCGCAGGAGATCGATGTGGTACAACAACAAGTCGCGGAATTAATTGAACAAAACAAAGACATTTGGCAAGAGGTAACAGAGGTAGACGAACGCGTAGATCAAATAGACAAGGCGCGGTACAACTTAGAAAATGAGGACATGCCGGTGAACGTTAACTGCGAGAGCTATTCAGCACCTGAAGGTTGGTCTCATAGCTATGTTGAGATGCGCACAGTGAGCTGCTGTATTGGTATAAACTACGAGAATAATGCAAATGAGCAAATTGTAATCAAACAAGACGAATTTCAGATACAACATATAGTGTGATTTCGTTAACCACACCTTTCAAAAATTAAATGGTAGAAAATTTGCTGATCTATGCCATAACATCTGCGTTGACCAGACATGTAGAATACATTACCAAACTTGTACCTGGGTATGAAAAATTCTCGCCACTAACATTATACAGACAGGGGCAGGTACGACAATTTTATTAGTAAAAAACCTATTAGTAAACATTTGGTTCGCGAAGCAGTTGTTTATTACCTCTAAGAGTTTCCTGTCAAAGTTCTAAATTGGAAATGAGAGATGCTGAACGAACGCACTGTTGCTCGTCGTCGCCGATAGATGGCACACCACAACTGCAGCGCCGCAAAGCGAAGAGCATCTCAACTCACTGTTCTGGCAACACGACTGCCTCGAGGAAAGAGAATAAACGAATTTTGAACACTAAGCTTTGCAACCTATAGGATTGGCAGAGTTAAATATCAACATCTGTTAACAGTGGTGGCGAAACAGATTGAATGTTCATTAAAAATGGCGGCAAGTGAGAGTTTAGATGGTGTTAACTCTGAATTAAGTTCAAATGGCGGAAGCAAAGCTGTACACCTTGTACGTTATGTCGAATTGCATTCAACAGCGTTGTATATAACATATAGTTGAATAATTTTGTGATTCTAATTCAAGTTGACAGTGTCTTTAAGTGCTATACTTACGATGGGAACAGAACTTCATCCACAAATTTCATCCGGCCTTGCTATGTGACTCGGTACTTATTGTGTTAAAGTGGAAACTTTATATGCCTCTTCACTTCTGCTGCCACAGTGTCTGTATTTCCCAGATAAGTTTTCATACTTGTGTAGATCTCTTTGTGACCAGTTAAGTGAAACAATTGTTCATCGATTCCAGTACATCTGAGCATTATTTGATTCAACTAATAGTCTCTATGTCTTAATTTGCTGTTGTTTGGGTATTTCTGGCTAAAGACAACTGATAGAAATACAACTTGTGCATTTGCTAGTACTACTACTACTACATCTAATTAATTTTTTTTTCCTTTATTGTATTTCGATTCCCCCCTGAAGGGGGCGGGCTGGCAGCAGCTTAGTACGCTGCTCTGTTTAAAACGTAAGAAAGAAGATAAGAAACAATATAAGCAGGCGATAAATCGGTGACTGAAATTGTAAACCGCGGAAAATTGTGGAAAGTTAAAACAAAAAGCAAAGGGTTGGCAAAGCTAATAAAATACACAGGAAGCAGACAGGGAACATAGTAGACAGACAATTAAAAAACATGGCGACAGTCTGCTTTCTGTTCACAAGAGATAAGAAAATCACACCCAGCGACAGTATGATGGCCATTCACAACACTTCGGAGAAGACACAACACTGAACACTCACTGTAAACACTGTATTAAAATGTCGGCACAAAGATAAAACACCATAGCCGAGGGCAGATGGGGGGGGGGGGGGGAGAACAAGGAGGGAAGAGAGGAAAAACGAAAGGGGCAACCAAAGGAGGGAGAGGACTCATAAGGGGGGGGGGGGGCAGTGCAGACGCGAGAGGGAATAGGAAAAGGCAGAGGAGGGAAATGCATAAGGACTCAGGGGAGGGAAGGGGGCAGAGAGAGCGTAGGTGGGGAAAAAAGAGGATGGAAGGGGGGGAGAGGGAGCCCATGGAAAGGACAGAGGAAAGGAGGGGGAGTGAGGATCAGAGTTGATAGGAGGGATAAATGGAGGGAGAGAGGGCATCATCCGGGAGAGGGAGTTGATGGAAGCCACCTCGGGAAAGGAGATGGAGGGTGTAGAGGTGGAGGGTAGGGGGGACACAACAGTGAAGGCGTGGCAGGGGGTGGGAGAGGAGAGGAGCAACCAGGGGGTGAGGGGGATCAAGGCAGCGGGAGGTGCAGAGGATGCGGATATGTTCGAGGAAGAGGAGCAGATGGGGAAAAGGAATGAGATCATGGAGGATCCGCGTGGGGGACGGGAGGCGTATACGGAAGGCGAGGCGGAGTACATGACGCTCAAGGATCTGGAGGGACTTACAGAATTTGCAGGGGGCAGACACCTGGGCGGGACTGGCATAACAGCAGATGGGACGGATTAAGGATTTGTAGGTGTGGAGGATGGTAGAGGGGGCAACCCCCATGTCTGGCCAGAGAGGAGTTTGAGGAGTCGGAGGCGATTGTGGGCTTTGTATTGGATGGAGCGGAGATGAGGGATCCAGGTGAGGTGACGGTCAATGGTGGGGCCGAGGTAGGTGAGGGGGGGCGAGTGGCGGACAGGACGGGCGCAGACGGTAAGGGAGAAACACATTCAATGTTAACAAATTTCTCTCCTCCAGAAGTGCTTTGCTTGCCATTGCCAGTGTACATTTTATATTCTCTCTCCTTTGGCCATCACAAATTATTTTACTGCACAAATAGCAAAATTCTTCAATTATTTTAAGTGTTTCGTTTCTGGATCTAAATCCCTCAGGATCACCTGATCTAATTCGACCATATCCCATTATCATTGTCATGCTTTTGTTGATGTTCAGCTTATATCCTCCTTTCAAGACGCTGTCCATTCCATTCAACTATTCTTCTAAATGCTCCGCTGTCTCTCACAGAAATACAATGTCACTGGCATACTACAAAGTTTTCATTTCTTATCCCTGAACTATAATTCCTACTCCTAATATTTATTGTTTTCCTTTACTGCTGCTTCAATGTATAGACTGAAGAACATCAGCGTTAGACTACAACCCTGCCTCACTCCAAATGTTCAAAAGTGTGTGAATTACTAAGGGACCAAACTGCTGAGGTCGTCGGTCCCTGGACTTACACACTACTTAAACTAACTTATGCTAAGAACAACACACACACCCATGCCCGGGGGAGGACTCGAACCTCTGGTGGGAGGGGCCGCGCAATCCGTGGCGTGGCGCCTCTGACCACGCGGCCACTCCGCGCGCCTTGTCTCACTCCCTTCTCAACCACTGCTACCCTTCCATGCCTCTCAACTCATAACTGAGTACGTTTCCTGCACAACTTGTTAACAGCATTTTACTTGCTGTATTTTACCCTGTCACTTTCTGAGTTTCAAAGAGTGTATTCCAGTAAACATGTCTACCAATGTTACAAACGTAGGTTTGTCTGTCCTTAGCCTATCATCTTCAAAGATAAGTCATAGATGCGGTATTGCAATGCACGTTCCTACATTTCTCCGAAACCTAAACTGATCTTCCCCCATGTCGGATCAGTTTTACTGTAACCTCCATCCACCCATTTACATGGGGCTCCCAAAACCGGATTTCGTTAAGCGTTTTATCAATACCACTTCTGGGCAGTCATGTAACACTTCAAACTCGAGTCTGGAAATCCGCCCCTAATTTCCAGTTTTCCAATTCCGCAATCGATTTTGGCTCCCGCATAGACGGAAGTGGTTTTGAAATGCGATTGAATTATCAAGTTACATCTTGTTTTCAGACTATTCGGTTATTACGGACTTATTGTACAGGAATGTAGAAGCAGAAATTTTTGACAGAGTAGGAAGCTGTCTACAGTAATACTGAAGTGAAGAGAAATGACTGGGTTGACTAAATCGAAAACTGGTTCAGCTTTTTGTGTGTAGTGGTTGGACAGCACAACCCATTGCCCACTCTATACTGCGGTAAACTTCCCCTCCACCTTACTGCGTCTTCCTGCCTCTCCAAAGCCTTTGCATTTGCCTTTTTTATCCGTTTCCAAACATCCGGAATTGTCCTTGCAAATTGACGTACAAATTCACCGATCCTTCCTTTCTGTAGCATTACTAAATCAGACAGTGAAGGCATTTTTCGCCTGTACACTACCTCATACGGAGACAAACCGGTATTTATATGGACTTCTGCATTGTATGCGCATACAATATGCTTCAATTATTCATCCCAGTGATTGTGATGGGAATCCACATAAAAACTCAGCAGCTTCCCGATTGTTCTGTGTACCCGTTCTGTCCTTCCGTTGGCCTGTGGATGCAATGCTCTCGTCCTCAATTTCCTTACGTTCAATAATTTACACAGTTCCTTCATTAAATCCGACATGAAGTTGGTCCCTTGGTCAGTAATTATTGTCTCTGGTACACCAAACTTCAAAATCAATTTGTTTACTAACACTTGCGCGACCATTGCTGCCTGTTGATTTGGCATGGCCACTATCTCCACATACCTCCAAAATGGTCTATTACTGTCAGAATGAATCTATTCCCCGACGGTGTTCACCTGAAAGGTCCTAAGACATCAAACCCCAAACACAGAGAATGAACATGTCGCATCCAGCAATCGTTGTAGCTGTATCTGTTTCCGACTCAAATCTGCTCTCTGCGCACATAGTATACAATTCTTGACATACTGTTCCACATCTACTTTTCTACCTCTCCACCACTCTCCTATTCGTCACTCAACACCTGCCATGACCAGATAACACGTGATCATGTGCTTCCTTTAAAGCCTCATGTCTCAGCTTTGCTGGCACTGCTACCATTGGTCCTAAATTCGTTTCCCTGCACGGAAGACCATCGTACACATTAAATTGCGGCTGTGTCTGATACATTTTACATAAGCCTCTCAGCCCATCTAGCGACTCTAGTGGACGGATCCTTCAACCCCAACAACCGCTTCAATGCAGCATGATCTGTCACTACCCGAAATATTCTCCCATATAAATAACATTTAAAATATTTGATTCCATAGATTATGCTAGCCATCTCCCTCTCTGTTGTTGAGTAATTCCTCTCTGCTGCATACAACTGCCTAGATGCACTACCGGATGTTCTTTCCCATCAATTTCCTGACTAAGAACGCACCCTAATGCTTGATTTGATGCATCACATGGTAGAATAAATTCCTTTTCAAGATCTGGAAGCACAAGAACCGGACTTGATATTAACACTTCTTTCAGTTTGTCAAACGCTTTCTGACACACTTCTGTCCACTCAAATTTCACACCCTTCCGTAACAATCACGTCAACAGCTGTGTTAAATCTGCAAAACCCTTCACGAACTTTCGACAGAAATTGAGAATTCCGATGAATGACTGCACTTCCTTAACTGTTTTCGGTTCCCCAAAATCCCTTACAGCCTTTGCCAACCTCAGATCTGTTTGCACACCGTCCTTACTGATGATATGACCTAAATATTTCAAATGTCATGAAGACTTCCCTCAACCGCTGTCTATGTTGCTGCATACTACTTGAAAACACTGTAATGTCATCCAAATAGACAAGGACCTGCCGTGGTTTCAAACACATCAACACACTGTCTAGCAACCTCTGGAACGTTGCTGGAGTGTTTTCAAGCCGAATGGCATTCTGATGTACTGGTAATGGCCTCCTGGAGTAGAGAAAGCAGTTTTTGGACGATCCTCTGCAGCCACATCTAAGTGATGATAAACACTTGTCAAATCCATCACAGAAAAGCAGTGCCACTGTTGTAAGTGATCCAAAGTCTCTGATATGTTCGGAATGGGGTATGCGTCCATTACTGTATCGGTAGCCACAATAGAACCTATATTTCTTAGTTCCATCCGTAGATTTTTTTGGCACAACGACAGTGCCGGCTCCCCAGCAGCTATTACTATGCTCTACAATGCCGTCCGCAAGCTGCTGATCAATGAAATCCTCCACAATCGGCTGCAGATGCCTCGGTATTCTGTATGGTTTATGATAAACAGGTGCTTCGTTCGTTCCCTGTTGGTATCCTTTGTTGAACTAATGGAGTTGCTGGTGACGGCCCTCGCAGAAAAAACAAATCCTTAAATTCCCACAGCAATTCTTCCATATGCTCTTTTCTCCTGCTTTAAAATGCTTTATTTTGTTACGCAATGCAGTCTACCAGCAGTTAGTGGCTGATCGCTTCGCCTACCTGTCGAACACCAGTCTTCGTCATCTGACACATCCAAACTTTTCTCAAATTCGCGTCTACAGCGATAAAATTATCCACGTTCACGTGGACTACTCGCCTGTCGTTCCCCTCCTGTACGCGTACAACACTATGTTGCACAAAACAACCCAATGGACCCAAAACTTCATCATCCTCCAATGGTTCAATAACACATACTGTACCCACAGGTAGATTCGACTCAACACTTACCCAAAGCGACTCCCGGTGCCACCAGACACACACTCGTGTGAATTAAGCCTTAGTGCTAATGTATGCAGTTCAATTGGTTTGTTCATTACACTGAACGGCCCTCGTGACAGCTCTGCGTCGATAACAGTTTCCCCTAGATGAAATAACATTTCACCCAATTCCACAGTTCGTTGTGGAAGGTCAATTTTGGCATGACGTTGATGCAAGAAATCCACTTGTAGGATCATGTCGTAGCCCTCACTTACCCACGGTACTACCTCCGTGCGTGCATCAAATTGGACTTCCCTACGCGAAAGTCAACTGTCACTGACCCCAAAGGCGTGACCTCCTTATCGCCCACTCCACGCAACCTATAATGTGGTGGGTCTAACTTCCTTCATCCCATTAAACTCTTAGTAGCCACCGACACTTGCGCCCCTGTGTCCAACAAAATCTTACTTTTTAGATTCTATGGATCCTGTCACTGAACATTCCACATACGTATTTGTTGCACTTAAATTAAACGGGAGCTCGCTTAGGTGGGTCTTGGACTCCCTCTGCCATTTACTGATTGTCCACCTCTACTAACTCCACGCTGCTGATTTCCACCCCTTCCTCTATTCCTCGGTGACTGGGTACATTGCCCCTGCACAGGTCCCGTACGATTTTTTTCAAATGTGGAGACCCTCCATGCCCACACCGTCTTGATGGTCAAATCCAAAGATCCACTGCCATCTCTGCATAAGGGTTAGTTTCCACTAGAGTGAAGTGTCGCAGCATGTGGGTACTGCAATGTTCGCGTATGTCTGGTTAAGGTTAACCATTAATAAGAGCTCATCTGCAGATAAATTGACTCAAAGTCGAACGGAGGGCAGCAGTTTAAAGGACAGAGGAAAAAAAGTGCCAAGGGAAGAGCCAAGGGAGAAAAACCTCTGTGATAGTTGGGTTGGGTGGTAAGTGCAGATGTCTTGATGCCTGCGATAGGTTGTGCAAGGGTGGGCTTTCTCAGTAGGGGGTATCGTGCGTGTCGAAACCTTTGATGTCGTGCGGTGCAGTTGCTCGGTGGCTGCTGCTGGGTGCCTGTGTTGATCTCTCGATCAGTGTCAGCAACCTACAACAGTTAGGATTATCATCGTTTTGGGTCCGATATGCCATATATCGGATGCACAGTGTAGGGTGATGTTGGCGATTTGTTTGTGCGTCAGTGGGGGAGCTCGTCGGTTTCCCTGCTGCGTTCTGTTGCTCGTCTCTAATGGCAGCTGGTAATTTTCAGTCAATGTCGCTGATATGCAGGGGCTTGCCGATGTTTGTCACTTCTTCGTGTATGTTAGCTTGGTAAACGTAAGTGAAAATTGCTTATTCTGTTACTATTTGTTTTATTGTAAATTTTATTTTGCTTGCTTTCTTAGTCTTAATTTTTAAAATGTTGGAAAGGAATTGCTTTTAGGGCTCTTGAAAACAAAGTATGTTCATATATAATAGCCTTGCCCAAAAATACACACACACACACACACACACACACACACACACACACACACACACACACACACACACACACACAAAATATTAAACTGGTGTGAAAGTTTTTGTCCATGTACTCATGAATTATGAGATATATGTATATTGCACCTGAAGTTTACTGCTATGAAGAATTAAATATTTGCTTTCCAAATACTCATCCCATGGTAGTCTCATTAGCTATGAGGAAATGGAAGTGCTACATAAGAACCTGTTGGTATGGTCTAGGTGGTGCTTCATGTAATCCGGGTTACTAACCTTTTGGATATTCTCGAAATATTTTAATAACTGCAAATATTCTAGTATTTTTATTTATTTACTGCACTTATTATCACATTCACGATATTGGACTGCAAGCTTCTTCATCTCCCAGTACCTACTGCAGCCTACATCCTTCTGAATCTACTCAGTGTATTCATCTCTTGGTCTCCCTCTACGATTTTTACCCTCCACGCTGCCCTCCAATACTAAATTAGTGATCCCTCGGTGTCTCAGAATATGTCCTACCAACCGATCCCTTCTTCTAGTCAAGTAGTGCCACAAGCTCCTCTTCTCCCCAATTCTATTCAATACCTCCTCATTAGTTATGTGATCTACCCATCTAATCTTCAGCATTCTTCTGTAGCACCACATTTCGAAAGCTTCGATTCTTACGCTTTTCTTGCCATTGCCAATCTACATTTTATATCCTCTCTACTTCGACCATCATCAGTTATTTTGCTCCCCAATTGGCAAAACTCGTTTACTACTTTAAGTGTCTCATTTCAAAATCTAATTCCCCCAGCATCACCCGACTTAATTCGACTACATTCCATTATCCTTGTTTTGCTTTTGTTGATGTTCATCTTATATCCTATCCATTCCGTCCAAATTTTCTTCCAAGTCCTTTGCTGTCTCTGACAGAATCACAATGTCATCGACGAACCTCAAAGTTTTTATTTCTTCTCCGTGGATTTTAATACCTACTCCGAACTTTTCTTTTGTTTCCTTTATTTCTTGCTCAATATACAGATTGAATAACCTCGGGGATAGGCTACACCCCTGTCTCACTCCCTTCCCAACCACTGCTTCCCTTTCATACCCCTTGACTCTTATAACTGCCATCTGGTTTCTGTACAAATTGTAAATAGCCTTTCGCTCCCTGTATTTTACCCCTGCCACCTTCAGAATTTGAAAGAGAGTATTCCAATCAACATTGTCAAAAGCTTTCTCTAAGTCTACAAATGCTAGAAACGTAGGTTTACCTTTCCTTAATCTATTTTCTAAGATAACTCGTAGGGTCAGTATTGCCTCATGTGTTCCAGGTACGTAATTAGATACATACATAGATAAAAGAAATTTGGTTTTATCTAGGAAATGCTTGATAATAATCAATTTCTGTTTAGACAGTTCTGAAGCAGACCTACAGATTTGAGCAAAATTTCAGGTATTCATTAATGCTGTAGAAGCTGTTGTATATTGGTAGAGTCTTAGTTATTTTTTGAATGTGTGGTATGTTTTGATGTTATCTGGCAATGCACTGTAAAGAATTTTAGGTTTGTAAACAGCACTGTCCTGACATATTGATTTATGTGCACATCCCTATGAGAGCCATCGCTGTATCTTGTTTGGTAATTGCGGATTACACTATTCAAAGCTGAAACTCGATGGTTTTTAATGAAGCAGAAACTTTAAAATATAAATATAAATGGTAAGGTCATGATTTTTAATTCCTTGAAGATACCTCTTCGTGATGCTCTGTAAGCTGTATTACTTATTAATCTTACAGCTTTCTTTTGGTGCTCTAAGTCTACTTTGCAAAAGAGGTATTTCCCCAGAACACTATACCATACTTCAGTAGACTATGCATCTGTGTGTAATGAGCACGTAACACTGTTTCGGTTTTTCAGCAATCTTTAGGCATTCTTAATATGTAACAGTATTTGCTTAATATTTTGTCAAGTATTTCTTCATGTTTTTTCCATCTTAGATGCTCATCCACCCATAACCCTAAAAAATTTATGTGATTCAATTTCTGAATTTGGCTATTCGATAATGTGAATTTTGCATTGGTCCTATTTTTGTTCCTTCGTTTAAGTTGATTCCATACAGTTTTCTTGTCATTGACAACGAAACAGTTACCTTTAAACCATTTTTCTGCCACTTCTACTGTTTTGTTGATTTTTGGCTGCATCGCATTATCATTCCTCCCTTTCATAATGAATTTTTTATCATCAGCAAATAATATAGTATCAGCTGTCTAAAACTGTTGTGGTAGGTCATTAATAGCAACCAAGAATATAACAATGGTCCCAATACCGAGCCCTGGGGCACCCCATAATTTACTCTTTTATATTCAGAATGGTACACATTACCATCCCGAGAAATGTGTACTCTTCGTTTCCTATCAGTTACTTATGACTTGAACCACTCATAGGAAACATCAGCGGTACCATAATCATATAGTTTTAACAGCAATAGATTATGAGTTATAAGATCATATGCTTTGGAAGTCTCCATAAACAACAGCTTTCTAAACAATTTTTAGGAAATTTAAGAGAGCCGTTTGTGTATATTTACCTTTTCTGATACCATTCTGTGCATTTACAAGAATGTACTAAAATATACAAATCTTTTACTTTGGCACTAAAAGGCAATACTGTCGGCACTTGGAAGATCGTGAAGAAGTCCTTTGAAGGTTGGTGGCAATACTTGTGATGTTTGTATCTGGTAGCTACAGTAAATTTGAATAAATTGTTATGTATATAATGATGACAAATTACTATATGTGTTTCACATAGACTTCCCACTCATATTCAAATTCCTGAATGGTATTTGTATTGTGTCGCAATAAACTTGCAGCACACACAAATATTAGATTTTTGAACCTACATACATTTAAAACAAAGCTAAAGTCGTAAATTGGTAACCACTCTTTGAAGTTATCGCTCTGTGTAAGACACTTTTAACCCCCCAGTTGCAATGTGCATTTTAGAGGAAGGGTATATTCCTTTTGTATGTATTCACTTGTGCATTTACTGGTGCATGTATATCACGATAGAGAACCTTCCAATAATTCATTAAAACCTTGAAAGTCAGCAGCTATTCCAAGTGGTAGATTCCATGAGAGCAAATGTTGAAACAACTTATTTAAGTTCCAGAAAACTATTTTAGATCAGATGCGTTGGAAGTGGGTATTTGGTCAGTTCTGTGAGGGATGTGATGAACACACATGTCAATGATTAATTCTAAATTAACGAGACAAAAGTTGTACATTTTCAACTGAAACATCTGATTTCTTTTACATTTGCTACACTCGGTGATGATGGTTAGAGATGGCAAACCAAAAGACTGTAGAGGAAACTTACAAGTCTGCATCGTCTGGAAACATATTAACGCATCTCAGGATAAATAACTATTATTATTCTAACCTGTGCACTGCAATGGTACTTCTATTAGAAAAATAAGTTTGCAGGGCTTTATACATGGCCTCACCTTGTCCAGTTTTCCCTCCCTGCTCACACCATTACCAGTCAACAATCGAGATGGCCAGGGGTGCAGTGGAACCTGTGTTAATTCCAGTTTCTTGTCCTCTGGTTTCCTTTAACAGAATAACATGTAATAGTGCGTGTATGTTTCTCTTCCATTTGCATCAGTACAGTAAATAATTGTCTTTTCATTAATTTATTTTCTTAAATATATAAACGATACAGCTATCGTGTGGTTTCAATGTTAATTTGCACATGTAGTCCTATGAAAATTCAAATAAAAATGCTGAATTTTGAAATGCAATAGATTTTGTCTTCTTGTATATCAATGCAAAAGTCATAATGTACAATTTCTGACGCTGTGAAACATTTCACATCATAATGACATATAATTTATATTTTCATTGAAAATGGACTGATGAAGGTTTACTCAGAGTGGATAACAAACCACGACTTTTGGTACATTGTATTTGGTATGAAATGTTAGCTTGCTATTTCGTTGTTTCAGTAAATCACTTAGAGGCCTGCAAAACATTTCATACAATATTTGGAAACACCTCTTTACATTTTAGACACAAAAGAATGAAGTAGTTCATTTAACTTGTTTACTCCCACAATTTTATATTTAACGCTGTGACTGCCAACGGCCACATCAGAGCGTGATGCTGCTTGCCCGCCAGTGTGGTGGTGAAAACCCATCGATGCACATTTTGCATTCAGTATGTTGTGAAAGAATCATTACTATTCTCTCCAGATGAATTTCAGTGAGATTTTTATTGTTTGTCAGGATGAGGTGAGGAGTGCACACTGAAGCAAAGAACAAATCGCTCATCACACAGCAGTTACCACTCCGTTTTCAGTATCTGATTAACACAATCATAACGAGGTGGAAATGTTCTGATGGAACCAAAACATAATGTTTGGCAGTAAGCGAAAGCTAGAAAAACTCTCATTACTGATTGCACATCTTTTCTACAATGTAAAAAATCCCTCACTGAAAATTATTGTAACAGACGCTCCAGTGCAGGAAGTGACAATGCCTAGCTGTCAAGGTACAGCTGTGCTGGAGTAATACCAGATCCCTTCAAACATTCAAGTTCACATTCTCTACATCGTTGGGGAATATCCAGCTTAAATAATATTGTTGCATGGAAATAGCACACACTTCCAGTTTGTACATAATTCAAACCAGAGAAGCAAATTCAAATTCCTTCATTGTCTGTTGCAGTAGTGAAACTTTTCACTTTTTAATGAGCAGTAGGTCCCCTGTCTCTGTTTTCTGTAGTGCTTTAATGATTCTAAGAAAGTATGTATTTTCTTTTTACTGTATTGCTACTCAAACAATTCATTGTATAAATTTTTGTATAGTCATGTACTCAAATGTCTGTATATGCTATAAGATTATCATATTGTACTTGTAAAAACCTGACTCGTTCCACATCCATGTGAACCCAACGCAGTTGGACCTATGGAAGACAAATCAAATGAAATAGTTAAGCAGACTCTGAATGAGGACATTGGCACTAATTTCTTGGACAATCAGCAGGAAATATTGTGAAAAAAATTACTTGAAATGCTTCACAGAGAAGGGAATAAATTTGTATTATATTATTTGTATTATATTATTATAGAAATCTGAGAAAGCCTCACTTTTTCTATGTTTAAATTAAATGTTTCACACTAAATCGGTTACCTTAATGCTCTTCATTTATTCACAAATGTGACCCTGCATAATTATTTTAATATTTTTAAGTACATAATTCCAGGCCTTCACTGTTAAGTGGAAGTGATATGTCTGTCACATTGAAATTTACGAATGTAAAATTTAACACACTCACTGTCACAAAGCCACCAAAGAGCCAGCAGTAAGAGTTACAAACACACACACAAAATTCTAGCTTTTGCAACCAACGGTTGCCTCGTCAGGAAAGAGGGAAGGAGAGGGAAAGACGAAAGGATGTGGGTTTTAAGGGAGAGGGTAAGGAGTCATTCCAACCCCGGGAACGGAAAGACTTACCTTAGGGGGAAAAAAGGACAGGTATACACTCGCCCACACACACATATCCATCCGCACATATACAGACACAAGCAGACACTTGTAAAGGCAAAGAGTTTGGGCAGAGATCTCTGCATATGTGTGTGTGTGTGTGTGTGTGTGTGTGTGTGTGTGTGTGTGTGCGTGTGCGCGAGTGTATACCTGTCCTTTTTTGTGTATACCTGTCCTTTTTTCCCCCTACGGTAAGTCTTTCCGTTCCTGGGGTTGGAATGACTCCTTACCCTCTCCCTCTCCTTTCATCTTTCCCTCTCCTTACCCTCTTTCCTGATGAAGCAACGGTTGGTTGCAAAAGCTTGAATTTTGTGTGTGTGTTTGTGTTTGTTTGTGTGTCTATCAACCTGCCAGCGCTTTCGTTTGGTAAGTCACATCATCTTTGTTTTTGTATATATATATATATATATATATATATATATACCGTAGTAATTTAAAATAATACCACCTAATTCCCCCTCACACCCTGTCATCAGCACTTGGTCCATGAAACTAATTTAATGTTTAAGTTGTTGAATATCCAATGACAGAAGACACAGAGGCAATGGCTAACATATTACAACAAACAATAAAAAATTACAATACATTTAAAAGCAATGTGAGTGTACCGAAGCATTTTAATACTTTTTGGAGTGAATGTTAGATTAGTTTCTAGGCTGGTGGTAAATTTTGCTACAAATTTGCAAGACACATTACTAAGCACCTGCTGAATTGGCCTCAGCTGTGCTGTGTGCTTCCACAGCTTAGCACTGAATTCTTTACTCAGTATTTAGGTGAATATCCTATGAAGAAACAGACTTCCGAGTGAGAAATGTCACCCAAAGATAAAACCAAAATGCGTACCCTCAGAGAATAATTTGAACTCTGAGAAAGTGGAACCACAGCATAGTTGAAACCTAAGTTCAGAATTCAAACATTATGCGTGAAACAAATACCAGTTTTCACTGTAGTTCCAAAAAGAAGGCACATTACTTTGTTCTTGCTAGATCAATACAAACTGTTTTTGTATGTTATTCAGTGAGCAGTTCTGCTGAGGAGTTAAAAGAGGGGGGGTTAGGAGTAGCTTACGTTGGAGAACATACATTACACTTATGAAACACTGTAGCGCTTATTTCGTGCAAGCCCACATTGGGACAAGCAAACAACAGGTTTGAATGTCAGTTATTGCATACAGTTCCTGGTTGACAACAGACACTACAAATTATGGCAAAAGACTATTTCCCTGAGGTGCTTGCGTCAGCACGTAGGATACTAACTTATCACACAGCAACAGCCATAATTCTTTATAGTCCCTAAATTAATCTCATCTATAATGTGCAGGGACGAGATTGGAAGAATTTACAAGTTAAAATTCATCCATTTCACGTGCAAGTAGTAACGAAGTAACTCACAAGAGCGTAGTTGATTCAATTAAAGAAGTCACCCCCATAAGTAATAGACTCTTGACAATGCGCATACAGGGTACAAACAAAAAATATACACTAATTAATGTACATGAAACCACGAACATTGAAAATAAGAGAGATCTGCAGAAGGTAAAGCAGTTTTAGTGTAAATTGGAGAAGATTATAGGAATAGTCCCCAAAGAAGACACAAAGATGAAACTTCCTGGCAGATTAAAACTACGTGCCGGACCGAGACTCGGACTCGGGACCTTTCCCTTTCGCAGGCAAGTGCTCTGCGAATTGAGCTACCCAAGTTCGACTCACACCTGTCCTCACAGCTTTACTCGCAGGAGAGCTTCTGTAAAGTTTGGAAGGTAGGAGACGAGGTACTGGCAGAAGTAAAGCTGTGAGTACCGGGCGTGAGTCGTGCTTGGGTAGCTCAGTTGGTAGAGCACTTGCCCGCGAAAGGCAAAGGTCCCGAGTTCGAGTCTCGGTCCGGCACACAGTTTTAATCTGCCAGGAAGTTTCATATCAGCGCACAGTCTGCTGCAGAGTGAAAATCTCATTCTGAAGACACAAACATATTACTAGGCGACTTCAGTGCCCAGATTGGCAGAGAAAAGGAATACCAAAAGACTGTAGGCAATTTCCTGGCCCATAAATTCCTCAACAACAACGGCATGAGACTCATTAAACTTTGCCAACAGAAGAATCTGAAAATAATATCCACCTCCCTGAGGAAACATCCTCGAAAACCGAACACTTGGATTTGATTTGATTTGATTTATTTCGTGTTCCATAGGTCCAACTGTGTTGGGTTCACAAGGATGTGGAACGAGTCAGTTTTTCACAAGTACAATATGATAATCTTATAGCATATACAGACATTTGAGTACATGATTATATAAAAATTTATACAGTGAATTGTTTGAGCAGCAATACATTAAAAAGAAAATACATTATAGCACTACAGAAAACAGATACAGAGCTCAAGTTAAATAACATTCTTAGGGCATTATGTCAACTTGTATTATGTAATATTAAAATTTAACAATTTATTTAGTTAAAAATTTATCTTGACTGTAAAAAGCTTTTTCTAGCAGAAATATTTTTAGTGCTTTCTTAAACTTACTCTTGTTATGAATCTCTGTCTTTATTTCAGAAGGAAGAGAATTGAAGAGTTTTGCTCCAGTGTAGTAGACACCCTTTTGCGCCGAGCTCAAATTTCTGTGCTGACTGTGTATGTCATTCTTCCTCCGTGTGTTACGTTTGTGATAATTACTGCTTGGTTGAAATATCTCTATATTTTTACAAACAAGACACATTAGAGAAATAATATATTGGCATGTAATTGTGTATATTTAAATTTTCTAAAGCTGTCTCTACACGAGTCTCTTGGGCCCAATCCACATTTAATTCTTAAAGCTCGCTTCTGTGCAATGAACACTTTCCTTGCTAATTGCTGGTTGCCCAAAAAATAACGCCATATTCAATGAGTGAGTGAAAATAGCCATAGTATGCCGCCTTTGCAGTTTTAGGTTCAACACATGTAGTGACAACCCGTAGCAGAGCTTAGCCTCTTACAGAGATCTATAATATGTGAAGACCAGTTCATTTTCTTGCCACTGTGCACTCCAAGAAATTTTGTTGTCTCCATTCTTTCTATTGGCTGATTACCACATGTCACACTTACCTCTCTCTCGTTTTATGTTCTTATACAGAACTGAATAAAGCTGGTCTTACTGGAATTCAATGAGAGACCATTCACCTTGAACCATTTAACCACATCAGAGAGTATGTGATTAATGAGTTCCTCAAGATTACGGTCTGTTCTACTGCCCATAAAAATTGTGATATCGTCAGCAAATAATGTAAATTTACACGGCAGGCTTGTACGTGATGGTAGATCATTTATAAAAATCAGGAATAATAGTGGCCCAAGAATTCAGCCCCGAGGCACTCTACATGTAATGGAACTCGATTCAGAATGTGAGGAAACGTCACATACTCCACCCGAGCTACTCGAGACAGCTTTTTGTTTTCTGTCTCAGAGGTATTACTGTAGCCAACTGGGTGCAACACCACTTATTCCTACTAATTTTGCTTTTTGCAAGAGCATCTGGTGATCAACACGGTCAAACACTTTGGATAAATCACAGAAGACACCAAGTGCAAGCATTTTTTCATTAAGGGTTTCTAGGACTTCATTTACAAGTGCACAGACTGCGTCTTCTGTTGAACGGTCCTTTTGAGAGCAAAATTGGCTCTTGCTGAGAACTCCATTCTTCATGAGATGATCAGTAATTCTTACATGTATTAGCTTTTCTAGAATTTTGGAGAAAGCTGTAAGCAAAGAGATAGGTCGATAGTTAGTTCAGCTTTATCGCCATTTTGGTACAGGGGCTTCACAATGGCATACTTAAGTTTACTGGGAACAACACCTTTCTGAAGGGAAGCATTGAAAATATAGCAGAGAATGTCCCTTATCCACACGCAAGAATATTTCAATAAAATACTAGATATATTGTCAACCGCTGCAGAGTTTGTACTTTTTAGAGACATGACCATTTTTTGAATTTCTTCTACAGTGCCAGGATTAACGTGAATTTCTGAAATTGTGTTTCAGTATACTGCTTGACAAAGAGTTAAAGCCTCATCAACTTTGGGATTTCAACGAATCTGTTGAGTTACTGACAGGAAGTGTTTATTACCAATCTCAGCCACAGTTTTGGGTTATCTACTAGGGGTACCACCATATCTGATTTTATTTACATCTTCTTTGCTTGTTGCATCTCTTCCTGTTTCCTTTTTTACAATGCGCCAAATTGTTTTTATTTTATTATTAGAATTATCTGTTTTCTTCTCATGACATAGAGCTTTTGATTTCCAGAGATGGAGATCTGCTGTAGAGTCTTTCAGATAATATCAGATCGACCACATGGCCATCACACACCCTTCACTGAAGGAAATTCAGGACGTGCAAGTCCGAAGTGGAGCCAACATTGACTCTGACCACTATCTATGGCAGATCAAAGTGAAATTTACTCTGAAAAGAATCCACCACAAAAAACCTTATCTTCAAAAATTCGACACCAAAAAGATCAAAGAAAGCAACGTAAAAGAAGAATGGGAAAATGAAAAGCCAGGCACTAGATAATCAAGAGAGCCAAATAGGCAGTACCGTTGAAGAAGAATACGAAACACCTGCGGTGGGACTCGGCATGTGAAGAAGAACTGGAAGATCGAAAGACTGCTTTCTAGAAATATAACTCTAAGAAGTCACTGGAGACTCAACAACATTATCTTCAGACCAGAAAGAAAGTCCCGAAAATTATCAGACAAACAAAGAGGACGCACATGAAGGACCAGTTGGACTCGATAGAAAAACACTTCCGAGGTCACAATACTCGAGACTTTTACAGGATGTTCGCAGGAAGGATTTGAGGATCCACCCCTCAGAACTTATGTTTCCGAAAACCAGACAGCAAACTCGCACTGACCAACCGAGGTAATTGTAGAGAACTGGCTCGATATTTCTCAGAGGTACTCAGTTGCCAGGAGCCCACATCGAGGTGTCCCAAATAGATTCCCGCACAAGTAAACCCCGAGTCTTTATCACCTACTAAAGAAAAAATAAGTAGACACATCTTCTGGCTCAAGAATAATAGGACATCTGGAGAAGATGGTGCAGTTGCAGAACTAGTGAAGAGCACAGGCCCAAATACACTTGAGGAGCTCACACAAATCATCATAGATATCTGGAAAACAGAAAAGGTACCTGAAGAATGGAAATATGCACTCATCCATCCGTTACACAAGAAAGGTGACAGAAGAGATTTCAATAACTGCGTAGGTATTTCTCTCCTTGAAGTCACCTACAAAAGTCTATCCGTGTGCCTTCTTCAAAGAACACAAAAACAGCTTGAAAACAAACCTGGTGACTATCAAGCCTGTTTCCGACCAGGGTGTTCTCGTGTCGAACAAATTTTCAATTCGAAGATGCTATCGAAACATGGAGCAACCCGAAGCTCTCCGATCACCTGTACGTTCGTCGACTTCGAGAAGGCGTACGATTCGGCTGATGGACAGACCCTCTGTAACACCTTAGAAGAACGAGGACTTGATCAAAAGACATTAAGACTCAACAAGGAAAGACATACTGATTTTACAGAAGAGAGGACCATTAGTAAGGGCTTGTGGCCACCCCGCTCTCCCGACTTGTCACCGTGTGACTTTTACCCCTGGTGGTTTCTAAAGGCTAGAGCCTACTGCAACAGTCCCAGAACACTTGACACATTAAAAATGACATATGTGAAGAAATTTCTTCATTCTTCAAAGAGTACTGAAAAGTGTTTTCCTTAACACGCTTTGACGTGCACAACTTTGCTCGGATGTTGGCGGAGAACGTTTTGAACACAGACTTAAAATTCCTTTCTAAAATATGATTATTGTACTAATAAAATTAAATCTGTTACTTATACTGTTAATTACATAGTTAATAACGAAACTATACAATAAAAATGTAAGAAAGCGATGATGTACGTTGATTTTTTCCATTCGTATTCCTTCCAGCGTAGGGGCCAGTTTTATGTGTGCCACCCTGTATCTCAGATCTATTAAGGAAAATAAGAGTGATCCAGCGTTCTTACAGTTCTTTCTGAGATATGAAAGGACATACAGAAAACTGCTGCAGGAAGCAAAACGAATCCAACATGATAAGACCCTACACAACTCAAACAATAAAAGGAAAGCCATTTGGAATGTAGCAAACCAAGAAATTTGTATCACAAAGCGAAATCAGAGGAACATAAAACTTCAGCTATATAGCAGCCAGACTGCAAGAGAAGCTAGCAAAAATGCAACATACAGTAACAAATAACTACTTGCCATACACAGTGCCACTGGGGAGGAAGTCAGTATGATTGTACAGACATTTAAGAATAAAGTTTCCGCAGATGTAGATCAACTTCCAATGTGTCTACTAAGGAACTGCATTAGAAGCACAAAAACACCCTTAACAGACATCATAAATGAGTTCTCATCAGGTTGTCTCCCCGATTGCCTGACGTAAGCAAAAGTCCTTCCCGTGCGTAAAAAAGGTGATACAGAAATCACAGGTGACAACAGACCAGCTTTATTGCTGTCTTACTTTTCAAAATAATGATAGAAACTATTATGAAAAACAGACTTACGGGTTATTCTAATAAATGGTAACTTGGGTGCAAAGAACAATTTGGCTTGAGGTCTGGAGAGTGAACACTAGAAGCTATAGCAAAATTTACAAAAGTAGTTTTAGCAGCTCTAGGTAAAGGAGAACAAGTAACAGATATTTTCCTAGACCTCAGTGAAGCATTTGACACGACTGACCATGAAATACTTCAAGGTAAAATTGAAACACTAGTGATTAATGAATGATTTGGTCTTACCTAGCAGACCGAGTACAGAGATATCTCAGATTTCAAGTGGTCCTAATTATATGGCGAAACATCTTTCAGATCACCAATATGTCAACAACAGAGTGTGTCAGGCCAAACACTGTTTCTCATTTCCATTATGACTTCTCACTGTTGGTCACACTAGGATAAACTGTGTTATTTGCTGCTGATAGCATTATAGTAATTACAGATAGGACACCAGAAATACTAGAAATAAAAAAATGAAAAGGACTTAAGTCGTTGTGTAACTGGTCAGATAACAATAAACTTCTACACAAATACAAAAGATAATATAACAAAACTTAAAGAATGTGGTGAAACCATACACTGTGTAGCTGGCATATAATTCTTAGGCATCCATGTCGATCTACTATTAAAATGGTGTTAACACATCAGCATACTTGAACAAAGAATTAGCACAGCATGCAAAGCCTTATGAATATTAACCACAGTGTGTAATGGCTCACGCCAAAAAGTTTAGTGTTAAAAATTCGTTTATTCGTTTTCCGTGAAGCAGCCGTGTTGCCAGCACAGTGAGTTGAGATGCTCTCCGCTCTGCGGCGCTGCATTTGCGGTGTGTTTACCAGGGCAGCATGCCGGTGTGCCATCTATCGGGGACGATGAGCAACAATGGACTCGGGGCATATTCACTTCATTTCCAATTTAGAACTTTGACAGGAAACTCTTAGAGGTAATAAACAATTGCTTGGTGTGTCCTAATGTTTAGTTAAAGCGTTTTTACTAATAAAACTGCTGTACATGCCCCTGTCTGTACAAGGTTTTTGGCGAGAATTTCTTACACCCAGGTACAAGTTTGGTAGTGTATTCTACATATTCGGTCAACTCCAGTGACGCTAGTCCGCGATACGCAAATGTTCTACTTCCAATTTTTGAACGGCGTGGTTTATGAAACCTCGTCACACGATGTAACAGAGACTTGGCACGCCGCACTCCGTAGCACAATGCAGCTGTGTTTGTGAATACGCGAAACATCTTGCTTATTGGATTTGAATGTGCAGCTGTGCGTAATTCCTGTAGTTCCCTGTCTTCGTACAGCAGCTGACAGTGCGTATTTCCACATTCCTGTGAGACCAACTTTCAGCTCCTGACCAGTTGTCGAAGTTACCGTTGACCGGCATATCTCGATATTAAAAGTCATAAGCGGTAATCGTAGTGCCCCCTAACTTACTTTTTCGCACAAATCGGAGGCTCAGTATATTCGCTTAGTGATGGAAACACTGCCGAGTAGGCTAGGTTATTTTCGCTCTCCTATTTATTTCGTTCCCCACGCATATTTTTTTTTCCTTTATTGATTTTCAATTCCTCTCGAAGGGGGTGGGCTGGCAGCAGCATAGTACGCTGCTCTACAGCCTACAGACTTTTATTTTAAAAAATGGAAGAAGAAAAGAAACAAGAAAAACAGGCGATAAAACGGTGACATAAAGTATAAAATGGCGGAAAAATGAGGAAAGTTAAAACAGAAAGCAAAAGGGGGTGGCAATGTTAATAAAAGACACAGGAATCAGACAAGTAACATAGTACATACGCAATTAAAAAAAAAAAACACGGCGGCAGTCTGGTTTCTGTTCGCAAGAGATAAAAAGCACACCCAGCGACAGTATGATGGCCGTTCGCAACACCTCCCAAAAAAAACACAACACGGAACACTCACTGTAAAACACTGCACGAAAAGGGCGGCACAAAGATGACACTCCCGAGCCAAAGGCAGATGGGGGGGGGGGACCTGGAGGAGGGGGAAGAACAAGGAGGGAGGAAGGAAAAAAAAACGAAAAGGGGGGGAACCAAGGAAGGAGAGGACTAATAAAGGGTGGGAGGGGCAGGGCAGACGCGAGAGGGAATGAGAGGAGGCAGAGGAGGGAAATGCAAAAGGACTTGGGGGAGAGAAGAGGGCAGAGAGAAGGGAGGTGGGGAAAAAAGAGGATGGAAGGGGGGGAGAGGGAGCCCGGGAAAAGGACAGAGGAAAGGAGGGGGAGTGAGGATCAGAGTTGATAGGAGGGATAAATGGAGGGAGAGAGGGCATCATCCGGGAGGGGGAGTTGATGGAAGCCACCTTGGGAAAGGAGATGAAGGGTGTAGAAATGGAGGGTAGGGGGGACACAACAGTGAAGACGTGGCAGGGGGCGGGGATGGGAGAGGAGAGGAGCAACCAGGGGGTGAGGGGGATGAAGGCAGCGGGAGGTGCAGAGGATGCAGATATGTTCGAGGAAGAGGAGCAGATGGGGAAAAGGAATGAGATCATGGAGGATCCGCGTGGGGGACGGGAGGCGTATACGGAAGGCGAGGCGGAGTACATGACGCTCAAGGATCTGGAGGGACTTATAGAATTTGCAGGGGGCAGACACCTGGGCGGGACTGGCATAACAGCAGATGGGACGGATTAAGGATTTGTAGGTGTGGAGGATGGTAGAGGCGGGCAACCCCCATATCCGGCCAGAGAGGAGTTTGAGGAGTCGGAGGCGGTCCCACCCATCCAGTCGATAGTCATTATCTTCAAATCCCACAAATGAAAAAACTCATCCTTAGGTTCAATGAGTTTTATTTGTTTGTTGCTTGTGCATAACTGTAGAGTTGCTCTATTTGAATATGAAGCACATTTTGATGTGTAATTGATTTGGGAAACAGTTCTAACAATCAACATCCTTTAATTGGTCTTATGATAAGTTAATCTTCCGAATTTGGTACATTGTGGGACCAGGTCTGGAGAAGATGGCACGAGGTGTAATGGCGGAAAAGACACTTGGCCGGCTGCACGTAGTGTACCGGAGAGGCGCGAGAGGGCAGGAGTTGCCGGCCGCAGTACCAACTGCCACAGACAGATGGCAGGTCGAGTCCCTGCCAGCAAAAGTATGACCGTCATCACATCCGCACAGGTTACAGCTGACTTCAGTTCGTGACATGTTCGTTTAAAGTAGGAGATATTGGATATTTTCGTCTTGAATGAACCAACAATGCTGTGCTTTTAGTTGTACTTTTGAAGGCAAGAAGAGAGGGATGCAGCATGAAGAATAATACGGCTTCTGAACATCTGCAGAGCAAACTGGCAGAATAGAAAAGCAACTGCTTTTATGTAAAGTAAGTGCAATTTTCAAGCATTAATGTGGATTAGAAAATTTAATATTCCGCACCGAGTATTGGTGGTTTCATTGGGGAAATTGTAGCGGCATGGGAATTGGGGAAGGAAACGAGACTCTTCCATTCTTTTGCAGCGTTTGCTCAAGAGATAGGATTATAGCTGAACAGGAGGAGAAACTTAGAGCCCTTCAGGCTGATTTGGACAGAGCGAGGGCTGGATTTGAAGAGGTTAAGGGGGGAGGAGGGTAAACAGCGGTGGGAAATGGTAGCTGGGAACAGGGGCTACAGAAAGAGGAGAGCATCTGACAGTTTCCCAATTGGCACAACCGATAGATTTGCCTTGCTGCCACAGTTAAGTAAGGAAGAGGCTCCATTAGAAGTAGATGTAGTTAAGATGCAACAGAATCTCAATAGGAAACCAACTGTTTCAAAAAAAGTAGAAAGTAAGAGGAAAGTTCTGTTGCTAGGTACCAGCCTTGGAAGAGGTGTGGGCCAGATTTTGCAGGAAAAATTATGTGACAGGTACCAGGTCACAAACTTTTTCAAGCCAAGTGCAAGTCTTAGCCAGGTGGTAGAGGATGTAGGTTCCTTGTGCAAGGGATTCACAACGCAGGATCGTGTGATGATAGTGGGTGGAGTGGGAAACAGCGTCGATAGGGATCAGGGATACAGTATCGAGTGTGACCTGGTGAAAACAGCCTCGGCAACGACCCCTTAGCAGTGTTGGGCTGGTGCCTGATTTCGTTCGGCACGATCGGCCCCAGTTGAACCGCTCTGTCAGGAGGGTAAATATGGAGTCGGACCAGTTGCGTAGGGCGGCCACTCTGTCAGACATCGGATCGGTTCCTGTCGAGGCTATCGATATACCTCTGATAACAAAATCAAAAAAATTTGGAATATTATTACAAGGGAGACAGGGCAACCAAGAGTGCAGGATGACGGCATCACCATCAAAGCGAATGGAAACTTGATAAACAAGCCGGAAGTCGAAAACATTTTGAATATTCATTTTTTGAATGTTGTAGAGAAAAGAGGTCTTACCCACACCATTTGATACAATTGAAATTAAACCAACCTCTCCTTCTGAAATTAGGGAGATAATAAACTTTCTCAGGAATAAAAGCTCACATGGAATTGATGGCATTTCCAGCAGGATAATAAAAGCTTGTTCCCAAGAAATAAGTGGGATTCTTAGCAACATATGTAACAGCTCTCTGAAGCAGGGTATTTTCCCAGATAGACTGAGATATGCGACTGCATAAAAAAAAGGAGCTACGTCTGATGTCAACAACTACCGCCCAATCTATCTTCTGACTGCCTTATCCAAAATTCTTCAAAAAGTAATGTACTGTAGAGTAGTCTACCGTATCTTCCTTCGTCGTCGGCGCTGTCATTGTTACTGTGAGGCACCGTTACACCAAGTGGAAAGGCGCGCCGATCTTAGAGCATGAGATATGATGACCTTAAGCCATTGACAACACACAACGGTCACGGTAGCACCTGATTCCAGAATAGCTGCAGTAATTAGGGTCTACCAACTACTCCCTCTTGACCAAGTCTCCAAAACTTAACTTGTAACGAGATTGTCATAAAGATCATCCATAAATGCTTCGTACAACGATGAGAAATGTTACAGTTTATGGAATAATAACAGATACGACCAAACTGTCTCGTTTCTTCTGTTTTATTTAACGTAACTTTGTTCACAGTTTTATTTCGCATTCACCACTCGTTCACACTCTGATGCGGACTATATGCGAGTGCCTGAACCCTAACTCCCGAGTTCCATGGAAACCCTTTGAGGAACAGCTTTGGTTGCTCGACACAACAGTCCATGATAATGATACAGTATTTTGTAATTGACTCTTCTAGTTAAGCCACCGCCTCCACGAATGTTTGTTGGGCGTAAGACAATTACACACTTCTCTTTCCGATCTGCAATTATTAAGAGGTCGCGTAAAAGTTGACGTTTTTGTCCTTTTCATAAATTGGAGCCTGCTCTCCGCGATATATTTAAAAAAAAAAAAAAAAAGGTCTTAATACCGGCGTCCCTCGTGGGATGCGAATAGATTTATCCCAGAATTGACCACCCTGTAGGTGTACTCAATTTAATGACCACACTTCGCTATCCGCGATTTCGTGTAACTAAATGCCCTTTTGTTACTCTGATTGTATACCGTAGTTATTTAAAACTCGTCCCTACATTTTTTCACTACGCAGAATTAGCACTTCTTTACTTGTTTATTTCTAAGAGTAAACCAAAAAAATGACGCCGTATCATCGGCTTCGTCGATATAAAGCAAAACAGCTCAATATGCCCAATTTTACCTCTTCTTATAGGATCGGCTACCTTACTCATTAATTTACTACAATTATTTCCAATAACATTAAACAGGTGTCGCCGTTATATTTTAATTGTATTCAAAAGCATGTTGTTATTATTATGACCGAAGAATCGTAACAAATCGCGCGGCGTTCGGTTTTAACGATAGCTTTACACTCGCCCATTCTCTATTCATGCAGTATTATATATAAATATATAGACAGGACCGAAAGATCGATCTCTCTACCGTAACCGATAGAGGCAAATACGCTATTCAAGTTCCGTTACATCTATCTTGACTCGTACTGTTACAGGGGGTCATCGTGCAAGCCGATACCTTTGACCTCGTGCAGGCCTGTGTTGATCTCTCGATCAGCGTCGGCAACGTACAACAGTTAGGTTTGTCATCGTTTTGGATCCGATAGGCCGTATATCGGATGCACAGTGTAGGGTGATGTCGGCGATTTGTTTGTGCGTCAGTGGGCGGTATTCATTGTGAAGGTTCACGGTGTGTGCGTAGCGTGGAGTGTTGCTAATGATTTGCAGCACTTTCTTCTGCAGGTGGCGCAGTCGTGTTGGAGCTGCGTATCCCCAGATGGGAGCTGTGTACGTCATCAGAGGTCTAATCAGTGTCACGTATGTGGACCTCGACACCCTCCTATTCAGCGTGCTTTCCCCTGTCGAGCATTGGGTAGAGTTTTTTGGGCCTCGCGTGTGCTCTCTTGGCAACATATTGGATGTGGTCCCCCCGTGTAAGTTTCCGGTCCAGCCAGACACCGAGATATCTGACTTTCTCTTGGAAACGTATTGGGTGTGTATGTAGTGTTATCCGTCTACTGTGTTGATGTTTGCACAGTACTTTTGGTCTGCTCGTAAACACAACTGCTTCGCACTTGTCGACTTTTACTTTAATACGCCACCATTCCACCCGAGGCTCGGCAGTTCTGAGTGCCATCTGTATTCGTGAATTAATGTTCGACAGTTTCCAATCTTGCACGAGGATGGCTGCGTCATCTGCGTAGATGGCTAACGTAGTGTTTTGTGTTGCTGAGAAGTCGTTAATGTACAGGTTGAACAAGATGGGCCCTAGGATGCTTCCCTGGGGTACTCCAGCTCGGATACCGTGTCGTGTCGATTGTTTGCCCTGCACGTCAGGGTTGAAACATGTGTTTGTGAGACACGAGTGTACGAGACGTACAAGTCCGTCTGGGAAATCAGCTTTGCTCAGTTTATATATAAGGCCGTCGTGTCCCGTACCACCACACTTATAACATTTTATACCTACTGTAAACACTGTTTGTCTGTCACGCACCCCTGTTGCCACATCTGTTTCCTCACATCGGATTGCCAGCTGAATGGCCGGATACAAGTCTTGCAGAGTCCCTACACTCAGTTTCCGCCACATATGCGCTGGTAACCCCTTAAAAATGCATCGAGTGCCATTTGCTCTGCCTCCTGCAACAGTACACCATTCGCTTCATCGCTCTGATCCAACTCGTAAATATACTCGTTAATTTCCCTTATCCTGTCCGCAAGTTTCCCTACTGTCTCCCCCTGTCTCTTCGTCATTGTACTCGACCTCTCCCTAAAGCACCGAGCGCTATTCTGTTTCTTGTACCTCTGTAAGAGCCCCTCCTTCAACTGCTTAAACCGCCCTGCCTTCCTTAACTCCTCAGAACACCTGTTAATCTAATCTCAGCTACACGTTACAACTCTTCACGAGACCGACCACTCGTCGCACCTGAAGTTTCCGAGTCCTCCACAAACGAATGCACATCCTCGGATCCCTTGCCACAAAACGGAATAATCGAAATTGCGGTAGCTGGATCAGTCTCCAGCTGCGGCATTCTACGCAACAAGGACTGATCAGAAGCGGTTTCCCGCTCACTTCTAGCGGTTAATTCACACCTCAACTGCATATTGTCCGCTGTCAACTGTGCTACCTTTTCCAACAAAATCTGTACTGCTTCTGGTTCTGACACACCTCACATTCCTGACTCTGCCATTGTGTTGCTTTTGTTCCCCGTTATACCTAAACAGAACAATTAAGTACAAAAATAACCTGACACCCTACAGCTCAGTATCATTATAGTGATATCGTGCTCAAACCAATACAAAAGCAATTAAATGCCACGAAAACAAAATCTTACTGGCCCAAATACACTGGCACTTCCTCTGACAACAAAAAATACCGTTCCCACACAAAACATCTACAATGGGCTGCCACGAGTCATACTCAAAAACACAAAAAAGAAAGAAAACGTCCAACACTCAAAAGAAAACTGGTCAAAGTCACCACATCTCGTGACTGTAATGCCGGCGGTGGGCTCGAACGTCGTGCCTTACAGACGATGTCCGCTACTCTGACACCGAATGCTGTCGCACCTGGTGACACCGAATGTGACGGGAACACCAAATGTAGCGGGAAGAGGTAGGTGGCCCGTGTTAAGACTCGTCCGAGCTTTACGAGTGACGTATCGTTTCCAACTACACCGCCGGATTACCGTCGGTCTGCGTCACAGGGTCCCAAAATGCTGAGGACGCCACCTCGGCTACCCTGTGCAGTGCTCTGCTAATGTGTCGGCCCTGTACGGCCGCATTGATATGCCAGCCGGTGTGCCCGAGTGGTTCTAGATGCTGCAGTCCGGAACGGCGCGACCGCTGTGGTCGCAGGTTCGAATCCTACTTCGGGCGTGGATGTGCGTGTCGTCCTTAGCTTAGTTAGGTTCAAGTAGTTCCAAGTTCTAGGGGACTGATGACCTCAGATGTTAAGTCCCACAGTGCTCAGAGCCATATTTTTTTTTTTTTTTTTTTTTTTTTTTTGCAGTGATATGACGCTATCAGGGCTGCGCATGCACCAGACTCAGCAGCCTTCATCCTGCATTGACAGCAGCAGGATGGCCCGCTCTGCGCTTCCTCGCCCGCGGTACTGAGCCGCGGATTGGCCCATCACTGGCTGGCTACAGACCCCGTGTCGGCCTCAGAGGGTCGAACCGGCGACCTGCCGTGGACTGGAGTTCCGGTGCCCCATCTGCTGCCGTGTGTAGCCAGTGGTGCGATGTGCTCGACCGTCCGGGAGAGCTGCCACACTCGAATGCTCTGTCAGTGAACTGGCACCTAGCCACACGCAGCTGCGCGCCCCTGTTTTGCTAAACGCGCCACTCCACCGCACGTACCCCTGACACTCAGGTCGGCCAGTGGGCCCCTTCTGCCTGTCACTTACGCCGTGCAAACCGCTGCGTGTACTATTTCTCGCGGTTCTTCGCCCCTGTGGCCTCTATTTTACTTCTCAACTGCTGGTGAGCGTAACTCACTGTAAACAGGCCCGTGCCTGGCTGTAACTTCTGCACTCGGAAACATTCCACCAAAACTGACTTTTCCTGTCCCACACGGTATGTACTTTACGTCTACCGTCTGTTTTCTCTGGCCCACATTTATTTCTTTTTCAATACTCATCTTTATTGTTAAATGTCCGCAATACATCACCTTTGGTAACTTCTGATGTTATTGGCCAAAGCTGACGGGTTGTATGCCATTCTTCAGTAGTCCCGATTATCGCACCTGGCAACTGTAACACTCACGACATCAAAACTCGTAACCTGGTTTTATACCTTTGAAAATCGTACTGCTCAAAGACCTGGAATGGTAGGCATCTTATTCGAATTTGCACACAGCTGATACTGTGTTTAGCAATACTAGACCAGAGACTGGTATGTGGCACTTGCTCTACTGTTGTAAAACTACAATTTGTATTGTGGTTTGTGGATTTGTGATGCAAAATTGAAAATCAAACGTTGGCGAAGTGGCACTTGGTCTTTTTCAATATTTTACGGCAACTGTTGCTGCGATGACAATGGTGATTTGTTTTCCAAACAGACTGTGTTGTTTCCCAACAGAATGTGCTCATAGCAGAACGTTTGGTCTAATTATTCGTAACACAGTCCAATAACATTCATTCCTTGGCATGTCATTCCCGTTAAGCTTCATTTGTAGCGACATTTATTACACCTGTTCCACCCACTATTTGTTCTTGAGATTATTTATTTTGATGGGCTATTGTAGAAACAGTTGTAAAATATCAAGAAATTGAAAAATCGTCTATACTGGTAAGTTTGCTGTCCTTCTACGTTCGTCTTATTTTGTTCCAGTCAGTCGCAGTTCACCCCTGCATCGGCCCCACACACCCAAACCTATGCAGTTTACCCCCATCCCAGCCCACACATCTCCTCCATTACATTCTTTCATTCTCTCATATTCCGATTTTGGATTCCTGAGTCCTAAAACACTTTCCCTTGAAATAAAAAAGAACCTCCCAGATATCAATATATCACAACTCACACGCTGGAAAGACTGTGTAATCATCAAATCCTCCGATTCTCAAACCCACCTTTTGCAGTGCCCACCTCTCACCACCTTTGATCCACAACCCTCCCTCCTCAAAAACGCTCGAGCACAACCCAGATGACTCCAGTGCCACACCTCCTGTCAACTTCTATTGTCGACTTACGGGGTTTGACCCCGACATCACAGTGGGGGAAGTTGATTGCGAGCCAAATTACAATCCTGACATGCAGAGGCAAAAAGGCCTTTCAATTCATCACAATTCGTCCCTATAGTCCCCATTTGCATCTTTTCTGAAAATTCCACAATCTTCAGAATGCAGTGTTCATCTATTACCATGAACACAAGTAGAGCCTTCCTGATCCCTAGTCCGAGACTAACATTGCCACAAATTCCTCCTCTACAATGATGGTTTGAATGCCCAACTGCAAAAATCCTCCTACCTGCACCCACTGCAGAGCTGGCCGCCTCTACCAGCACTGTTCCCATACTTAGCCCCCATCCACCTGCAACTTATCACACTCCAGTTACTCCTATGCGTGTGCAGGCAAACCTGCTCCCACCAAGCCTGACCTGACTGTTGCAATCTGCCCTATTAACACACCACTTCACCCAAACAACTCGCTACGCCCTACTCGTACTGCAAAAAGAGTATCCACATACCCTTCTTCAGGTCACATTGGCAGTTCGTTCTGTATTCCATGTATATGCCACTGCTACATATTCCCAATCACACTTCCAGTTCCTCTTTTAGCGAGTAAGCATCCTCACCTAATATTAGCATTTAACAGCGTAGGCCTACTGTTTTGGCAAACATTGCAATAATAGTTAAATTGCAACTTGAATGACAACAGTACAGTATATTTTTAATTACTTCTTGTACACTCACCACACTCAGATACAAATACTAGGTAGGCCTACAATATTTGATGTTACACAGCAAACCTAAACGTAATGAAAATTAAACTTGAATGAATATACATTACATAAAAGATGTTAGTTTTCTCGTATAAAATGAAATTTTTCCAATTAATTTGCAGGTGGAAGCTGAGAGAATGACAAGTGTTACAGTGTTTGTGTATAGCTGCTGTACCTAATTCATAGGCCTCTGAGCTCCTTGCTCTGTATGTAGTTATGCATAATGTGTGCTCAGTTCTGTTGATATCGCTGATTCATATATTTTATATTACAAGCTATAGTTATAGTGTATAGTTTTGTAAAGTTTTGAAACTTTTATATCAATTAAATAATGATGTTTGTAATTAAATTGGCTGATAGAACTGTTTCTGTTTACCAGAATAACTTCACTCCAGACCAGTTTCAAGCCAACACAACTGGTGGAGTGGAAAAACTTAAACCAAATGCTGTACCAGCCATTTTTGTCATCGTAAGCCACCAGTGGTACGTAAAGCTCATACCGAGAGGAAATCTGTGGGCCTACTAGAGAAACGTACTGAGGGTAGAGGTAACTGGAAGACAACCTTCACTGCTTCAGTAGCTTTTTGCATACGTCATGCTGTCGCTTACTGCTGAATTGTGATGACACTCTGAAAATCTCGTGTGACTGCTAACAGCTCACATTTGTTGTTTTGATCAGTAGGACTCACAAAACATCCCTTCACAGCATTATGCTTGTAGACAGTAGGCGTACCTGTATTGTAGAAGTTGTCGTGGGAAAATTGTGAATTGAGTACAATAAGCTTATAAGGTGTTGTAAATATGTAGTGTAGATTCTCTTCTTCCGCAATATTATTTCATACGTTTGGTTTAATCCTCAGTTGCGTACAGAAACAGACACAAACATTTTGTCGACAACAGCTGTATATACCACATCTCTCACATACACAGTCCACTTGTATTGGTACCTGATCAAATAAACAGTAATGTCATTTCTCATACCTTTCTGCTATATCGTTTCTAATGCTTGCCATTGGATAATGCCTATACTGTATTCCCGGTTTACAATTCAACATTATACCTAAGTGAGAAAATGGATGCTTTGATTTGTTACCACAGCTGGTTAAAGTTTACTTAAAAGCCTGTTGCCTTTCCCTTAACATTTATGTTTTTAAAACTTTGTATACAGAGCTTTGCGTTCATTGGCAATATGTGGCACACTAGGTGCTAAGATATCTAATGTTGTGTTTAGGTTTGGTGCCGATTATTTAGTCGTTCTTTGCAAATAATATTTACTTGCACGTAACTGTAATCCCCGCCACAACCCACATCAGAAGGTACCACTGGTCTCACAGCTCTTATATTTGAAGCATTCAAACCTCAGATGATTGAAGTGTTGCGAATTCAATGTAATTGGTCACCTACAATTTCAGTTTAGTATATGGCATTACTTTCCATTACAACGTAGTAAGAGGACACCTAGAATATTACCACTCAGAGTTTCATAATTTGCTTCTGTCCTTCGAAACTAAGTTTTCACACCTTATGAATCTTCAAGTCATATACCACAGCCTACTGAGAATCAATTACTGCCTACTTAAAAACATATTATAGTATTAAATGCTTTTTATTTTTGAAGATTGCAATATTGCAGATTTATGTTCCAGATGTTGGACAGCCTTCAAATGTGCCCAATGACATCAGTCCTGCAGAGAACTTGGACACAACAGAAGATGAAGTCACCATCCTGAAGAACCCAGCACAACAGCTTCAGGCTGGAATTGAAGCTTTAAAGAGAAAACTCATCCTCTCTCAGAAAAGGGAGAGAGGAGTGTGTTTAGAAAAAGACAACCTCCTCGCCAGTGTGCATGGTTTATTCGGTGCAGAACAGTTTGCAGTATGAACAAAGGGGACACGTAAAGGTAGCAAATGGTCAGTGGAAACAAAGCAGAAAGGGCTAAATATTAGACTAGCTTGTGGTAGTATGGGGTACAAAGTCCTCCTGGAAAATAAATTTCCATTTCCTTCAGACAGAACCCTGAGAAGTTCACTACTGAATGTAAAATTTAGACCTGGTGTGGTGAAGGAGCTAATGAGTTCCCTGAAAGTCGAGCTTGCCCTCATGTTACCGGTGGAGAAACATCGTGCTCCCACGATGGATGAAGTTAGTATCACTCCATCATTCGAATACGATTGAAGCAATGGCTGCTTCATTGGTAATGATATGACACACTTCCATCAAATCTTGCCCTTGCAACTACTATAGCTTCTCATGTGTTAGTTTTTATGCTGGGTGATACCACCTCAAGATGGAAACAAATCATAGGTTACCATTACCTCAGATGTTAGGTCACATAGTGCTTAGAGCCATTTTACCATTACACATGGCCATCTTTTTTCCAGTTCTCATGTCAAAGACATCACTATAAACATTATTAGAGAATCTCGGGCACTCGAACAATGTTCACTGCATCGTGTCAGATACAGCAGGGCAAAATTGAGCTGAGTGGCGAGAATTTGGAATTGTTGTCGAAAGGTTTTCAAAATTAGTTTCTACCAGTATCCTTTTTTTTGAACTGTTGAATTGGAAGATCCCTGATATCTTGTGATATGGCATTAAAAAATTTTATGGACTTGTAACTATAAAAAACACAAAAGTGCTTCTTATACAAGTCCATCAAAATTTTTAATGCCATACCCCAACATATCAGGGATCTTCCAATTCAACAATTCAAAAAAAAAAGTAAAAGAATTTCTTCTTGAGCTCAGCATTTATGAAACTGATGAATTTTTAAGGGAGGCAAAGAATATAGTCTGACTACACATTGTGATCAGTTTTTATATGCTTCTATATATGAGTAAGTTTGTCATTGGCTAAATTTACTGTGCAATATCAGTTTGTACCAGAAGTTTCTCTGTTTTGTATTTGTGTGAAGGTACCATAATTATTTGTGTAATATTTATATTGTGTAATATTTTTCTTGTTTTTGTAATTATTTGTGTAACATTTATACTGTGTACTATTGACTTTTGTAATGCCTCAGATGATCTCTGAGGTCTCTACAACAATAAAAATCAATCAATGATAATAGGAAACTAATTTTCCTCGCAGATACACCACACATTTTGAAAAACATGAGGAACCACTTATTCAATGGGCAATGAGTCTTCCTTTGACAAAATGTTGTCGAGGAACGTGATCTGCCTCGTAATGAGGTACAAATAAATCGTGTAGAACAGTTGCTTGAGGTGGACAGTGGTTTAAGTCTTTAACTGGCACCACAGCTGCGTGAGAAGCGTTTGATTCCAAACCATTACGAGAAAATGAAAGTTGGCTCGTCTACTGCCCTAATTAACAGCCAGACTGCAGCAGCCAGTGAGTATGGTGTCAAGACAGAGAAACTGCAGAAAAATACTTTAACCACAGCACGGTTTCTAAAGCACGTTCATAAGTGGTTGTGCCTCATAACATACAGAGCTCTAAGTATGATTCCGAGTCGTTCTGATGAACAAACATGCGGCGAGGCTCTCTGTCATCTTAAGGACACTCTGTGTTTATTTCAAAACTTGAAAATTGGGCTGAAGGGTGCCTGGTGTAGTTTTGACAAAAATGGCTCTGAGCACTATGGGACTTAACTTCTGAGGTCATCAATCACCTAGAACTACTTAAACCTAACTAACCTAAGGACACGACACACATCCGTGCCCGAGGCAGGATTCGAAACTGCGACCGTGGCGGTCGCGCAGTTCCAGACCCCAGCGCCTAGAACCGCTCGGCCACCCCGGCTGGCGCAGTTTTGACAGCTGGAGGTATTTTGGAGTCGCAGGACACATTCCTGAATGAGAAGAAATTTAAATTTCTGCTGACAAGATGGCTTAGAAAATCTGTTTTCAATTGTCCGCTACAAACATCCAGTACCAACACCACGAGAATAGAAATCAGCACTGAGGGTTATTACTCTTTCTCAGTTCTTTAACACTGCCACTGATAATTATGGAAATGAAAGCACTAATTTCCAGGCAGAACTACTGGGGGAATCTGTAAGAGAAGATGATGACAAGTGTGCTGAGGAAGTTGGTGAGCCACTTTGTAACATGGTGTGTGATGGTGAGCACCAGTCTCTATATTATTTACCTGGCCACACTGTTAGGCAAGTTATGAAGCGTCACGCACTTTGCAAATTTTGCGAGGAGCGACTAATAGCGTGCAAAGAAAATCTCTGTATGTGTGTGAACGTGCTTTTACGTCTGAAGTCCTTCAGATACCTCACTTATTGAGCCATCAAGTGAGGTTTTTCAGTGTGTTGCAAAAGGCAGAGATGTGTTTGAGAAGCAACAAGAAGAAATTACTCTCAAGTGAATTGTTGCTCTCTGATGTAGCCACTGCCGTGCCTGCATCAGTGAAGGAGAAAGTAGTTTTCCCAGCCTGCCACAGTGGAGGTTGGCAGCCCTGCAGCCAAGCGACTAGCGCGAGGTTTGGTGTTCTCGTAAAGATAAGTTATTTTAGATTATAAAACACATAGATTAGTACTGATTACGTGGTAAATAAGTGTATTAGTGTGCCGTTTAAGTGTACCATTAAAGGTTTCATTTCTCATTACGTAATATAGCAGAAAACGCGAAAAGACCGTACAGTCGTGTTTTCTGTTTACGTTCTGCTGCAGCAAATCTATAGAATTTCGTTTAGTTGTTCCTTGCTCTCTCCAGCAATTTAACTTAGCGTACCTCTTCATTATTTAACTAGCATTTCCGGAAAGTAGCGTAAAGTTTAACTTGTTGTTTCAGAAACTTTGCACTTTTGTTTTTGTTTACACACAGTTGCGTATAGGCCAAATTTGTGTAACCATATTTTCGTGTTTATCTGTAATTTAACTGACTTATTCTTAATAAATTATTACGTTTATCATGAGTGAAAAGTGCTTGACTTGCCGTAGAATTGTTAGGTCGGGGCTTTGGTGTGATGGGTGCTGTAGTTTTTTCCATGTGGGTGACTGTAGTGGCGTGGGAATAGGGGAAGTAAATGAGACTCATCAGTGGTTTTGTAGGATTTGTAGTAGAGATAGGAAGATACTGGAACAGGAGGGGAAAATTGCTGCCCTTCAGGCTGAGTTAGACAAGGCCAGGGGAGATCTTGACAGGTTAAGGAGGGAGAAGGGTAAAGAGAGGTGGGAAGTGGCAACAGGCAACAGGAGGAACAGGCCTAGAACTTTGTCTGACAGCTTTATGGTGAATGTGGAAAATAGATTTGACCTGTTGCTTCAGTTAGAAGCTGGTGAGCCTCAAGCAGTTACAGGTGTAGACAGGGCACAACAAACTTTCAGCAGCAAATTGAAAAGTAAGAATGTAGGGAAATCAGTAAAGAGAAAGAAAGTGTTGTTGTTAGGTAGTTCCCATGGAAGAGGTGTTGGCCAACTCTTGCAGGATGAACTAGGATCAGAATACCAGGTCACCAATTTTTTTAAACCTAGTGCTGGTCTGGAGCAGGTGACAGAGGATTTAGGATCACTTTGCAAAGATTTCACTAAGGAAGACACCGTGGTTATAGTGGGTGGGGCAGGTAACAGTATTGACAGAGATCCTGGGTACAGCATAGAGTGTGACCTGGCGAAGATTGCATCAGCATCGAGGCATACCAGTGTTGAGTTTGTATCTGTTCTTGGGCGCCATGACCGACCTCATTTGAACTCTTCTGTCAAGAGAGTTAATTTGGAGCTGGAACGGCTGCTCATGTCGGGTGCGGGGTCACACATTGGTGTGGTTCATGTTGATTCTGTCAGTAGGTGGGATTATACTAGGCATGGCCTTCACCTCAACAGGAAGGGGAAGGGTAAATTGGCTGGGGAAATAGCAGGAAAGTTAAAGGGGGGAGGCACTGTCATGAGTGGTAAAATACCAGTGGTTATAGGATTCAGAAAAGACCCTTTTTTAGGGTAGGGAGGACAGAAAGAAAACAAATTTTAAGAGAGGTTAGAACTGAGACAAACCTTCAGTTTGAGAAAGAAATCAAAAAACATAATTCCAGCTTATTACATCAACATAAACAGCCATTGGTTAAGAATTTTCAACTGTCAGCAGATATTTTAACTCCATCCAATTTTAAGTCAGTCAATGTGAAATGTCAGCTATCTTTATTGCATCAAAATATTCGAGGACTGAGAAATAAAATTAATGAATTAACTATCTGCATAGATGAATTAGAGTCTTCAAACCCAGCTGACATAATCTGCCTCTCTGAACATCATGTGACCACTGGTATAGAACTTTTAAGTGTTACAGGGTTTAGGTTAGCATCTCACTATTGTAGATCAGAAATGGAGAAAGGAGGAGTTGCCACATTCATCAGGAACTGTCATAAATTTAAGAACATAGACATTCATAAATTTTGCCTAGAACAGCATATGGAAGCATGTGCAACAGAATTAGATTTTCACAAAAAATCTTTCATAATATTAAGTGTATACCGAGCACCTGCAGGTAACTTTAATCTGTTTGTAAACCATCTTGAAGCTGTACTGGCCCATTTAACAACCAAAAACAAAGAAATAGTGGTTGCTGGTGATTTCAATGTAGATTTCCTTAAAGACTCTCCCAATAAGAACCTATTTGAGTTAGTAACACTATCATTCAACTTAATTCCCACAGTAAAGTTCCCCACTAGGATAACCACTTGCTCACAAACAGCCATTGATAATATCTTTATAGAAAAGTCAAATGAACAAAATTATATTACAAAACCAATAGTCAATGGCCTCTCAGACCATGACATGCAGTTCCTTCTGTTAAATGTTAATACTGAACAGGATATAAAATCTGTTAAATCTGAGCTCAAGAGGGTAATCAGTAAGCCAAAAATTGATTATTTTAGGACACTCCTCAGAGACATTCACTGGACTGATGTTTACAGTGCTCATGGCATGAATGAAAAATATAACATTTTTGCTAATAAAGTGCTTACCTTATTTGAACACTGCTTTCCCCCAAAACTTACCAAGGTTAGAGCAAAGTCTACAAAGAAGCCATGGATTACTCGAGGAATAGGGGTATCTTGTAAAACAAAAAGAAAACTGTATCTGTCAATCCGAAACATTTCCAATGTTGATGCTATAGCACATTATAAGAAATACTGCAAAATATTAAAGACTGTAATACGGATGTCAAAGCAAATATATTACAAGGAAAAGATAGTCATATCAGATAACAAAATAAAGACAATATGGGATATAGTGAAGGAGGAGACCGGTAGAACCAGACATGAAGAGGAACAAATAGCATTAAGAGTAAATGATGCATTGGTGACAGATGTGTATAGTGTTGCAGAACTTTTTAACAAACATTTTATAACTGTTACTGAAAAGATGGGGTTGTCAGGTTCGGTAGATGCTGCTATGGATTACCTTAGACCAGACATTTCAAGTAACTTCCATAATATGAATTTGACCCTCACTACCCCAACAGAAATAATGTCCATCATAAAATCTTTAAAATCAAAAACATCTAGTGGGTATGATGAAATATCAACAAAGTTAATTAAAGAATGTGATTCTGAGCTAAGTAACATATTAAGCTATCTGTGTAACCAGTCGTTTATCAGTGGAATATTTCCCGAATGGCTGAAATATGCTGAAGTTAAGCCACTGTTTAAGAAGGGAGATAAAGAAATAGCATCAAATTTCCGTCCAATTTCACTGTTGCCAGCATTCTCAAAAATTTTCGAAAAAGTAATGTACAGTCGTCTTTATAACCATCTTATCTCAAATAACATACTGTCAAAGTCACAGTTTGGATTTCTAAAAGGTTCTGATATTGAGAAGGCTATCTACACTTACAGTGAAAATGTACTTAATTCATTAGACAAAAAATTGCAGGCAACTGGTATATTTTGTGATCTGTCAAAGGCATTTGACTGTGTAAATCACAATATCCTTTTAAGTAAACTAGAATATTATAGTGTAACAGGAAATGCTGCAAAATGGTTCAAATCTTATATCTCTGGCAGGAAACAAAGGGTGTTATTAGGAAAGAGACATGTATCAAGCTATCAGGCATCATCCAACTGGGAACTAATTACATGTGGGGTCCCACAAGGTTCCATTTTGGGGCCCTTACTTTTTCTTGTGTATATCAATGACCTTTCATCAGTAACATTACCAGATGCCAAGTTTGTTTTGTTTGCTGATGATACAAACATTGCAATAAATAGCAAATCAAGTGTAGTCTTAGAAAGATCAGCCAATAAAATATTTGTAGACATTAATCACTGGTTCCTAGCCAATTCTTTGTCACTAAACTTTGAAAAAACACACTACATGCAGTTCAGAACTTGTAAGGGGTGTCCCAAGAGTATATGTCTAACATATGATGACAAGAAGATAGAAGAAGTGGACGGTGTTAAATTCTTGGGATTACAGCTTGATAATAAATTCAACTGGGAGGAGCACACCACAGAACTGCTGAAGCGTCTTAACAAATCTCTGTTTGCAATGCGAATTTTGTCAGACATAGGGGATATAAAAATGAAAAAACTGGCATACTATGCTTACTTTCATTCCATAATGTCATATGGGATTATTTTCTGGGGTAATTCATCAAGCCAAGCTAAAGTTTTCCGGGCACAAAAACGTGCAGTAAGAATTATATGTGGTGTGAACTCAAGAACATCCTGCAGAAGCCTGTTTAGGGAACTAGAGATACTAACTACAGCTTCCCAATATATTTATTCCTTAATGAAATTTGTCATTAAAAATATATCACTTTTTCAAACCAACAGCTCAATTCATGGAATCAATACTAGAAATAAGAATAATCTTCACAAGGATTTAAAGTCACTTAGTCTTGTACAAAAAGGTGTGCATTATTCAGGAACACACATTTTCAATAACTTGCCAGCAGCCATAAAAAGCTTAACAACCAATGAAATTCAGTTTAAGAGAAGCCTAAAGGATTTATTGGTGGCCAACTCCTTCTACTCCATTGATGAATTTCTGAGGAAAACCAACTGATTTGTATATAAGTACAACATAACTTCTGCACAATTTCAGTGCAGTAATGTGTTCACTGAAAATTTGTGTGTGTGTGTGTGTGTGTGTGTGTGTAAGTATAATCTAACTTCTGCACCATTTCAGTGCAGTAATGTGTTCATTGTAAATAAGTATTACAGTAGTTGTATTACATGTTTCTTACCTTATAAATAAATATAAAACTTTTTTATTTTAAATTCAGTGCAATAGTATTTGTAAAATGACTCTTAGTGTTCATTAAAAAATGACGATCATTCCACTTGGGACCTGTGGAATGGTACATTAGCTTATTTGTTTTAGTTTAAATATTTGTCATGTATTGTTGTTTTTCTGACATGTTCCACATCCTGGAGGACCTCCTCACTACGGATCAATTGGAATGAAAGTAAATCTAATCTAATCTAATCTAATGTACAGGAGAAAATAATTCAGTTTCCTGGCAACAAGAATTCATCTGGTTCCAAGGGAGGGAAATAAAAGATATCAGGGTGTAGTGACACAAGGCAGTAGAAGCAGGCCATGAGAAAGTTACTGCAGAAACTGTGATTTCCAAAATCACTCTTTAGTAAATGATTTGAAAAATTGACATCCAAACTTCATTTGGTTGCCATTTTCTCTTCAAGTGGTCACATTTTTGTTTAAATCACAGTCGTTTTTATAAATTTTTGTTCTATGTTTCTTTCTAGGTATGGAGTCTTTTTATTAATTCGTATATTATTTGCAAGTAAACTATGTCGCTCTCCAGGTTTCAGATTGATGCATATATAAATAAAAACTTCACCCTTCCGACCTGTGTACATATTTGACTTCTGTGCTTTGCCACCAACTTTGTTTCTTCCTTGTGCTTCATTTATGTCGTTTATTTTTTTCTCTGGATTTTAATAGGTTTTTATACATACAATATACCTATATTTTATATAATATTGTAGAGAGGAAAAAAGTATACATTCACTCAGTAAGAACATTAGCTTGTACTCTATACTCTTTTCTAGCTCAGAATGAAATAGCACATATGCAAAATCTGCTGAAGAATACTTTTTGAAGAATACTTGTTTCCAATCACGGTAAAAAGTAAATGTCATTACAAGTAAATGTCGTGCATATTTTGTATTGTAACTGCTATTTTTATTTATTATCAAAATTTAGCATTTTGTGTTGAAGACCGGGAATATGTGAATGGAAATGCAGTCAACTGGGGAACTTTGCCCACTTTAGACCATTTTTTGAAAATACTGCCCACAAAAGATGTTACTTGTTGCAACACATGTTGTAGTTACAGTTACTGATCATTTTTTATAGTAAAAATATAGACAAATTGACTGTTTGCTGTTATATTTTAATATTTATAAAAGTTGCTCTGCTATTCCGGCTAAGTTTATGTCAGTCTTGGACAACACATTATTTTACCTACATAAAATACTCTGGGTAATTTTAAGCCATTCCAAAAGTAAATCGGTGGTTAATAAGAAGCCTAAATAAATTGTTCTATTTCAGTAACACAGGTTTACTTTGAAATTTAAAGATATTTATATAGACCTGTTATTAACAGTTTTTAGGCTCAGGGGTTGTAAATGTAAAAATAACACATTCGTTAAGGATATTTTTGATAACACGTGTTACAAATAATAGTGCACACATTGTCTTCAAAGTAGAACAACACTAAGTAATACCATATATTAAATACATTCCGTCAAACATTTTCAGATATTTAGCGTAGATGTTCACTGCTATTATGGACCACGCCCCTTTCTGTTAACAGGTATTGGGCGAGATTCAGCATTTCTGTTAATACACTGTCTTTACAGTACAAGACTCCACCTTAGCTTTGAAGCCAAAACCTATTTCTTTTCCCCTTTCTTGATCCTGCAATTGCAACTTATTTTAAACAAGATATACTTGCATTACGTATCTGCTACAGTGACATTTCCTGCGTATGATTTACCTTCATACAGTGTAATGACATATTTATGTGAAAGCCATACTCAAAGATAAATGTAAATTTAGTGAAGAATTCTATCAGCAAGCCTAGAACCATGTTCCCTTATTGGTAGTGACAGAAATGATGTTTATAAGTTCCCTGTGAGACTGCTGTTTACACCTAATTCAGCTAATTTCATGCTACTGTCAGGAGCATCTCCAGGCTCAGTATTTCAATTTCAATGTCTGAACACTGCAGCTAGAGTTTTTATACATTTTCTTGGTTTTGGGTTTATCTTGGTCCCAATGGGAAAGATTGCAGGAACTCGACTTAACCATTCAGTTAATTTTAGTCATTTCTGGCCTTTTGTCTTCTTTTACATTTCTGTTACTTGCTTTCCAATCCATTTGAACAGCAAAGAAAAGTCAGAAGAGGTAATAGGATGGTTTAATAATAATTTAAAAACAAAATAGAAGTCTTAGAGACAAAATTGCCTCTGCTAGCAGATAAAACAAAAATAGTGAGTGGGACCGTACAAAGTCGTAATGACTGGTAAAAATTTAACCTGACTGACTGTAGATTGTTGTTTAAACGTACATTTAGGATGCTCACAGCAATAAATTGTACTTTCTTCAACACAATATAAAGTAAAAAAAAAAAAAAATTATGCAAGATGCAAGTACAACCTTACATTCAGTGAACATTAACGTTACTGGGAGAGTATTATTTGTGGTGCAACGTTGCCGAAGATCTGTAGTATACTAATAAGAGTAGAGTTGTTACTGTTTCCTACAGCCAACTTTTAATCATAGGACTAGTTTTATTTGAACACATTTTAAACATATTGTATTCTCTGATACTTTCGTAATCATTCTCCTAATGCCATGAAGAATATGCAGAAAATATTTTGTGAGGCAGGCATGCGTAATATGCAATGCCTTATTTCGTATAACAAAAGAGACATTGGGCGAATTTTCGTACTACGGAGTAGCAGGAACAAGAAGTAAGTTGATATAGAGCTTTAAATAAGCGATTGATTTTATCCTGCACTTGCGACCTAATATTGGTTCCCTTTTGTCCCGACTGTTGGATAGGACCAATTTAACGCTAATTACGAAAACAGGTGTTAAAACTCGATACCGGATCACGAACTGCGAAATCTGCATTCGCTATTAATAAAGAATAGCAGGCAAAAAAAGCTGTTATGCTCACCACAACAAATGCTTTTCGACTCATTTAGCTTTAATTTGTTGAGATTTTTTGTTGCAAAATATCCGACATGTTCCGTTTGAAGCCACTGATCAGTTTTAGCACTGCATTAGAGAGCTAAGTGTACTTCTTTAATAAACACGGGCCACGGCTAAACACTCTGCAGCAGTCAATGTATTAGCAGGCGGCCATACTTTCCCAATACGGAGATTCAAGCTCTGAGGCTCGCGCCTACCATCTGTCGGTGGCAGTCTGTGCTACGCGGGTCCGGCTACTGTGCTGCTCTCTCGCGTCAATCCTGTACACTACGTGCAGCTGGACGGGTTCGAATCTCCGCCATTACACCTCCTGCCGTCTTCTGCTTGCTTGGATTTCCAAAGTATCCATTTTGTTTCCCATTTTTCATTAGAGTTGTACATTTTTTCTTTACTTTACTATATGATACACTTATTTCAATTCGTTTAAATTTCACAACTCATACACGTATCTTTGGGACTGTTACCAAAAGTACTCTGTGAATAATTTGTCACAGTTTACAATTGTCTTTATTTCTGTTTTCTTTAAGGGATTTCGATTCTGTATAATATGGCCTGCACTCACAATTACATTTATGTTCATGTATTGTTGTAAAGATGTTATTTGCAGTGTTAATAAATAAATAAATTACAAAAAAAGCGCGACCTTCTGGCTCACAATTTTTGAAAGTCGCGATGGCGTTCACGCTAACCTAAAAAAAAAAAAAAAATGCTGAGCGCAATGAACAGTCTGAAGCCCTAGGCGAACGAAAAAATAGAAATATCAATAATGGAGAGAAGAACCGAAAAGTTATGTGTACGGCAATTCCACTGCTGTAACCAATGTCACCCCGTGCGATGCTTTTGATGCACGGGGACCTCCATGACGCTAACGATTGAATTAAACCAACTGGCTCCGATATTATCATTAGAGCCATCCAAATATTTTAAACACATACGCGCAAGTTACCTTATCTAAAGCACGCCTTACCAAGTAACTTTGTGGGTATGAAGTATATTGTTCACAGATAATAAAAATACGTGGGCGCTTATTGCTATTTTGTTAGCAAACTACAAACAAGCAAGTGATATACCTGCAAAAATGTATGTTAATTCCAATGTTTTCGTGTTAAACTTGTCGAATCGATGTAAAATATGTAGCGCTTCAATACTGTAGTGTTGTTCGGTGTTGCCAACAGATGGCCGTCCAAGACGCTGCCTCAGATAATGTAGCGATCCTTTCAGCCCCGTCTCTTCTCGCCGTCTACGGTTCGTGATTGGCCGAAAACGAGTTATTGGCGGCGTACGGTTTTAGGTACACCCAGCGACAGTATGATGGCCGTTCGCAACACTTCCCAAAAAACACACAACACGGAACACTCACTGTAAAACACTGCACGAAAAGGGCGGCACAAAGATGACACTCCCGAGCCAAAGGCATATGCGGGTGGGGGGACCTGGAGGAGGGGGAAGAACAGGGAGGGAGGAAGGGAAAAAAAACGAAAAGGGGGGGAACCAAGGAGGGAGAGGACTAATAAAGGAGGGGAGGGGCAGGACAGACGCGAGAGGGAATGAGAAGAGGCAGAGGAGGGAAATGGAAAAGGACTCGGGGGAGAGAAGAAGGGGGCAGAGAGAAGGGAGGTGGGGACGAAAGAGGATGTAAGGGGGGGAGAGGGAGCCCGGGAAAAGGACAGAGGAAAGGAGGGGGAGTGAGGATCAGAGTTGATAGGAGGGATAAATGGAGGGAGAGAGGACATCATCCAGGAGTGGTAGTTGATGGGAGCCACATTGGGAAAGGAGATGAAGGGTGTAGAGATGGAGGGTTGGGGGGACACAACAGTGAAGACGTGGCAGGGGGCGGGGATGGGAGAGGAGAGGAGCAACCAGGGGTGAGGGGGATCAAGGTGGCGGGAGGTTTAGAGGATGCGGATATGTTCGAGGAACAGGAGCAGATGGGGGAAAGGAATGAGGTCATAGAGGATCCTCGTGGGGGACGGGAGGCGTATACAGAAGGCGAGGCGCAGTGCGTGACGCTCAAGGATCTGGAGGGACTTATAGAATTTGGAGGGGGGGGGGGGCGATATCCAGGCAGGACTGGCATAACAGACGATGGGAAGGATTAAGGATTTGTAGGTGTGGAGGATGGTAGAGGCGGGCAACCCCCATGTCCGGCCAGAGAGGAGTTTGAGGAGTCGGAGGCGGTCCCGCCCATCCAGTCGATAGTCATTATCTTCAAATCCCACAAATGAAAGAACTCATCCTTAGGTTCAATGAGTTTTATTTGTTTGTTGCTTGTGCATAACTGCAGAGTTGCTCTATTTGAATCTGAAGCACATTTTGATGTGTAATTGATTTGGGAAACAGTTCTAACAATCAATATCCTTTAATTGGTCTTATGATAAGTTAATCTTCCGAATTTGGTACGTTGCGGGACCAGGTCTGGAGAAGACGGCACGAGGTGTAATGGCGGAAAAGACACTTGGCTGGCTGCACGTAGTGTACCGTAGAGGGCAGGAGTTGCCGGCCGCAGTACCAACTGCCGCAGTCAGATGGCAGGTCGAGTCCCTGCCAGCAAAAGTATGGCCGTCATCACATCTGCACACGTTACAGCTGACTGCAGTTCGTGACACGTTCCTTTAAAGTAGGAGATATTGGGTATTTTCGTCTTGAATGCCTTGTCCAAAATTCTTGAAAAAGTAATGTATTGTAGAGTAGTCTACCGTATCTTCCTTCGTCGTCGGCGTTGTCATTGTTACTGTGAGGCACCGTTACACCAAGTGGAAAGGAGCGTCGATCTTACAGCACGAGATATGGTAACCTTAAGTCACTGACAACACACAACGGTCACGGTAGCACCTGATTCCAGAATAGCTGCAGTAATTAGGATCTACCAACTACCCGCTCTTGACCAGGTCTCCAAAACTTAACTTGTAACGAGATTGTCATAAAGATCATCCATAAAGGCTTCGAACAACGATGAGAAATGTTACAGTTTATGGAATAATAACATATACGACCAAACTGTCTTGTGTCTTCTGTTTTATTTAACGTAACTTTGTTCACAGTTTTATTTCGCATTCACCACTCGTTCACACTCTGATGCAGACTATATGCGAGTGCCTGAACCCTAACTCCCGAGTTCCATCGAAACCCTTTGAGGAACAGTTTTGGTTGCTCGACACAACAGTCCATGATAATGATACAGTATTTTGTAATTGACTCTTCTAGTTAAGCCACCGCCTCCACGAATGTTTGTTGGGGGTAAGACAATTACACACTTCTCTTTCCGATCTGCAATTATTAAGAGTTCGCGTAAAAGTTGACGTTTTTGTCCTTTTTATAAATTGGAGCCCGCTCTCCGCAATATATTTTTTTTAAAAAAAAAAAGGTCTCAATACCGGCGTCCCTCCTGGGATGCGAATAGATTTATCCCGGAATTGACCACCCTGTAGGTGTACTCAATTTAATGATCACACTTCACTATCCGCGATTTCGTGTAACTAAATGCCCTTTTGTTACTCTGATTGTATACCGTAGTTATTTTAAACTCGTCCCTACATTTTTTCACTACGCAGAATTAGCACTTCTTTACTTGTTTATTTCTAAGAGTAAACCAAAAAAATGACGCCGTATCATCGGCTTCGTCGATATAGAGCAAAACAGCTCAATATGCCCAATTTTACCTCTTCTTATAGGATCGGCTACCTTACTCATTAATTTACTACATATTATTTCCAATAACACCAAACAGGTATCGCCGTTATATTTTAATTGTATTCAAAAGCATGTTATTATTATTATGACCGACCAAATCGTAACAAATCGCGTTTTTAACGATAGCTTTACACTCGCCCATCCTCTATTCATGCAGTATATTATGTAAATATAGAGACAGGACTGAAAGATCGATCTCTCTACCGCAACCGATTGGGGCAAATACGCTATTCAAGTTCCATTACATCTATCTTGACCCGTACTGTTACAAGGGGGCATCGTGCATGCCGATACCTTCGGCCTCGTGTGGGCCGGTGTTGATATATCGATCAGCGTCGGCAACCTACAACAGTTAGGTTTGTCATCGTTTTGGATCCGATAGGGCATATATCGGATGCACAGTGTAGGGTGATGTTGGCGATTGGTTTGTGCGTCAGTGGGCGAGCTCGTCGGTTTGCTTGCCATGGACTGTCAGACGGCCCTGAAGGCAGCTGGTAATTTCCAGTCAACGTCGCTGAGACGCAGGGGCTTGCCGACGTTTGTCGCTTGTGGGTGTATGTTAGCTTTCCGTAGGTGGTCATGCCCTAGCTGGTAGTGTGTTTGGCCGCTTATGCTCCCACCTATGGTTGTGATCGTTGTTTCCCAGAGTAAGAATGAAAGGATTGTTCGAGTGTCTCGATTTCCTGTATAGTCATGAGGCATGTTTTTTGAATACTTAATGATTTGCAGCACTTTCTTCTGTATGATCTGCAGGTGGCGCAGTCGTGTAGGAGCTGCATATCCCCAGATGGGAGCTGTGTACGTCAACAGAGGTCTAATGTGTCACATATACGGACCTCGACACCCTCCTATTCAGTGTGCTTTCCCCTGTCGAGCATTGGGTAGAGTTTTTTGAGCCTCGCGTGTGCTCTGCTGGCAACATATTCGATGTGGTCCCCCCGTGTAAGTTTCCGGTCCAGCCAGACACCGTGATATCTGACTTTCTCTTGGAAACGCATTGGGTGTGTATGTAGTGTTATCTGTCTACTGTGTTGATGTTAGCACAGTACTTTTGGTCCGCTCGTAAACACAACTGCTTCCCACTTGTCGACATTTACTTTAATATGCCACCATTCCACCCGAGGCTCAACAGTTCTGAGTGCCGTCTGTATTCGTGAATTAATGTTCGACGGTTTGTTCCAGTCAGCCACCACCACTGCCATCATCTACACAACCCCCTCCGCCGCCGCCGCCACTATCACGTGGTGTGCCGCTTCACTCCCCCCTCAGTCCATCCCCCCACTCCTCACTCTCCCATCTCCCTCACTTTTTGTCCCCCCATCCCCGGCTCCTCCCTCCCATGACCCCTCTGATCCCACCCCTCCACTCCCTCCCTCTGCTCCTTCCGTTTCTGCGGCCCCCGCCAGGGTGGTCGCCCGGTGGGCTACGGCCCGTGCTCCACTCTCCCCTTCGCCCTCATCGTCATCTACGTCATCATCATCACCATCGCCTTCCCCCTTACCATATCCGGCGCCGACTCCAGCACCGGGACCTGCCACTCCACCCCACCTTCCAGTTGCTCCAGGCCCCACACCGCCTCTGCCGCTGTCAAACGCCCCAGTGCCACCCCTGTCTCCTCTGCACCTAAAAAGGCTCCGCCCCGTCCCGAGCCCATGGTGCCATGCGTGTCTGCCCACCTGTCCCTGCCCCCTCCTCCTCCTCCTCCTCCTCTACCCCCTCCTCCTACCACTATCTCCTCTCCCGTCCTGATCCCTCCCTTCTTGAGGCCCGGAACCTCACCCTATTCATTCGCCAACATTTTCTTGGTGCCCCCATCTCCCTCCTCACTCCTCACCGTGACTCGGTCCTTATCTCCTCCTCCAGCTCTACCCTTCACACCGATATCCTTTCCCGCATCCCCGTCACCCGCTTTGGCCCTAATGCCTCCCTCACCCCTGCCCCTTCCCCACCTCCCTCCCGCCGACCCTCACCGCCGTGATCACTCGGCTCCGTCCGACGATCACAGAGGAGGAGATGTTCGCGGAGCTCGAGGCGCATCCCCATGTGGATGTGGGTGCACTTCGGCGCATTCACAAATCCGCTGGCCCCACCTGCCTTATGCAGGTTTTTTCCAATCACGCCCCCTCCATAGACCATCTTCTGAAGGAGGGTGCCCTCCTCTTTAGCCAACATTACAAAGTTGGCCCCTCCTGTTCCACTCCTCGATCCCTCTGCTGCCAGAGGTGCTTGTGGTATAATGCACAACCGACATCTGAGTGCCGCCATGCCCCCACCTGCCTGCACTGTAAGCAAGCACACTTCCTACGGCAGTGCCCTAACCTTCAGTCCCCTCCCTCCCGTAACACCCCTAACCTCCCTCATCCTACGTACTCCCAAATATGTAAGGCCCGACCCCCTCCTGCCACTCCTGAACTCACAGTCCCTGTATGCCCTCTGGACGCCCTCACCCCTCCTGGCAATTCCCTTCACTCCCCCCCCCCTACCTCTGAGGACATCATCAGATTCCTTACCATCGTCCTCCAAAATGTTCACCCTTTCCAGCACCCCCACACCCTCCAAGAGATATCCCTCGCCGCCTGTTCCGTCTTCCACCTAAAAATGTATGCCACCTACTCCCACAACCAGGCCCATTTCACCTTTTCCCGTCACGACACCCTCGTTTAAATCCTTGTCATAGCGTGACAGCACCGTCTCCTGTTCGACAACATCCGCTCTCTTCCTCCCAACAAGAACCTCTTCCTGCACACCCTTGCCACCCACCACGTGGATGCCTTCCCCCTAAATGAATCCTTCCTCCAACCCCACCACACCATCCACACTTCGCCCTACCTCCTACAATGCTCCGATAATCCCCTCCCGATTGCGCGTGGCGGAGTTGCCATTGGTCACCACCGTCAGATCCCCATTCGGCTCCAACCTCTCCTTCCCGACCCCACCGAACACCTGATCCACCTGCCACCATCTATTTCTTTCGACTTCCTCTCCCACATTGACCGTACCTTCTCCTCCTACGTGATCGCCGCTGACCTCAACATCCATAGTCGTTCCACCGCCCAGTTACGGCGGTGGCATCAGTTCCTCTCCTCCCTCCAAGGCGACGTCATCTCCATTCCCCAAAACACCCGCCCCAAATCCAACTCCAATCCTCCCCTAACCTCCTTGGCCGCATAGCGGTGGATGTCCTGGACCCCATTGGTAGTGACCATCTCCCTGTCCTCCTCACCTTTTCAGACGCTCGTCGCCCCCACCCCGACCCTCGTAATGACCCTCCCCCGAAGTTCGTCAATGATTATTCCCGTGCCGACTGTAATGTCTGCCGGGATACCCTCTCCACCCAGGTCGAAAACGACCCTTTCACCTACCACCACCCTGACGACGTTACCGATGCTGCCTCTTTTTCTCCAGCAGACCTTGTCTGAGGCCATGGAGGCCCACGTCCCTACTGTCCCCATCCACTCCCACCGTCCTACCTTACCCCCACAGGCCGTCCTCCTCCTCCGTGAATCCCGCCATCTCTACCATGCCTTCGGCCACACACGTGACCCGGACACACTACGCAGCCACCGGCAACTCCAGCGACACATCCGAACTTGCTCGCGGCTAAGAAATGCCGGGACTGGCGACAGACATCCACCTGTTTAAATGCTACCCTTCCTATAAACTCGTCCGAGTTCTGGTCAGCCCTCCGTCGCCTTACCGGAAATAAACCCTCCCCCTACTATCCTCTTCTCCATGATGATCACACCTTCCCTGACACCCTTAGTAAGGCCAATCACTTTGCCTCCTACCTCCCCGAAGTTTTTTCCATTCCCGATGATTCCCAGTTCGATTACAACCTCTTACCAGGTGTCCGCGATCGAAGTGACACCTGTGTCCCTCCCCTTGCACCTGGTTTCCAGTACTTGGACAACATTGCACACACGGAACTCAATGCCCCTATCACTACACAGGATCTCATTGCTACACTCCGCACAAAATGCAACACCACTCCTGGTCACGGTCGTGTCACCTTCCTCCACCTTCGTGAAGCTCCTGTCTCTTTCCTCTCCACCCTGGCCAGGCTCTACAATGTACTCCTTACTCCTGTCCACCGGTTACTACCCCGACCTGTGGAAAACCTCCTGTATCCTGATGTTCCTTAAACCTGGAAAACCGCCGTCCGCCATCTCCTCCTACTGTCCCATCAGCCTTACCTCGGTCTTCAGCAAGGTCCTGGAATCTATCCTCACCCGACACATCCACCAGCATCTCCACCAGTACCGCCTGCTTCCCATTACCCAGTGTGGCTTTCGGCCGTCCTTTTCTTCCGATGACCTTCTCCTTCACCTCACTCGTCTCCTTTCCGAACAGCTTAATTCCCGTCGCTCCACAATCTTCCTCTCCCTGGACCTCGAACGTGCCTTTGACCGCGTATGGCATTCCAGTCTCCTCTTCAAGCTCCAACCCTTCGCCCTTCCCATTAACTATGTCCGTCTGATCAACTCCTTTCTCTCCCACTGTCCTTCCTATGTCACCATCCATAACACATATTCCTACACCTTTTCTCCCTCTGCTGGTGTGCCCCAAGGCTCCGTCCTCTCCCCCCTTCTGTACCTTTTGTATATGGCGGACATGCCGCCGCCAACACCCCCCCTACACCTTCTCCAGTTTGCCGATGAAACCGCCTTCCTTGCCCTCGACCCCACATTGCAGTGTTTCAACAACCCAGTGGTTGCGTAAGGCCAATCCCTCCAAATCCCAGGCGATCATTGTAGGCAAAACCACCCCTTCCTTCCGCCTGCTCGGTTTATATCTAACCATCTATGGCGGTCGTATGACCCTCACCCCCTACCCTTAAGTACCTTGGCGTCACCCTCGACCGTCGCCTCTCCTGGACCCCCCATCTCTGGGCAATCCATGTCAAGGCACGCTCCCGACTCCGTCTCCTCAAGCTCCTTTCCGGCCATACGTGGGGTCTGGACCCCTCCACCATCCTCCACACCTATAAATCGCCCTATCCTCTGTTACGCCCACCCGGCCTGGATCTCCACCCCCCTACCTGTTACAAATCCCTTCAGATCCTTGAACACCATGCTCTCCGCCTTGCCTATCGCATCCGTCTCCCCTCCCCCACACGGATCCTGTACGACCTAATTCCATTCCCCTACCTCCTCCTTTTCCTCTAACGGATACAGATCCTCCACCCCTCTTCGCTCGGGCTTCCCCTCCCCCTTCCTCCCTTACTTCCTCCCCCCCATCTCCGCTGCCCTTCGCATCTCTGCTCTCCCCTCCCCCTCTCCCACCCCCATCTCCTCTCTTGGCAGGTCCCCGGACTCGTACACGCTCAGTGGACATTCGCGCGCCGTAGATCATCTCGTTTGTGTGCCTTTGTGTTTGCGTTTAGTGTTCTTTCGCCGTCACGCCACCACCGTTCACCTGTGCCGTCGCAGTCGTCTGTGTTTCGTGCGCCGTGTCAACAGGTTTTAGTGTTTTTTCTTGTCTAGTGTGAATGGCTTCGAGTATATTGTTTTCCGTGTCTACAGTTTTTGTCCGCCATTTTTATTGTATTATCTGTACCTCCTTTATGTCATATATAGTATCACTCACGCCTGAAGAGCAGCGTACTATGCTGCTGACAACCCACCTTTGTACAAGGTGTTTAAAATAACAATTAAGAAAAAAAGAATTCTTTGTTGCAAAATATGTTGCATGTTCCGTATGAAGCCACTGATCAGTTTTAGCAGTGCATTAGACGGTTGAATGTACTTCTTTATTAGACACGGTAAATGTACAGCGGAAGTCAATGCATTATCAGCTCGCAGTGGGCCGAAATTTGGATTTACTTTACCTACACAGAGATTTATTCTCTGCAGCTCTCGCCTGCCATCTGTCGGCGACAATCCCTACTACTCGGGTCCGGCTTTTCTCCATAGCAGGCGGCTGCTGCTCTCTCGCGTCACTCCTCTACACTACGTGCAGCTGGCCGAGTTAGAATCACAGTCTTCTGCCTGGCTGGATTTCCAAAGCTGAGCTCAACGAACAGACTGGCGCCGTAGGCGAAAGAAAAAATTGTCATTTCAGTACAGGAGCGAGGGAGGACTAGTACGGACCCAGTTGGTACGAAAGCTGATATTCTTGGCATTTCCGCGGAATTTTGAGTCATAATTCGATAGTTGCACTGGATGAGACGAAACGCGGGAATAATTTTTGAGTGATGGAGATGGGTTGCAAGAAGGATATGTATGTGTAGCCAAGCCGTGGTCGATAGATCGACCTAGAAAGTTCCTGGCTGTAGTTGAAAATACGGAAAATTATGAGTACATCTCTCCACGCTGTGTACTTCACCCGCAATGACTCAGATGGCGAAACTATTCGTATTGACCTATTCTTAGGCACGAATTAATATATCCGAGGCCTCCAAAAATTATACGCTAAGACCGTGAGTGCCGCTATAGCAACTAGACGTTTTTTTTTTTTTTTCTTTATTGTGATTTTAACACCTTATACAAAGGCGGGCTGGCAGCAGCACAATACGCCACTCTTCAGCCTTGAGTGTTACAACAAGTAGTACAGAAAGGTGGCACAGAGTAGACAGTAATAACGGTGGGCAAAAAAAAATGTAGACACTAAAAATCGAAAAAACATGTAGCCGTTCACGCTGGACGAGAAACATCACTAACACTGGGCGACACGATGCACAGAACATGGATGATGGCGACGGCACGTGAACGGTGGGGGCGTGACGGCGAACAACACTACACACAAACGAAGGCACACACACGAAACACTGACGGCGATGATCTCCGGCGCGCGAATGTGCACTGAGCGTGTACGAGTCCGGGGACCTGCCAAGAGAGGAGGTGGAGGAGGAGGAGGAGGAGGAGGAATGGGAAGGGGAATGGGAGAGGGGGGAGCAGAGATGCCATGGGCAAAGGAGAGAGGGGGGGGAGGAAGGGGGAGGGGAAGCCCTGTGGAGAGGGGAGGAGGGAGGGGGGATAGGAAAGAGGAGGGAAGGGAAGGGGCAACCAGACGTTTTTTTTTTTTTTTTACTTTATTGTTATTTTAAAACCTGTACAACTCAGGTAGGCTGGCAGCGGCACACTACGCCGCTCTTCAGCCATAGCGTTTTACAAGAGTATAAAACATGGTGAATGACAATGAACAAAGTGACGGGCAAAAGAGAGAGGTCACAGAGACATAAAAAACACGGAGTCGTTCACATGTGACGATAACAACACTGAAAACACGTTGGCACGGCGCACAAAACACTGATGAGTCCGACGGCACAAGTGAATGTAGGAGTGGGACGGCGGACACCAAAAACACTATACGACGTCACACACACGAGACACAAAAGGCGACGATCTCCGGCGCGCGAATGTTCACTATACGTGTGCGAGTCCGGGGACCTGCCAAGAGAGGAGGAGGAGGAAGGGGAGTGGGAGAGCGAGAGGGGAGAGCAGAGATGCCACAGGCAGGGGAGATAGGGGGGAGGGAGGAAGGGGGAGAGGAAGCCCGGGGGAAGAGGGGGAAGGGAGGGGACAGGGAGATGGAAAAAGAAGGGAAGAGAAGAGAAGGGAGGGAGGGTGCTGAAAGGAAAGGACACGGGAAGTGGGGGGCGGGGCAGGGTCAAAGTTGATAGGAGGGGTAGATGGAGGGGACGAGGACATCATCAGGGAGAGGGAGCTGGCGGAAGCCACCTTGGGAGAGGGTATGGAGGGTGGAGAGATGGAGACCGGGTGGGACGTGAGAATACAGGCGCGGCAGCGGGCGGGGGTGGGAGAGGATCGGGGAAATGAGCGGGTGAGGAGGATCAAGTTTACGTGAGGTGTACAGGATACGTATCCTTTCAAGGAAAAGGAGGAGGTGGGGGAAGGGGATGAGACCATACAGGATCCGCGTGGGGGAGGGGAGACGGATGCGATAGGCAAGGCGGAGAGCATGGCGTTCAAGGATTTGGAGGGATTTATAGAGGGTAGGGGGGGGCGGAGATCCAGGCTGGATGGGCGTAACAAAGGATAGGGCGGATGAGGGATTTATAGGTGTGGAGGATTGTGGAGGGGTCCAGACCCCACGTGCGGCCGGAAAGGAGCTTGAGGAGACGGAGTCGGGAACGTGCCTTGGCTTGGATTGTCTGGAGATGGGGAGTCCAGGAGAGGCGACGGTCGAGGGTGACGCCAAGGTACTTAAGGGTGGGAGTGAGGGCGATAGGACGGCCATAGATGGTGAGATAGAAATCAAGGAGGCGGAAGGAAGGGGTGGTGTTGCCTACAATGATCGCCTGGGTTTTGGAGGGATTGACCTTGAGCAACCACTTGTTGCACCAAGCGGTGAACCGGTCAAGATGGGATTGGAGAAGGCGTTGGGAGCGTTGCAGGGTGGGGGCAAGGGCGAGGAAGGCGGTGTCATTGGCAAACTGGAGGAGGTGGACGGGGGGCGACGGCGGCGGCATGTCCGCCGTGTACAAAAGGTAAAGAAGGGGGGAGAGGACGGAGCCTTGGGGCACACCGGCGGAGGGGAAAAAGGTGTAGGAATCGGTGTTATGGATGGTGACATAGGAAGGACGGCGGGAGAGAAAGGAACCGATCAGACGGACGTAGTTAATGGGAAGGGCAAAGGTTTGGAGCTTGATGAGGAGACCGGAATGCCAGACGCGGTCATAAGCGCGTTCGAGGTCAAGTGAGAGGAAGATGGCGGAGCGACGGGAATTAAGCTGTTCGGAAAGGAGATGAGTGAGGTGAAGGAGAAGATCGTCGGAAGAGAAGGATGGCCGAAAGCCACACTGGGTGACGGGAAGGAGGCGGTGCTGGCGGAGATGCTGGTGGATGCGGCGGGTGAGGATAGATTCTAGGACCTTGCTGAAGACCGAGGTAAGGCTGATGGGACGGTAGGAGGAGACGGCGGACGGCGGTTTGCCAGGTTTAAGGAACATGAGGATACGGGAGGTTTTCCACAGGTCGGGGTAGTAACCGGTGGACAGGACTACATTATAGAGCCCGGCCAGGGTGGAGAGGAAAGAGACAGGAGCTTCACGAAGGTGACGGTAGGTGGCACGATCGTGACCAGGAGCGGTGTTGCGTTTTGTGCGGAGTGTATCAATGAGATCCTGTGTAGTGATAGGGGCATTGAGTTCCGTGTGTGTAATGTTGTCCAAGTACTGGAAGCCAGGAGCGAGGGGAGGGGAAGAGGTGTCAGTTCGATCGCGGATATCTGGGAAGAGGGAGTAAACGAACTGGGGATCATCGGGGACGGAAAATACATCGGAGAGGTAGGAGGCAAAGTGATTGGCCTTACTAAGGGAGTCAGGGAAAGGGTGGTCATCATGGAGAAGAGGATAATAGGGGGAGGGTTTAGTTCCGGTAAGGCGACGGAAGGCCGACCAGAACTTGGATGAGTTGATTGGTAGGGTTGCATTTAAACGGGTGCATGTCTGTCGCCAGTCCCGGCGTTTCTTAGCCGCGAGCAAATTACGAACGTGTCGCTGGAGTTGCCGGTGGCGTCGTAGTGTGTCCGGGTCATGCGTGCGGAGGAAGGCACGGTAGAGACGACGGGATTCACAGAGGAGGAGAACGGCCTGTGGGGGTAAGGTAGGACGTTGGGGGTGGATGGCGACAGTAGGAACGTGGGCCTCCACGGCCTCAGACAAGGTCCGCTGGAGAAAGGAGGCGGCATGAGTGACATCGTCAGGGTGGTGGTAGGTGAGAGGGTGGCTATCGACCTGGGTGGAAAGGGTATCCCGGTAGGCATTCCAGTTGGCTCGGGAATGGTCGTGGACATACTTAGGGGGAGGGTCAGTACGAGGGTCGGGGCGAGGGCGACGACCGTCTGAAACGGTGAGGAGGACAGGGAGATGGTCGCTACCAATAGGCTCCAGGACATCCACCGTTATGCGGCCAAGGAGGTTGGGGGAGGAGAGGATAACATCGGGAGTGGAGTTGGATTCAGGACGGGTATGCCGGGGGATGGGGACGAGGTCACCTTGAAGGGTGGAGAGGAACCGATGCCATCGCCGCAACTGGGCAGCGGAACGACTATGGATGTTGAGGTCGGCGGCGATCACGTAGGAGGAAAAGGTACGATCGACGTGGGAGAGGAAGTCGAAGGGAATAGGAGCGTTGGGGCGGACATAGATGGTGGCGCAGGTAACGGTAAGGCCGGGGAAGAAGAGACTAAGGATCAGGTGTTCGGTGGGATCGGGGAGGAGAGGTTGGAGCCGAACGGGGATCTGGGGGTGGTGACCAATGGCAACTCCGCCACGCGCAATTGGGAGGGGATTATCGGAGCGGTGGAGGAGGTAGGGCGAAGTGTGAATGGTGTGGTGGGGTTGGAGGAAGGTTTCATTAAGGAGGAAGGCATCCACGCGGTGGGTGGCAAGGGTGTGCAGGAAGAGGGTCCTGTTGGCGGGGAGGGAGCGGATGTTGTTGAAAAGGATACGTTGCTGTCGCGCCATGATAGGGATTTAGACGAGGGTGTCGAGGCCGGAGAAGGTGAAATGGGCCTGGTTGTTGGAGTAGGTGGCGTACATCTTGAGTTGGAATATGGAACGGGCGGCGAGGGAGATCTGTTGGAGGGTGTGTGGGCGCTGAAAGGGATGAACATTCTGGAGGACGATGGTAAGGAACCTGATGATGTCCTCAGCGGTGGGGGGGGGGACGAAGGGAATTGCCAGGAGGGGTGGGGGCGTCCAGGGGACGGACAGGGACGGTGAGTTCAGGAGTGGTTGGAGGGGGTCAGGCCTTACACTTTTGGGAGTAGGTGGGATGGGGGAGATTGCAGGTATTGCAGGAAGGAGGGGATTGGAGGTTGGGGCACTGCCTGAGGAAGTGCGCTTGCCGACAATGCGGGCAGGTGGGGGCCTCGCGGCACTCAGCTGTGGGTTGCGCGTTATAGCGTAGACACCTCTGGCAGCGCAGGGATTGAGGAGGGGAGCGGGAGGGGTCGACCTTGTACCGCTGGTTAAAAAGGAGGGCACCCTCCTTCAGGAGACGGTCAATGGAGGGGGCGTGCTCAGAAAAAACCCGCATAAGGCGGGTGGGGCCGGCAGCGTTATGTATGCGGCGAACCGCACGCACCTCCAGCGTGGGATGGGCCTGGAGCTCCGCCAACACCTCCTCCTCCGTGATCACTGGACTGAGCCGAGTGATCACGGGGGTGAGAGTCGGCGGGCGACGCGGAGGTTGGGGTTGGCGGGAGGGAGGTGGTGAAGGAGCAGGGGTGAGAGAGGCATGAGGGCCAAAGCGGGTGACAGGGATGCGGGAAAGGAGGTAGGTGTGGAGGGTTGGGCTGGGGGAGGAGATGAGGACCGAATCTCGGCGAGGAGTGAGGAGGGAGATGGGGGCACCAGGACAATGCTGGCGAAGGAAGAGGGTGAGGTTCCGGGCTTCAAGGAGAGAGGGATCAGGACGGGAGAGGAGGTAGCGGTAGGAGGAAGGGGGAGAGGAGGAGGATGAGGGGGCAGGGACAGGCGGGGAGACTTCCATGGCATCATGGGTGGGGGAAGGAGGACGAGGCGCAGCCTTTTTGGAAGCAGAGGAAGCAGGAGTGCTACCGGGGCGCTTGACGGCGGTGGAGGAGGTGTGGGGGATGGGAACAACGGGAATGTGGCGGGGAGGGGCAGGTCCCGGGGCCGGAGTCGGCGCCGGAGATGGTGACGGTGACGGTGAAGGCGAAGGCGAAGGCGACGATGACGATGACGGTGGCAGTGGCGGCGGTGATGGCGAAGGTGACGGGGAGAGCTGGGCGTGGGCAGTGGCCCGACGGGCCACCACCCGAGCCGGAGCTGCAGTGACAGGCTGGGGGAGTGGGGGGAAGGGATCAGAACGAGAGGAGCGGGAGGAAGAAGCGCGAGAGGGGGCGACAAAGATAGAGGGTGAAGGGAGAGTGAGGGGAGGTGGAATGGAAGGAGAGGGGTGGGACTGGGCACACCAAGTTATAGTGGTGGAGGCGGCGGAAGGGGAGGTATAGACAATGGCGGTGGTGGTAGTAGTGATAGTGGTGGTGGGGGCGGACATGACGGGAGAGAGAAACAAGAACGAACAGAACGAAGAGAGGACAGAAACTGGGGACAGACAAAGACGAAGACGGATGAAGACGAAGACGGCCGTAGACCAGGGTCAGGACGGCGGCGATGGCGGCGACCAGGCGGCACCGGATGGCGGCGGCGGCGGCGAGCCCCAGCAGGCGGCGACGGCGGCGGCGGCGTCGGCGGCGGCGGCGACCAGCAGGCGGCGGCGGCGGCGGCGGCGGCGGCGGCGGCGGCGGCGAGCACCGGCAGACGGCGACCAGGCGGGGGCGGCGAGCCCCGGCAGGCGGCGACCAGGCGGGGGCGGCGAGCCCCGGCAGGCGGCGAGGACCGGAAGGCGGCGACCAAGCGGCGGCGGCGGCGGCGGCGGCGGCAAGCAGACGACACGGCAGGGATCTTCCACGTCGAAGGCGCACCCTGAGAGTAGCCCAGGCAGTGAAACTCTTCGATGAAGAAGAGAGGGAATCCAACCCTCGAATTTTTTTGGCAACTAGACGTTTTTTTTTTCTCTTTATTGTTATTTTCAAACCCGTACAAACAGGCAGGCTGTCAGCAGCATGGTACGCCGCTCTTCAGCCATAGAGGAGATTAAGATAGAGCAGAAAGAATACACAAATGTGACATAACGGTGGGTAATAAAACAGTAGACACATAAAGACAAACACGGAGCCATTCACACTTGACGAAAATTCACTACAAACTGTTGTCACGACGCACTAACACTGAAGATGGCGTTGGCACAGGTGAACGATGGAGTATGACGGGAACACTGAACACGAAACACGACGGCACTCACGAGACACTGATAGCGATGATCTCCGGCGCGCGAATGTCCACTCAGCGTGTACGAGTCCGGGGACCTGCCAAGAGAGGAGGTGGAGGAGGAGGAAGGGGAAATGGGAGAGGGGAGAGCAGAGATGCCATGGGCAAAGGAGAGAGGGGGAGGGAGGAAGGGGGAGTGAAGCCCGGAGGAGAGGGTAGGAGGGAGGGGGGAAAGGAAAGAGAAGGGAAGGGAAAAGGGGGGAGAGGGAGGGTGCCTAAAGGAAAGGACACAGGAGGTGGGGGGGGAGGATCAAAGTTGATAGGAGGGGTAGATGCTGGGGAGGAGGACACCATCAGGGAGGGGGAGCTGGTGGAAGCCACCTCGGGAGAGGGTAAGGAGGGTTGAGAGATGGAGACCGGGTGGGACATGCGAATACAGGTGCGGCAGCGGGCGGGGGTGGGTGAGGATCGGGGAGACGAGCGGGTGAGGAGGGTCGAGTTTACGGGAGGTGTACAGGATCCGTATCCTTTCAAGGAAAAGAAGAAGCTGGGGGAAGGGGATGAGATAATACAGGATCCACGTGGGGGAGGGGAGACGAATGCGATAGGCGAGGCAGAGAGCATGGCGTTCAAGGATTTGGAGGGATTTATAAAAGGGAGGGGGGGCGGAGAGCCAAGCCGGATGGGCATAAGAAAGGATAGGGCGGATGAGGGATTTATAGGTGTGGAGGATGGTGGAGGGGTCCAGACCCCACGTACGGCCGGAGAGGAGCTTGAGGAGACTGAGTCGGGAGCGTGCCTTGGCTTGGATTGTCCGGAGGTGGGGAGTCCAGGAGAGGCGACGGTCGAGGGTGACACCAAGGTACTTAAGGGTGGGAGTGAGGGCGATAGGACGCCCATAGATGGTGATGTATAAATCAAGGAGGCGGAACGAAGGGGTGGTTTTGCCTACAATGATCGCCTGGGTTTTGGAGGGATTGACCTTGAGCAACCACTGGTTGCACCAAGCGGTGAACCGGTCAAGATGGGATTGGAGAAGGTGTTGGGAGCGCTGTAGGGTGGGGGCAAGGGCAAGGAAGGCGGTGTCATCGGCAAACTGGAGAAGGTGGACGGGGGCTGACGGCGGCGGCATGTCCGCCGTGTACAAAAGGTACAGAAGGGGGGAGAGGACAGAGCCTTGGGGCACACCGGCAGAGGGGAAAAAGGTGTAGGAATCTGTGTTATGGACGGTGACATAGGAAGGACGGCGGGAGAGAAAGGAGCCGATCAGACGGACGTAGTTAATGGGAAGGGCGAAGGTTTGGAGTTTGAAGAGGAGACCGGAATGCCATACGCGGTCATAGGCACGTTCGAGGTCCAGGGAGAGGAGGATTGCGGAGCGACGGGAATTAAGCTGTTAGGAAAGGAGATGAGTCAGGTGAAGGAGAAGGTCATCGGAAGAAAAGGATGGCCGAAAGCCACACTGGGTAATGGGAAGCAGGCGGTGCTGGCGGCGATGCTGGTTGATGCGGCAGGTGAGGATAGATTCCAGGACCTTGCTGAAGACCGAGGTAAGGCTGATGGGTCGGTAGGAGGAGACGGCGGACGGCGGTTTGCTGGGTTTAAGGATCATGAGGATACGGGAGGTTTTCCACAGGTCGGGGTAGTAACCGGTGGACAGGACTACATTGTAGAGCCTGGTCAGGGTGGAGAGGAAAGAGACAGGAGCTTCACGAAGGTGACGGTAGGTGACACGATCGTGACCAGGAGCGGTGTTGCGTTTTGTGCGGAGTGTATCAATGAGATCCTGTGTAGTGATAGGGGCATTGAGTTCCGTGTGTGCAATGTTGTCCAAGTACTGGAAAGCAGGAGCGAGGGGAGGGGCAGAGGTGTCAGTTCGACCGCGGATATCCGGGAAGATGGAGTAATCGAACTGGGGATCATCGGGGATGGAAAATACATCGGAGAGGTAGGAGGCAAAGTGATTGGCCTTACTAAGGGAGTCAGGGAAAGGGTGATCATCATGGAGAAGAGGATATAAGGGGGAGGGTTTAGTTCCGGTAAGGTTACGGAAGGCCGACCAGAACTTGGACGAGTTGATTGGTAGGGTAGCATTTAAACGGGTGCATGTCTGTCGCCAGTCCCGGCGTTTATTAGCCGCGAGCAAATTACGAATGTGTCGCTGGAGTTGCCGGTGGCGTCGTAGTGAGTCCGGGTCACGCGTGCGGAGGAAGGCACGGTAGAGACGACGGGATTCACGGAGGAGGAGGATGGCCTGTGGGGGTAAGGTAGGACGGTGAGAGTGGACAGCGACAGTAGGGACGTGGGCCTCCACGGCCTCAGACAAGGTCTGCTGGAGAAAGGAGGCACCATGGGTGACATCGTCAGGGTGGTGGTAGGTGAAGGGGTGACTATCGACCTGGGCGGAGAGGGATCCCGGTAGGCATTCCAGTTGGCACGGGAATAGTCATGGACGTACTTGGGGGGAGGGTCATGACGGGGGTCGGGGCGGGGGCGACGACCGTCTGAAATGGTGAGGAGGACAGGGAGATGGTCGCTACCAATAGGCTCCAGGACATCTACCGTTATGCGGCCAAGGAGGTTGGGGGAGGAGAGGATAACATCGGGAGTGGAGTCAGATTCGGGACGGGTGTTCTGGGGGATGGGAATGAGGTCGCCGTGAAGGGAGGAGAGGAACCGATGCCACCGCCGTAACTGGGCAGTGGAACGACTATGGATGTTGAGGTCGGCGGCGATCACATAGGAGGAGAAGGTACGGTCGACGTGGGAGAGGAAGTCGAAGGGAATAGGGGCGTTGGGGCGGACATAGATGGTGGCGCAGGTAACGGTAAGGCCAGGGAAGAAGAGACTCAGGATCAGGTGTTCGGTGGGGTCGGGAAGGAGAGGTTGGAGCCAAACGGGGATCTGGCGATGGTGCCCAATGGCAACTCCGCCACGCGCAATTGGGAGGGGATTATCGGAGCGGAGGAGGAGGTAGGGTGAAGTGTGGACGGTGTGGTGGGGTTGGAGGAAGGTTTCATTGAGGAGGAAGGCGTCCACGCAGTGGGTGGCAAGGGTATGGAGGAAGAGGTTCTTGTTGGCGGAAAGGGAGCGGATGTTGTTGAAAAGGATACGTTGCTGTCGCGCCATGACTGGGATTTAAACGAGGGTGTCAAGACGGGAGAAGGTGAAATGGGCCTGGTTGTTGGAGTAGGTGGCGTACATCTTGAGTTAGAAGATGGAACGGGCAGCAAGGGAGATCTGCTGGAGGGTGTGAGGGCGCTGAAAGGGATGAACATTCTGGAGGACGATGGTGAGGAACCTGATGATGTCCTCAGCGGTGGGTGGGGGACGAAGGGAATTGCCAGGAGGGGTGGGGGCGTCCAGAGGACGGACAGGTACGGTAAGTTCAGGAGTGGTTGGAGGGGGTCGGGCTTTACACTTTTGGGAGTAGGTGGGATGAGGGAGATTGCAGGTATTACAGGAGGGAGGGGATTGGAGGTTAGGGCACTGCCGGAGGAAGTGCGCCTGCCGACAATGCGGGCAGGTGGGGGCCTCGCGGCACTCAGCTGTGGGGTGCGCATTATAGCGCAGACACCTCTGGCAGCGCAGGGATTGAGGAGGGGAACGGGAAGGGTCGACCTTGTACCGCTGGTGGAAGAGGAGGGCACCCTCCTTCAGGAGACGGTCAATGGAGGGGGCGTCCTCAGAGAAAACCCGCATAAGGCGGGTGGGGCCGGCCGAGTTGAAAAAGCGGCGGACCGCCCGCACCTCCAGCGTGGGATGGGCCTGGAGCTCCGCCAACACCTCCTCCTCCGTGAGCGACGGACTGAGCCGCGTGATCACGGCGGTGAGGGTCGGCGGGCGACGCGGGGGTTGGGGTTGGTGGGTAGGAGATGGAGAAGGAGCAGGGGTAAGGGAGGCGTTGGGACCAAAACGGGTGATGGGGAGGCGGGAGAGGATGTCAGTATGGAGGGTTGGGCTGGGGGAGGAGATGAGAACAGAATCGCGGCGAGGAGTGAGGAGGGAAATGGGGGCACCAGGACAATGCTGGCGAAGGAAGAGGGTGAGGTTCCGGGCTTCAAGGAGAGAGGGATCAGGACGGGAGAGGAGGTAGCGGTAGGAGGAGGGGGTAGAGGAGGAGGAGGAGGGGGCAGGGACGGGCGGGGAGACATCCATGGAATCAGGGTTGGGGGAAGGGGGACGAGGCGGAGCCTTTTTTGGAGCAGAGGAGACAGGGGCGCCACTGGGGCACTTGACGGACACAGTTCTGGCAGGCAGGTGCTAAAGAGGTCCAAAACACACAAAATTCTCACAACAGGAACATAAATAATGATGTTACCATATTTAACCAAAATATTGGTAGAGTAAAGAAAAAAGCAGATTCTCACAAAAGTAAAGTAAACAGTAATGTTACCATTTTTCACCAAAATAATATGCCCAATTTTGCCTCTTCTTATAGGATCGGCTACGTTACTCATTAATTTACTACAATTATTTCCAATAACATTAAACAGGTATCGCCGTTGTATTTTAATTGTATTCAAAAGCATGTTATTATTATTATGACCGATAAAATCGTAACAAATCGCGCGGCGTGCGTTTTTAACGATAGCTTTACACTCGCCCAGCCTTTATTCGTGCAATATTATATATAAATATATAGACAGGACCGAAAGATCGATCTCTCTACCGTAACCAATAGAGCAAATACGCTACTCAAGTTCCGTTACAGTATCTTGACTCGAAATGTTACGCAGCCCCCCAGACTGTGATGTCTTGAAGAGGTTTCCAGACACAACAGGCTTATTTTTTGTGTACTGTGACAGGAGAGGGTATTTGTTTCGGCGAATCCACTCACTCTCAGATTCACTCAACAAGTCAGTACATACATTGTACAATATTTAAGTTGAGTTAATGGACCTAGACAAAATGCCCTTAACTAAATTCCACATTTGTTTATAGGTTGTCTTAGAAACACTTCACACTAATCGCTTCATATTCACACCACATTTTTTTTCTTGGATGAAGCCCTCAGTTCTTCAACCGACTGTGCAAGGCAGGGATCACAGCCGGGTTCGACGATTGGCATCCCAGGCCAAAACCCTTATCAGGCCACTTGTTTAACCAGAGAGGATTTGGTCCTTTTCTGTTCCTCTTAATTCCACTTTTAAATCATCCATCCTCGTTGTTCGGTCAGAGGATAAATCGTTTTCAGCGTCGCCTCTGTTGTTGATACCAAGAAGGTATCTCATGGAAATCTTCAGTACCTTCTTTAATTTTCTTTGTAAGTTAATATAAGTATGTATTTATCCACTGGTGCTTTTATTTAGTCCACTCTGAGTGTAGTCTTGGTATCATTCAGTGTTTCTTGAATTTACATTTCGCTAATTATTGATAATACTTCTTCAGGTCTTTGTGAGGGACCAAGCCCTTAATTACATCAGTATCACAATCTGCCAGAAGGTAGCTCCCTTCATGAGGTATTTTCATTATTTTGTATGGACCTGTATATAAATATTGCCATTTCTTATTCAGTCTTTTCCTGGCTGATGCTTTTGGGTGATTTCTCAATAAAATTTCTTCCCCTACATCATATGTGACTACTTTCTTCACGTTTTTATCAAACCGGGTTTTTCTCAATTGTGCTCGATGCTTGAGGTTTTTGTAGACCTTCTTCACCTTATTTTTTTTCTTGATAATCTTTTGTTCTATCGCAGGTAATTTCTTTATCCATTCTGGCACAATACTTTCACCAAATACTATTTGATTAGGTGAATAACCTGTCGATAAGTGTGGTAAGTCATTATACACTTTCTCAAATTCATAAATCCAATCGATCCATTTATAATGTTGTTTGGGTATGTACGTCCGTAAAAATCAGTTCAACTTTCGGAAGATTCTCCCAACCGGATTTCCACAAGGGTAAAATCTTGAGATGTAAATGTGCTGGATTCCTTGATCTTTCATAGTGTCTCTCCATACTTTGCTTGTATAATAAGCAGCGTTGTCTGTCAAAATCATTATAGGTTTGCCAAGCTCAGTTATATAGTTGTTGATAAATTTGCGTAACATGGGTCAAACGTGGATATAATTTCACATATTTTGAAAAGAGATCATAAATAGACAAAACATATTTGAACCGTCCACATGTCATGGGACATGGCCCACAGACATCACATGACACCAACATTAAAGGTTGTTGTGGCATGATAGGATGTGATTCTATCTTCTGACAATAGTTTATGGGTTTTGCCTTCAGACATATTTTGCAATGTAAGGATGTAGAGGCTTATCTCACTAGGGGTAAGATTGATACTGCCTACAGGAAAATTAGAGAGACCTTTGGAGGTAAGAGAACCACTTGTATGAACATCAAGAGCTCAGATGGAAACCCAGTTCTAAGGAAAGAAGGGAAAGCAGAAAGGTGGAAGGAGTATATAGAGGGTCTATACAAGGGCGATGTACTTGAGGACAACATTATGGAAATGGAAGAGGATGTAGATGAAGATGAAATGGGAGATACGATACTGCATGAAGAGTTTGACAGAGCACTGAAAGACCTGAGTCGAAACAAGTCCCCAGGAGTAGTCAACATTCCATTGGAACTACTGACGGCCTTGGGAGAGCCAGTCCTGAAAATACTATACCATTTGGTGAGCAAGATGTATGAAACAGGCGAAATACCCTCGACTTCAAGAAGAATATAATAATTCCCATCCCAAAGAAAGCGTGTGTTGACTGATGTGAAAATTACCGAACAATCAGTTTAATAAGCCACAGCTGCAAAATACTAACACGAATTCTTTACAGACGAATGGAAAAACTAGAAGAAGCCGATCTCGGGGAAGATCATTTTGGATTCCGTAGAAATACTGGAACACGTGAGGCAATACTGACCTTACGACTTATCTTAGAAGAAAGATTAAGGAAAGGCAAACCTACGTCTCTAGCATTTGTAGACTTAGAGAAAGCTTTTGACAATGTTGACTGGAATACTCTCTTTCAAATTCTAAAGGTGGCAGGGGTAAAATACAGGGAGCGAAAGGCCACTTACAATTTGTACAGAAACCAGATGGCAGTTATAAGAATCGAGGGACATGAAAGGGAAGCAGTTGTTGGGAAGGGAGTGAGACAGGGTTGTAGCCTCCCCCCCGATGCTATTCAATCTGTATATTGAGCAAGCAGTAAAGGAAACGAAAGAAAAATTCGGAGTAGGTATTAAAATCCATGGAGAAGAAATAAAAACTTTGAGGTTCGCCGACGACATTGTAATTCTGTCAGTGACAGCAAAGGACTTGGAAGAGCAGTTGAATGGAATGGATAGCGTCTTGAAAGGATTATATAAGATGAACATCAAGAAAAGCAAAACGAGGATAATGGAATGTAGTCGAATTAAGTCGGGTGATGCTGAGGGAATTAGATTAGGAAATGAGACACTTAAAGTAGTGAAGGAGTTTTGCTATTTGGGGAGCAAAATAACTGATGATGGTCGAAGTAGAGAGGACATAAAATGTAGACTGGCAATGGCAAGAAAAGCGTTTCTGAAGAAGAGAAATTTGTTAACATCGAGTATAGATTTAAGTGTCAGGAAGTCATTTCTGAAAGTATTTTTATGGAGTGTAGCCATGTATGGATGTGAAACATGGACGATAAATACTTTGGACAAGAAGAGAATAGAAGCTCTCGAAATGTGGTGCTACAGAAGAATGCTGAAGATTAGATGGGTAGATCATATAACTAATGAGGAAGTATTGAATAGGATTGGGGAGAAGAGAAGTTTGTGGCACAACTTGACCAGAAGAAGGGATCGGTTGGTAGGACATGTTCTGAGGCATCAAGGGATCACCAATGTAGTATTGGAGGGCAGCGTGGAGGGTAAAAATCGTAGAGGGAGACCAAGAGATGAACACACTAAGCAGATTCAGAAGGATGTAGGCTGCAGTAGATACTGGTAGATGAAGAAGCTTGCACAGGATAGAGTAGCACGGAGAGCTGCATCAAACCAGTCTCAGGACTGAAGACCACAACAACAACAACAACAACAAGAATATTTGTAGCTGGACGTCCCAAATTTGGATGATAGCAGTATTTTGCTATTTTGGCTGTACATTTAGCGGCACCAAAATGATCTCAATTCAAGTGAGTGATTCTAAATATTTATTTGGAACACAAACTTTCCAAACATCTTCTTCATCCTTCCTCCAATACAATATTCCGGATTTTAATTGATACTGTTCTTGAGAGTGACTTAGCGTTTTGCTTTCAACAGCACGTCTAATGGCTTTCCACAACTTATCATCTTCTTGCAGTTGTGGGAGACCTCGACATAGCTGTGAAATCTGCCTCTCACAGTATTGCCTTGATAAATTCATGACTTTAAAGTCAATAGTCCGTTCTTCACACTCGTCGTCATTCTTTCTTTTCGGTAGTCTTGAAAGAGCATCGGCTATGATGTTGTCTTTCCCTCTGATGTATTTGAGCGTAGTATCATATTCTTGCAATAGCAAGGCCCACCGGGTTAAACGTGAATGGAACATCATTCCCGTTAAAATAAAAGATAAAGCTTTGTGGTCGCAGAATACAATGATCTTCTTTCCATATACAAAATAGCGATACTTTCTAAGGGACCAGACCACGGCCAGTACTTCCAATTCAGTAGTACAATATGCACGTTCACAGCTAGAGAGTGTTCTGCTGGTAAACCCAATTATTTTGATGGTACTGGTATCTTCTGGATTGTCCATCTAGGAAAGAGTGGCATCCAATCTTGTTTCAGAAGCATCCGCAGCAATATAAAACTCTTGATCGAGTCTTGGATGATGTAACAGTGGAGCATTAGTCAAAGCATTGCGGATGTTATCAAAAGCTTGCGTGCATTCAGTATTGCACTCCCACATGACATTTTTTCTTAACAGCCGTACAAACAGTCTTGGCTTCCTAACTGATTTGGTAAAAATCGTCGAAAAAAAGAAACTAAGGCGATAAACGACTTTAATTCCGTTCTATTGTTTGGATAAGTACGTCTGTTAGTTGCATCCATCTTTTTAGGATTTGGTTTTATCCCTTCAGGAGTAATTATATGCCAAGAAATTTCAATTGGTTATGAGCAAACTTGTACTCAAATTTACAGTAACTCTGTATTCCAAAAATTTCGCAAAACCTCTTCCTAATAAGTCCAAATGTTCCTCCCCAAGTTTTTAGAAGCAATTATCAAATAAACCACATATAAAGTAACTTCATTCAAAACGTCTCTGCCCAGTACGGTATCTAATCCCGATATGAAAACACCACCGCTTATTTTCAACCCAAATGGCATGACGGTTTGGCCTAGAAAAACGTATGCAGTATAATTTCGAGATTCTTTCGATATTCTAGTTTGCCAATATGAACTACGCATATCCAAAGAAGTTAAGAAGCGGGCACCATAAAACGATTGTGCTAACTGTTCTAGGTTCTCCGGTCGCGTTTGTACAGGTATAATGATCTTATTGATCTCTCTGGCATCCAACACCAATCTGATGTCACCATTGGGTTTAATTACCGCCACAAGAGGGTTACAATATTCGGAATCTGGGGGCTCAATAATACCCCATTCTAACATTTTATTGATTTCCTTTCTGACTACTTCTTTCTTTGTCCATGGGATAGAATAGGAAGTACGACAAAAGGGTTTATGCTCGTACGTCTTTATATGGTATTCGAAGTCTTTTATTATACCCGGACGTTTACTAAAAATCGACTGATATGCTTCCAACAAGTAGTACAATTCGTCCCTTTGGATAACATATAAATATTCTGATTCTAACACCTTTTCCTGCAATGACATTTTATCCATCATTTCTTCAGAACATTCAATAAGGCAGATATCATACACAATTTCATCATCAATACTGACATATTTTGCCATTAGATTCATACACAGTTGATTTGGAATTACTCGGCTCTTTCTCATGGTGGCTGTCAAAACATTACCATTGGAATTAAATATACAGTCACCTTTCTCTAAATTAATGATTGCACCGGTCTCACATAAAAAAATCCAAACCGCAGATACATGGTACTGTCATTTTAGGAACAACCAGGAATGTACTTTCTATTTGAGCCCCCTGTATTGTAATGTCGACACGTACCTGTTTCACAACTCTTTGCATTTTTGCGCTGAACACGTCAGACACGGTACATTCTGTAATAGGAAAAGTGGGCATTTTTACCCCTCAGCTTATCTGTTTTAAACAGTCCAGCGTCATGACACTAATAGTCGCTCCAGTATCAATTAATATTTCAACATCAACATCATTTATACTTGTTGGAATTATTGCCTTAAAATTTGTCCGCATTTATTAGAAACTTCAGGTTTTTCTTCAATTAATTCGTTCCTTATATCCTGATCATTATTGTACCTTAACACTCTCAGTTCAAATTGATGCCTGCCTTCCTTCTCCATTCCAGTCATCCTAGGAAGGCATTTGGTGATTAGTATTAGTTCAATCTATCTCGTTGAGTCATCGGTGGGGGTTCATGAACTTCCACAATCTGTACAGTATGATCCGAGCTATGGTATTCACCCCGTCGCACATTGGAGGCTCCTTCGCCCATTGGTATAACTCCTTGTGCTGGATGAGGACTCGAGGCATTTGTTCCATCCTGCCGATGAACATTATGCTTCGAATTATCTTCCCAAGGTCGAATACAATTGGGTTCATCACCTGGGTACCTGTTACTCTTATTAATATCACTACTATGCACATTCGCGTCACCATATCGATGTTTACGATTAAGTTGTACAGCATTAATCTGATTTACTGGGTTGACTTTACCCCCATAATTACCTCTAGCGCAGTATCTCTTCTATATTTATTATAATCATTGTTTTTATAGTAACCATAGGACGAAGATTGTCCACACTCCTGTGATGCAGGTTTCACCTGGTTTTCGGTATTATTATTATCAGAAGTGAAATTATTATTGTAATTATTCGTATTACTATGAGTGTGAGTCTGTGGGGCAGCGGGTGGAATAATACAATAATGTTCCTATTATTTATTTAATGCTGTTGTTTGCCGTTCTCAACACTGGCTCTCTAACTACAATATTGGCAACCAGGGGTTAGCAAAACGTGAAGCCTGTAATTAGAATTCCTAGTGCCCACTTCATCTGAGAAATACATTTATAGCTACAGCTTATAACTCTGAGGAATTAGGAGATTGTCTGGGATTCATAATCAAAAACCATTCTCTCTAAAATGTTCACTATATTCTGAAAATCACAGACCAAAAAGGATCCACACAATCCAACAACAAGAGTAGTTCAGAGTCTAATGCGCTGATGCAACTATAACTGTTCAAATTAAATGTTTAAGTGAATGCTCGCCATAATTTGATGATAATGTTCATCAAACGCCACGCTAATAATGGTAGAATGTCTGTCCTGCGGCGGCACGTGAAAATACGACATACGCAAACTAAAGATAGTTCATTAACGTCATCCCAAAATTAACACTTCACTCGAAAACGATTTCACGGTTACGCGTATCCCCAGTAACTTATTACTGCATCCGAGGCTGTTTATATCAACGGTACCGACGCGACGCGACTCCCGGCACAGGTGGTGCGCTAATCAGCCTCTGGACAGAACTGGGGCCTGCCTTTCTTTCTCGCGCAGCTTTCATACATATAAAGCGGCGGTGCGGACGGCTAAGGGAACGCCTGATCAAATCTGCTCTCCCGACTAGCCGCTGGGCTAGTAATGCACCACTTTAAGTTATTGAAGAAATAATTGCTTCCTTTGCTGATGGCCGATGAAGCTTTCAATTTAGTTGTGCAATCAGCACACAAGTAAGTAATCATAATAAAAGTCTGACATGAGGAAGTCAAATATTTTGGGCGAGAGAATTAATTTAATTAAACTACACGCAGTAGACGAGCTCTGAAATTGCTCTTTTGAGATACGCTATAGCTATAGTTTTATAGTTATTCTGTTGAAACTTCTCACATTTTTATGATTATAGCGGATCTCCCTTCTACTTAAATTTAAACATCCTAGCTTTATTTATTCGTCTACTTAATCTATCTGTGGCAATGGCCTTGCCACAGTGGATACACCGGTTCCCGTGAGATCACCGAAGTTAAGTGCTGTCGGGCCTGGCCGGCGCTTGGATGGGTGACCATCCAGCCGCCTTGCGCTGTTGCCATTTGTCGGGGTGCACTCAGCCTCGTGATGCCAATTGAGGAACTGCTCGACCGAATAGTAGTGGTTTCGGTCAAGAATACCATCATAACGACCGGGAGAGCGGTGTGCTGAACCCACGCCCCTCCTATCCGCATCCTCCTCTGAGGATGACACGGCGGTCGGATGGTCCCGATGGGCCACTTGTGGCCTGAAGACGGAGTGCTTTACTTAATCTGTCTCACTTTCTTAATTTCTAAGACAAAAACCAGAATATCATGAATTTCAACTAAAATTTTAATTTGTGAGATCCAGAATACTGTTTCTACTAAATTATTATGCAAAAGGAATCTAAATATAAATTTTTAGGTTTCTAGCTCTTTTCTGTTGCGCCAATGATTTTTACAGAAAAAAATGCAAATTTCGAAAATGGTTAAAGTTATTGAACTGATATCCAACACATATTGATTTTGTATTACTCCTTACATGCTAGAAACGTTTCAGGTTATTTACTTCATTTTAAAGTACTGCGCAATATTTATGACGTCAGAGCTAGTTACAGCGGACTAGGCTGGCACACAATGGAAAGACTGATGTGAATTTTATAAGGCGTGAGTATGCTGCTTCCCTACAAGTCGACATTTGATTACTACTCATTTGTCTTGCGTCTTCCATAATTATATCTATAGAGTCAATCACCGACAAGAACTGTTCTACATCGTGGTCAGGAACATTTATTAACTTTTCACGTATATTTATGGGCAACCTTCCCTTCAAAATTCTGATCACTTCCTTGTGAGAAATCGGATCAATCCAATAACGTGTCTTCTTTATGTACTTTTCAAAATATTACCTTAAAGTACTCCTTTTACTGTTAAAATACTCAGGTTGATAAACCTCTTTTCTTAATTTCTCTTGTTTACTCGATGACCAGTATTTAGCCAAAAAAAGGTGTTCAAACTCAGCACAAGTATGGCAACTTTCACTTACTTCGGCGGCCCATAATGCGGCTTCAGCGGTAATATTCGATACTATAAACTGAAGTCGGTCGTGTTCAGACCAGCTACGTGGAAACATTCTTTTGAAATTATTGATAAAGATTTTCGGATGCAGGTTGTTCTTTTCAGTGGAGAATGTTGGGAATTGTCTACATTTAAAAATGCTATTCTCCACCTTTAAAGAAGACAAATATCCTCGCCGACCAAAAGAATCATCATCTTTACCAACCGAATCATCAACTTCCCAATGCAAATTTTCACCACAATTGTACTTTGTATTATCACATGTTCGGTTGGTTTTCGTCCTATTCTCCGAACGTTCGTCCTCAGTCAACAAATTTTGTGATGACTTTCGTTCTAACTCCGCCAATTTATGATTGGTTTCCTTTTGCCATTTAGGGAACTCATCAACTATTTTGTCTTTTATTTTCTGAATTTCGCTAGTGAACAGCTTAATTAATTCATCATTTCTACTTAGGTGAGCATTGATATTTTCATTTGGCTGGGATCCAATAGTAGTCTTAACCTTGTCTACAATTTCATTTCCTTTTATTTCTATCCATTCAGTTAGATCTTCGTCAAGTCTTTTAGTTTGATCTACCAAATACTTGTCAATCCCCTTACGAGCATCGGACTCAAACTCGACTATTTGTTTCGAAAGCTCTTCTATCTGTGGGCTAGCATTGAAACAGCTGCTTTCACACTTAACCATCCTATTGGACAGGCCATCATAACTATTCGAAACTACCTCATATTTCTTTTCTACGTCACGAAGTTTTCCCATTCAATTATTATGTTGCCTTTCTAAGGTGTTCGAAAACTCTACGTCTAATCCTCCAAATTCCGCATTTAATGGAGTCTCCCAGTCCACCTTTAATTCTTTCTTAGTATTTTCCAGTTTATGATCAAAGGTGTTCAGTTTGCTTTCCAAAGAAACCATTTTATCTTCTAATGAACCAAATTTGGCCTCAAATTTTTCATTCAACTTTCACGGTGTGTGCGTAGCGTGGGGTGTTGCTAATGATTTGCAGCACTTTCTTCTGCAGGTGGCGCAGTCGTGTTGGAGCTGCGTATCCCCAGATGGTCGCTGCGTACGTCATCAGAGGTCTAATGAGTGTCACGTATGCGGACCTCGACACCCTCCTATTCCGTGTGCTTTCCCCTGTCGAGCATTGGGTAGAGTTTTTTGAGCCTCGTGTGAGCTCTGTTGGCAACATATTCGATGTGATCCCCCCGTGTAAGTTTCCGGTCCAGCCAGACACCGAGATATCTGACTTTCTCTCGGAAACGCATTGGGTGTGTATGTAGTGTTATCTGTCTACTGTGTTGATGTTTGCACAGTACTTTTGGTCCGCTCGTAAACACAACTGCTTCCCACTTGTCGACATTTACTTTAATACGCCACCATTCCACCCGAGGCTCGGCAGTTCTGAGTGCCGTCTGTATTCGTGAATTAATGTTCGACGGTTTCCAATCTCGCACGAGGATGGCTGCGTCATCTGCGTAGACGGCTATCGTATTGTTTTGTGTTGCTGGGGAGTCGTTAATGTACAGGTTGAACAAGGTGGGCCCTAGGATGCTTCCCTGGGGTACTCCAGCTCGGATACCGTGTCGTGTCGATTGTTTGCCCTGCACGTCAGGGTTGAAACATCTGTTTGTGAGACACGAGTGTACGAGACGTACGAGTCTGTCTGGGAAATCAGCTTTGCTCAGTTTATATATAAGGCCGTCGTGTCCCGTACCACCACACTTATAACATTTTATACCCACTGTAAACGCTGTTTGTCTGTCACGCACCCCTGTTGCCACATCTGTTTCCTCACATCGGATTGCCAGCTGAATGGCCGAATACAAGTCTTGCAGAGTCCCTTCACTGAGTTTCCGCCACATATGCGCTGGTAACCCCTCAAAAATGCATCGAGTGCCATTTTCTCTGACTCCTGCAACAGTACACCATTCGCTTCATCGCTCTGACCCAACTCGTAAGCATACTCGTTAATTTCCCTTATCCTGTTCGCAAGTTTCTCTACCGTCTCCCCCTGTCTCTTCGTCATTGTACGCGACCTCTCCCTAAAGTACCGAGCGCTATTCTGTTTCTTGTACCTCTGTAAAAGCCCCTCCTTCAACTGCTTAAACCACCCTGCCTTCCTTAACTCCTCAGAACACCTGTTAATCTAATCTCGGCTACATGTTACAACTGTTCACGAGACCGACCACTCGTCGCAGCCGAAGTTTCCGAGTCCTCCACAAATGAATGCACATCCTCAGATGGCTTGCCACAAAACGGAATAATCGAAATTGCGGTAGCTGGATCAGTTTCCAGCTCCGGCATTCTAGGCAACAAGGACTGATCAGAAGCGGTTTCCCGCTCACTTCTAGCGGTTAATTCACTCCTCAACTGCATACTGTCCGCTGTCAACTGTGCTACCTTTTCCAACAAAATCTGTACTGCTTCTGGTTCTGACACACCTCACATTCCTGACTCTGCCATTGTGTTGCTTTTGTTCCCCGTTAATCCCTAAACAGAACAATTAAGTACAAAAATAACCCGACATGCTACACCTCAGTATCATTATAGTAATATCGTGCTCAAACCAATACAAAAGTAATTAAATACCACGAAAAAAAATTTTACGGCCCCAAATACACTGACACTTCCTCTGACAACAAAAAATACCGTTCCCACGCAAAACATCTGCAATGGCCTGCCACGAGTCATACTCAAAAACACAAAAAAGAAAGAAAACGTCCAACACTCAAAATAAAACTGGTCAAACTCACCACATCTCGTGACTGTAATGCCGGCGGTGGGCTCGAACGTCGTGCCTTACAGACGATGTCCGCTACTCTGACACCGAATGCTGTCGCACCTGCTGACACCGAATGTGACGGGAACACCAAATGTAGCAGGAAGAGGTAGGTGGCCCGTGTTAAGACTCGTCCGAGCTTTACGAGTGACGTATCGTTCCCAACTACACCGCCGGATTACCGTCGGTCTGCGTCACAGGGTCCCAAAATGCTGAGGACGCCACCTCGGCTACCCTGTGCAGTGCTCTGCTAACGTGTCGGCCCTGTACGGCCGCAGTGATATGTCGGCCGGTGTGGCCGAGCGGTTCTAGGCGCTGCAGTCCAGAACGACACGACCGCTGTGGTCGCAGGTTCGAATCCTACTTCGGGTGTGGATGTGCGTGTCGTCCTTAGCTTAGTTAGGTTCAAGTAGTTCCAAGTTCTAGGGGACTGATGACCTCAGATGTTAAGTCCCACAGTGCTCAGAGCCATATTTTTTTTTTTTTTTGCAGTGATATGACGCTATCAGGGCTGCGCATGCAGCAGACTCAGCAGCCTTCATCCTGCATTGACAGCAGCAGGATGGCCCGCACTGCGCTTCCTCGCCCGCGGTACTGAGCCGCGGATTGGCCCGTCACTGGCTGGCTACAGACCCCGTGTCGGCCTCAGAGGGTCGAACCGGCGACCTGCCGTGGACTGGAGTTCCGGTGCCCCATCTGCTGCCGTGTGTAGCCAGTGGTGCGATGTGCTCGACCGTCCGGGAGAGCTGCCACACTCGAATGCTCTGTCAGTGAACTGGCACCTAGCTACACGCAGCTGTGCGCCCGTTTTGCTAAATGCACCCCTCCGCCTCACGTACCCCTAACACTCAGGTCGGCCAGTGGGCCCCTTCTGCCTGTCACTTACGCCATGTAAACCGCTGCGTGTACTTTTCCTCGCGGTTCTTCGCCCCTGTGGCCTCCATTTTGCTTCTCAACTGCTGGTGAGCGTAACTCACTGTAAACAGGCCCGTGCCTGGCTGTAACTTCTGCACTTGGAAACATTGCACCAAAACTGACTTTTCCTGTCCCACACGGTACGTACTTTATGTCTACCGTCTGTTTTCTCTGGCCCACATTTATTTCTTTTTCAATACGCATCTTTGTCGTTAAATGTCCGCAGTACATCACCTTTGGTAACTTCTGATGTTATTGGCCAAAGCTGACGGGTTGTATGCCATTCTTCAGTTGTCCCGATTATCGCACCTGGCAACTGTAACACTCACGACGTTAAAACTCGTAACCTGGTTTTATACCTTTGAAAATCGTACTGCTCAAAGACCTGGAACGGAAGGCATCTTATTCGAATTTGCACACAGCAGATACTGTCTTTATCAATACTAGACCGGAGACTGGTAAGTGGCACTTGGTCTACTGTTGTAAAACTACAATTTGTATTGTGGTTTGTGGATTTGTGATGCAAAATTGAAAATCAAATGTTGGCGAAGTGGCACTTGGTCTTTTTCAATACTTTACGGCAACTGTTGCTGCGATGACAATGGTGATTTGTTTTCCAAACAGACTGTGTTGTTTCCCAACAGAATGTGCTCATAGCAGAACGTTTGGTCTAATTATTCGTAACACTGTCCAACAATATTCATTCCTTGGCATATCATTTCCGTTAAGCTTCATTTGTAGCGACATTTATAACACGTGTTCCACCTACTATTTGTTCTTGAGATTATTTATTTTGATGGACTATTGTAGAAACAGCTGTCAAATATCAAGAAATTGAAAAATCGTCTATACTGTTAAGTTTGCTGTCCTTCTACATTCGTCTTATTTTGTTCCAGTCAGTCACTTCCTGTAGCAAAACAGTTCTGCCAAGAACTACCTGACAAAGGACTTAGGGAATACCCTCCGGCTCTTACAGCTAAACACAGAGGGAACAAGCAGAGCAAAAGGTGAGTATCTTACTCAAATATTGACTGAAAACAAGGTGGACGTTGTTCTACTACAGGAAACCCACTGCTCAGACGAAACCCAACTTCATTCCAGGTGTAAGCTCCCTGGCTACACGTTAGCTGCTGCGACATACCATGCAAGTTACGGATCTGCAACATATATCAAGAATGATGTTGAAGAGGTAACAGATGTCCAAACAAAAGCGGAAAATAACATCCATACCATCAGGCTGAAAGTCGCCAACACAGAGATTGTGAACATCTATAAGCCCCGAGCACAACCATGGGTAAATGAAGCTGCTCAAAATATCCCACATCCAGGAATAGTAATTGGAGACTTCAACAGCCATAACACACAATGAGGCTACAGAACCACGAATGAAGATGGTGAGAAAGTATCAGAATGGGCTGAAATGGAACGCCTTTTCTTACTATTTGACGGGAAGGACAAAGGGAAATTCCGCTGAGCTAGATGGGCTCAGGACTACACTCCCGATCTCTGTTTTGCTACCACCAACAACAAAGGACTACCCTTGCAGAGCAGCAGGAAGGTGCTCAGTGATTTCCCTAGAAGCCAACACCGACCGACCTGTACTGGTGAAAATTGGACTCGAAATCCCAGTAGTGAAGTCTATACCAAAGCCACGATGGAACTTCCAAAAAGCCAAATGGGAAAAATTCTCTGAAGAGGTTGATCATATTATTCAGTTTATTCCACCTAAAGTTAGGCACTGCGACCACTTTGTTAGACTAATTCATTCCATTGCCAGAAAACATATTCCAAGAGGCTACAGAGAGAACTGCATTCCTGGATGGAGCCCTAGATGTCAAGAATTGTACGACGAATTTAAAACGACTCGAGACACCGAGGTAGCAGATGAATTGATTTCGGCCCTAGATTCAGCTAGGCAAAAGAAATGGATGGAACTAACTGAAAACATGTCTTTCTGACACTCGAATAAGAAAGCTTGGAATTTATTAAGAAAGCTTGGCACTGCCACAAAAGGTAATATCTTATCAGTCAAATTAAATCCTAACAAAATAGCAGCCAGGATTGTTAATATAACAAGAACACCAAGCAACAACAACAAACAGAAACCCAAAGAAATAAAACATTAGCTAAAGTCTAAAATGTCTCAAGCACAGCCTTCCGAATTTGCACAGAAAATCTCTGCATCCGAAGTTGTTTCAGCCCTAGATACTCTGAAATCTGGTAAAGCGGCTGGTTGTGATGGTATATACCCAGAGTTCCTTAAACATGCTGGCCAAGGTGCAGTGCAGTGGCTAACTGCACTGTTTAATGAAATTCTCGCAACAGGAAGACTGCCAAAGCTTTTTAAGAAAACTAAAACAATTGCCATCCTGAAACCGTCAAAATCTGGTAACAATCCTGAAGACTATAGACCCATTGCACTTCTAAGTGTCTGCTATAAACTGCTGGAGAGAGTACTCTATAATAGAATTGCACCAACTATCCTGAAACACATTCCTGTAGAACAGGCTGGCTTCAGACAAGACCGCAGTTGTAGCGACCAAGTGCTAGCGTTGGCAACATACATAGAGGAGGCCTTCGGAGACCTGAAGAAAACAATGGCCGTGTTGATTGACCTAACATCAGCATATGATACAGTGTGGCGGAAATGCATGCTTCTTAAGTTCTTAAGAATAATTCCATGTAAAATAATTGCACAACTACTCAATAACATGCTGTCCAACAGGAAATTCCAAGTTCACCTAAAAGGTCAAGTAAGCAAGGTATACAATTTAAATGATGGACTACCACAAGCATCAGTATTGGCCCCCCCACTTTTCAATTTGTATGTCGCTGACTCGCTAGAAACGAAAGTGGGACACGCTTCTACGTCTCCTACTGGCACGGAACGCCACTTACTGCCGGGATCGTGTAGTGTCCCCACGGCAGAGGTGGCAGCCGCTAACCGGGCCCCCCATTTTATTACTCGGGCTTCCCTCCCCGGCGTTTCGGTACGTACCGACACGGCGAGCGGCCCACGGGCTGTCGACCGGTGCTACTCCCGTCACCCTTCGTCTCTGCTATCCGTGACCACCTCTCTGCCCTCGGTCGTCTTTCTCTGGGTCCCGAGTCGTGTGGGCGTCCCGGGGAATGAACTGGCTGACCGTTTTGCTAGAGAAGCGTGTATTTACCGACTGTTCGCTTCCGTGATTCCGGGTGCAGATGTGGGGATCCAGATCGAATCTCTCTTTGCTCGAAAGTAGAACGACAGCCGGTGCGCTACTGCTTTCGGTAACGAACTTTATACAGTCGAGGCACCTACTGCAGTTAGGCGCTCTCCGTTCCCTCCTCTCGGGAGTAGTCGGACGTCTTCTGCCGTCTACGCGTCGGCCTTACCGGACTCGCCCGTCTTTTTCCCTCGTGTGACGGGCCACCCCCACAGTGTAGCTGTGGAGCCGGACTGACGGTGTCCGATATATTGGAGGAATGTCCCCTCCTTTTGGCCCCCTGTACTAAGTATAGCGTCATAGATTCTTTCGTACACAATTCGGGGACAGTCGAACTGGTCCTCAGTTTCCTACACGAAAGTGATTTTTATTTTCAGTTATAACTTTTTGCTTTACTCGTGGAGTAGGTGTAGGTTGATTGTGGTTGGGGCCTCTCTTCGTGCTTTTCTCAGTCTGGGACCTGTGTCCACTCCCCCCCCCCCCCCCCTCCTCTGTAAAGACCTCTTTTTTATCCCTCTGTTTCTCCAGTTTTCAGATTTGGTGTACCTTTTTATGCCTTCTACTGTGTGTCTGTTTTAACTTCCTTTCTTTATAGTTCGACCCCTCTGACTGGATCCACCCACTCTTAGCACACCCTTACACAAGTAACTTTTGAATCTCAGGACTGATGACCTAACCCCCGCGGCCCCCCGATCGATCGGTCGGCTGTCACAGTATCACTACCTCGAGAGGAATGTTGCAGTTGTGCGTTGTATTCTTCAGACTTCATCCCCTAGGCCACTGGTTCCCAGCAGGTGGTCCGTGCACCCCCGGGGGTCCGCGAGCTGTGCCGGAGGGGTACGCAAGATGTTATTAGAATAAAAAATATATTAAATATATTTCGTACGATAACAGATTATTTGTCTTGGCCGCTTCCTGCACGAGCAGAGCTTTGGCGAACGCTATCTTCTGCGTCTAGTGTCTTCCTAGAGCCGACTAGCACTAGCACACTCTAGCGCAAAACTAGAATTAGATAGAGGCAAAAATTACAGACTTCCGGGCATCGGCACGTGAGGACTACGAGAAACTAGCCAATGAAAAAGATCCGTGTGCAACCACTTATCGGTGTAAGCGAGAATTTTCTTCCTCGTGTTTTGTGAAAAACTAATATAGGAAGCGGCTCGACATGCGGTCGGATTTCAGAGTGAAAGTTTCGAGTTTGGAACCTAATACATCAGAAATAATGGACTCAAAGGTCAGATCGAACTCATCTCACTAAGAACTGAAAGTTAAAACTAATTATATACTGATGGAGTTCTATGTTGTAACTGTATTTTTCAAATACATAATACCTTGTATGAAATTAGTGTTTTCATATTTTTCACACGTGTCTACTCAATGCAATCCCAAGTGTAGTACACTTGAAAGACCAATACATTCAGTTTTAATTTTTTCCTGTCATTTTCAGTTCATACTCAATTTTTTATTTTTTACGGAATTTGTTATACTAAACACCCAGGTATGAAGACAAAGATTTTGAGCAAAAATCAAAATTTAACGATAACAATGATGGTTAAATTGAAAAAATTTTAAGCTCAATATTTTTTAAATAATGAATATGTCAATGTTTTTTAAGCACCAAGAATAGAAAACGTATAAAAAGACTTTCAATTTAGCTTTTTTAGGTGCTCGATACTGTGATACGACGAGGTACCGATCGTGCTCGATTAGTGGGTCCTCTAGAAAATTTTGTTGGGAACCGCTGCCCTAGGCAAACTGAGTAACGTGAGAAGCATGTTCAAAAAGGAACAGGAATTTGTTAATTTCACGGGGTCTATATGTCTAATTTTCAAGCTTTTGTTTATCTTGTTGATTCACACGTTCTTGATGTATGTTTGCATTTTCTGCTGTTTTGAAGATTTATTTCATTTTTGACGTATGAAAATGTTATATCTGCTCTCGAGTGCTCTGGATGCTGTGGCACATAAATTACTGATGGCACTGTGGAACAAATAAAGAAAATGGTCCAGGAAAATTGTCAAATCACCATCAGAGAGGTTGCTAATGATGTCGGCATACCCTCGGGCTCTAGCCGAACAATTTGTTTTACATGTTTCGGGCGTGAAGAGTGTAGCAGCAAAGTAAGTTTCGAAATTGATGAACGAATTTGACAATCGTCCAGAACTTCTAAGGAAAATTATAACAGGTGACAAAACGTGGGTACACGATATGGCGTCGAAACTGAGGCCCGGTGGTCCCAGTGGAAACTGCGCGAAAAGCCGAGTCTGGAAAACGTACAATGTGAAGACTCTTCCCACTCTTTACTTCTATTTGCAATGGAATAGTGCATCGTGTGTTCCTGCCTTACGGTCATAAGGTCAGTAACAAATCTGGAAGTTACGTGCCATTTGCACGAAGCTGTCCAAAGAAAGCAACCAGAAATGTGGCAAAACCACTTGTGGAAAACGCATCACGACCATCTGCTCACTCACGTCTCAATGCAAAAAAAAAAAAAAAAAAAAAAAAAAAAAAAAAAAAAAAAAATCGTGAACCTCAGCCACCGTATTCGCCGAACACGGCTTGTTCCTTTTCTGTTCCCGTGGCTGAAGAGGACTTCATCGTGCCACCATTGGTGACATAAAAGCAGAATCGCTGAACACCTGTCAGAAAGCGAGTTCCGGAAGTGCTTCTGAGATTGGAAAAAGCAGTGGCACAAGTGTATTGCATCTGAGGGAGTTACTTTGAAGGGAACAAAGTTGATGTTGATGAATAAATAAAGATTCTTCGAGAACAACAAATATTTCCGTACCTCTTGATCACACCATGTATATAGTAAACAGTTGCCAAGATACTGGGCCAACAACCTGTACCCGAAAGTAAATAAATTGAGTTTACTGCCAGTGATACAGCATTTGGTCAAATCGAGATCGAGCTTTTGGGAGAAAGAGAGCGAGGGTTTTAAAAATTGCAAAGGTGGCATTGTAGCGTAACTCGCAGCAGTCCACAAATTTCTGAATAAATATGTATACGTATTCTTGAAGAATGTTATGGTCTCTCCGGCATTACCCACTGGGAGACCAGAATTACTGTGTATCTGTCACCACTGCGCCCCAATATAGAACATTCTCGAGATCAGATCTCCTCAAGTGGGATGTTTTCTTCTTACTTGCTCGGGTGGAACGTGTCGAGCTGTGCCTCTACACGGAAAAAGCCGTAATTGCCTATCCCTCTCCCCCGTATATGTGGAATGTGGTCCTATTTGAAATTAATTACTTAGACTAACAGTAAGCTACAGTAATTGTATTCGTTCATCTGAGTTTTTAGTAGAGTAACAGGTTGCAGTCTAATAGTGAGGAAGAATAAAAATATTTCCAGTAACTTACACTGTATTCTAGTTTTCAGTCAGTTACAAATGTTTCTTTTTGTTACAGTTGCAATAGTCTTTCTGAATCTTAGCTCTCTTTATATCATCATTCAGTACTGAAAAAACCCATTTAATGACTATTCACAAAAGGTCTCTCTATCGTACTTCAGGAAAGAAACGGCCAAAACAGTATCTTATATCTCTCAATCACAGAATTTAATCATAATCCCATTATTACATATTGAAGACAAAGAACATAAATTTTTATTAATTGTAGTTACACCGCTGGCACCTCATATTTAAACCCCATTTGTCCATTTATTACTTAGACTGGGCTGAAAACACAGCTGCAGTCTGTAAGACTTTCCCTTTTTCTCATACCAAACAAGGCTTCAGAAGTGCTAAACAAATCAATATCATTCTTACCCCCCATGAACCAAGGGCCTTGTGATGGCCGTACCGTAGGTACAACCACAGCGGAGGGGTATCTGTTGAGAGGCCAGACAAACGTGTGGTTCCTGAAGAGGGGCAGCAGCCTTTTCAGTAGTTGCGGGGTCAACAGTCTGGATGATTGACTGATCTGGCTTTGTAACAGTAACCAAAACAGCCTTGCTGTGTTGGTACTGCGAACGGCTGAAAGCAAGGGGAAACTACAGCCGTAATTTTTCCCGAGGGCACGCAGCTTTACTGTATGATTAAATGATGATGGCGTCCTCTTGGGTAAAATATTCCGCAGGTAAAATAGTCCCCCATTCGGATCTCCGGGCGGGGACTACTCAGTAGGACGTCGTTATCGGGAGAAAGAAAACTGGCGTTCTACGGATCGGAGCGTGGAATGTCAGATCCCTTAATCGGGCAGGTAGGTTAGAAAATTTAAAACGGGAAATGGATAGGTTAAAGTTACATATAGTGGGAATTAGTGAAGTTCGGTGGCAGGAGGAACAAGACTTTTGGTCAGGTGATTACGGGGTTATAAATACAAAATCAAATATAGGTAATGCAGGAGTAGGTTTAATAATGAATAAAAAATAGGAGTGCGGGTTAGCTACTACAAACAGCATAGTGAATGCATTCTTGTGGCCAAGATAGACACAAAGTCCCTGCCTACTACAGTAGTACAAGTTTATATGCCAACTAGCTCTGTAGATGATGAAGAAATTGATGAAATGTATGATGAGATAAAAGAAATTATTCAGGTAGTGAAGGGAGACAAAAATTTAACAGTTCTGGGTGACTGGAATTCGAGAGTAGGAAAAGGGAGAGAAGGAAACATAGTGGGTGAATATGGATTAGGGCAGAGAAATGAAAGAGGAAGCCGTCTGGTAGAATTTTGCACAGAGCATAACTTAATCATAGCTAACACTTGGTTTAAGAATCATGAAAGAAGGTTGTATACATGGAACAATCTTGGAGATACTAAAAGGTATCAGATAGATTATATAATGGTAAGACAGATTTAGGAACCAGGTTTTACATTCTAGGACATTTCCAGGGGCAGATCTGGACTCTGACCACAATCTATTGGTTATGAACTGTAGATTAAAATTGAAGAAACTGCAAAAAGGTGGGAATTTAAGGAGATGGGACCTGGATAAACTGTCTAAACCAGAGGTTGTACAGAGTTTCAGGGAGAGCATAAGGGAACAATTGATAGGAATGGGGGAAAGAAATACAGTAGAAGAAGAATGGGTAGCTCTGAGGGATGAAGTAGTGAAGGCAGCAGAGGATCAAGTAGGTAAAAAGACGAGGGCTAGTAGAAATCCTTGGGTAACAGAAGAAATATTGAATTTAATTGATGAAAGGAGAAAATATAAAAATGCAGTAAATGAAGCAGGCAAAAAGGAATACAAACGCCTCAAAAATGAGATCAACAGGAAGTGCAAAATGGCTAAGCATGGATGGCTAGAGGACAAATGTAAGGATGTAGAGACTTCTCTCACTAGGGCTAAGATAACTACTGCCTACAGGAAAATTTAAGAGACCTTTGGAGAAAAGAGAACCACTTGTATGAATATCAAGAGCTGAGATGGAAACCCAGTTCTAAGGAAAGAAGGGAAAGCAGAAAGGTGGAAGGAGTATATAGAGGGTCTATACAAGGGCGTTGTACTTGAAGACAACATTATGGAAATAGAAGATGATGTAGATGAAGATGAAATGGGAGATGTGATACTGGGTGAACAGTTTGACAGAGCACTGAAAGACCTGAGTCGAAACAAGGCCCTGGGAGTAGACAACATTCCATTAGAACTACTGACGGCCTTGGGAGAGCCAGTCCTGACAAAACTCTACCATCTGGTGAGCAAGATGTGCGAGACAGGCGAAATACCCTCAGATTTGAAGAAGAATATAATAATTCCAATCCCAAAGAAATTGGGTGTTGACAGATGTGTAAATTACCGAACTATCAGTTTAATAAGTCACTGCTGCAAAATACTAACACGAATTCTTTACAGACGAATGGAAAAACTGGTAGAAGCTCACATCGGGGAAGATCAGTTTGGATTCCGTAGAAATATTGGAACACGTGAGCAATACTGACCTTAAGACTTATCTTAGAAGAAAGATTAAGGAAAGGCAAACCTACGTTTCTAGCATTTGTAGACTTAGAGAAAGCTATTGACAATGTTGACTGGAATACTCTCTTCCAATTTCTGAAGGTGGCAGGGGTAAAATACAGGGAGCGAAAGGCTATTTACAGTTTGTACTGAAACCAGATGGCAGTTGTAAGAGTCGAGGGACATGAAAGGGAAGCAGTGGTTGGGAAGGGAGTAAGACAGGGTTGTAGCCTCTCCCCGATGTTATTCAATCTGTATATTGAGCAAGCAGTAAAGGAAACAAAAGAAAAATTCGGAGTAGGTATAAAAATCCATGGAGAAGAAATAAAAACTCTGAGGTTCGCCGATGACATTGTAATTGTGTCAGACTTGGAAGAGCAGTCGAACGGAATGGACAGCGTCTTGAAGGGAGGATATAAGATGAACATCAACAAAAGCAAAACGAGAATAATGGAATGTAGTCGAATTAAGTCGGGAGATGCTACGGGAATTAGATTAGAATATGAGACACTTAAAGTAGTAAAAGAGTTTTGCTATTTGGGGAGCAAAATAACTGATGATGGTCGAAGTAGAGAGGATATAAAATGTAGACTGGCAACGGCAAGGAAAGCGTTTCTCAAGAAGAGAAATTTGTTAACATAGAGTATAGATTTAAGTGTCAGGAAGTAGTTTCTGAAAGTATTTGTATGTAGTGTAGCCATGTATGGAGGTGAAACATGGGCGATAAATAGTTTGGACAAGAAGAGAATAGAAGCTTTCGAAATGTGGTGCTACAGAAGAATGCTGAAGATTAGATGGGTAGATCAAATAACTAATGAGGAGGTATTGAATAGAATTGGGGATCGGTTGGTAGGACATGTTCTGAGACATCAAGGGATCACCAATTTAGTACTGGAGGGCAGCATGTTGGGTAAAAATCGAAGAGGGAGACCAAGAGATGAATACACTAAGCAGATTCAGAAGGATGTAGGTTGCAGTAAGTACTGGGAGATGAAGAAGCTTGCACAGGATAGGGTAGCATGGAGAGCTGCATCAAACCAGTCTGAGGACTGAAGACCACAACAACAGCAACAACAACCTAATCCTTTATTAATTTTTTGGAGACGATGATGCTACGAGATTTTTTCAGTACCTGTCGGTTCAATGAATTCTCCAAGGTGTTTAACATGTGGGACCCTGTTAATTTTACCATATTTTGTTTTCGAGCTTGTAATATGTTTTTGAACAAAAGAGTTCAATTTTGTCAAATGAAAGTTGTAAACCTACCTATTCTTCACATTCTTTGAGTATTTGTAGCTGTTTGACTGCAGTCTGCTCATCCTCTGTTATTATCACCAGGCAAATTATTAATATTGTTGTTGTTTCTTCTTATGTAATATTTCTTGAATCCGTTGTTGCTGGTCATATGCAAGAGAGGGCCTAATCTGGTAAGGCTCAACAAGCAACCAATGAATGAGAATTGTTGTTTGGACAGCAAAATAACTGATGATTGCCTAAGCAGAGAGGATATAAAATGCAGACTGGCTATGACAAGTAAAGAATTGCTGAAAAAGAGATTTTTTTAACAGATAATATGGTGTTGCCTTGTACAGAAGTGAAACATACACAATAAGCAGTTCAGACAAGCTTCTGAAATGTGGTGCTACAGGAGAATGCTGAAGCTTAGACGGGTAGACTGAGTAACCAGCGAGGAGAGGTACTGAATCGATTCGGAGAGAAAAGATGTTTAGGCATGACCAAAAGAACGGATCACGTGATAGGAAGAATCTTCAGGCATCAAGTATAACTTTGGTATTTCAGGGAGAGGCGAGGTGGGGGGAAGAGAGAGAGAGAGAGAGAGAGAGAGAGAGAGAGAGAGAGAGAGAGAGAGAGAGAGAGAGTGGGTGTGTGGAGATATAAATTATAGATGTAGGCGAGGCTAGGCTACAGTAAGCAGTTCCTAGTGGGTGTCGGCAGCAAGAGGTGGAGAGGGGCTCGCACAGGGTAGAGTAGGGTAAATATTTGTGTATGTGTCTCCATACTGTCAGATAATAATGAATTATATAATGTCCAATATTTCATCAACATGTATAAATTTTTTTAAGGGAGGGATGAGAGTATGAGCCACAACAGAGGACTGACGTTTTGTTTTCTCCTTATTCTCCTTTCTATTTAATGGTGCATTAGTTCAGTTCAGTAGACGAGCTTTAATTATGTCATTAGATGACTGCTAAATATGTTCTCTTAAATAATTCTTCCAATCTGAAGTGTCAAGCCTACATAACTCCAAAAATTTCATTACAAGTTCCCATTAGATTAGTGTTAAAGTGTTATAGATTTAAGTCTTCTGGTATATTTCCAACAGTGGCTGCTGTAAATAATTCTTTCCACATAAATCTATACGTTCACCTTTAGTTATAAGAATATATAAGACATCACACAAGTTACTATCTCAGGCATACCAATCTTTCAATAAATAATATTCTTTCCACTACTTTCATTCTGTATTCCATGAGTACATGTGATATAGCGTTCAAATCTAGTTTCTCCCCTCTCAACATATTCTCAATTACTCATAGCATTCTCACCTATCCATTATTCATTCTTCACAAAATAACATATACTTATTCCTCAGCATTTTTATATATATATATATATATATATATATATATATATATATATATATATATATTTTCTTATTCATTATCATTTACTTTTTTACTTCAACAATAATAATATTATAATACCCTTTTCTCATCTTATATTTCATTTACCTCTCTCTGTATTACTATTTGTCCTCTTATTAAACTAAAATTACATTCACTCATCTCATTCAGTCACGCACATCACTCATATCAACATTACTATTATCACATGCCTCCTAAAGAAAATAATTCTGTTCAGTTCTCTGCCCCCTCTAATGTGTATATGCCTCAATAGCAACTCCTCTTATAACCAAATATCTAATTAGCTGTTGGATGGTTCACATTGCTTTCTAGACTTACCTGCATTCATTAGATTGTAAGTATCTGTATAACTTCAATGTAGGCTCCTCATAACTTTATTATCATATCTACTTCTCATTAGCTAACATTTTACTGTATGTATTTTTTCAAATGTCTGTGTGGATGTAGACCTCTGGGTTTATGTGTTAATGGATATTCTAATGAATAACAGCCAGGGTGTGGAATATTTGCAATTCGGTATGGTCCAGAGTATAAGACCTGCCATTTCCTGTTTAAATGTTTCAGTTTTGTGGGTTTAGGATGTGTTCTTAGTAAAACTAACTCATCAACTTGAAATGTTTGTGCTTTCCTGACACCTCTGTCATATTTCTGCTTTCTTTCCTTAGCTTTGTCACATAATGTTGTGTAAGCTTGTCTTACCTTTTCTTCTAAACTAACATGATTTGTTGTTGCTGTAAATTTAGGTAGAGGGTCTGTCCATTCATTTCTTTCTGTTTTATCCATAATTAATTCAGTTGGTGTGTATCCAGTAGAAATGTGAGTTAAATTGTTCACTATTTGTTCAAATGGTGCTAGGTATTCTACCCATTTTGTGTGCTTCTCTGGTGTGTGTGTTCTCATAAACTGTCCAAATTCTCGAAATGTTCTTTCTACCGGGTTTCCTGCTGCGTGAAATCTTGAAATTAAAATATGTTTAACATTCTGTTCTTCAATAAATGTCTTCCATTTTAAACTGGTAAAATATGCTGCATTATCCGTGATCATAACTTCAGGTTTTCCTATTCTTACAAAATAATCTGTTAATAGACGTCTGGTAATAGCAGTGGTAGAAACTGAACGTAAAGCATATAATTTTAAATACTTTGTGAAAACATCTAACACAGCAAGGATGTATTTCATTCCTCCACGTGCTTGTGGATAGGGTCCTGCAATATCTAAAGAAATTAGCTGTAATGGCCTCTTAGGTATGATTGGGTGCAATTCATTCATGTTTGTGCGATTAGAATATTTGGCTTTCTGACATATGATGCATTTCCTAATATTACTCAATACTCTTCGCCTTAAATTTGGAAAATAGCAATATTGTATAATCTTATCTGTACATTTGGTTACACCATAGTGTCCCCAAGTTCTGTGTGTAAATAAAATAAAATCATCAACATGAGCTTCAGCTAAGCAAACACACCAATGCTGTGATTCAGGGTTTCGTCGGTGAAATAATACTTCTTTGTGTAACGTGTAATATTTTTCAAGATGTGGGTCTGTTCCTGCACGTAATTTATTCTTTATCTGGATCCACCTGGGATCATTGTCCTGCAATATGGCTAACTTCCTGCACATGTTTTTGTAGTAAGGTGCAAATGTACCGTCATACATGAGTAAAATTTTGAAATCTGATGTTTGTTCTGTCACATCTGAAAATTCTTGTAGGCCTTGTGGCAAACGAGATAGAGTATCGGCTATAATGTTGGATTCTCCTTTTATATATACACTCCTGGAAATGGAAAAAAGAACACATTGACACCGGTGTGTCAGACCCACCATACTTGCTCCGGTCACTGCGAGAGGGCTGTACAAGCAATGATCACACGCACGGCACAGCGGACACACCAGGAACCGCGGTGTTGGCCGTCGAATGGCGCTAGCTGCGCAGCATTTGTGCACCGCCGCCGTCAGTGTCAGCCAGTTTGCCGTGGCATACGGAGCTCCATCGCAGTCTTTAACACTGGTAGCATGCCGCGACAGCGTGGACGTGAACCGTATGTGCAGTTGACGGACTTTGAGCGAGGGCGTATAGTGGGCATGCGGGAGGCCGGGTGGACGTACCGCCGAATTGCTCAACACGTAAGGCGTGAGGTCTCCACAGTACATCGATGTTGTCGCCAGTGGTCGGCGGAAGGTGCACGTGCCCGTCGACCTGGGACTGGACCGCAGCGACGCACGGATGCACGCCAAGACCGTAGGATCCTACGCAGTGCCGTAGGGGACCGCACCGCCACTTCCCAGCAAATTAGGGACACTGTTGCTCCTGGGGTATCGGCGAGGACCATTCGCAACCGTCTCCATGAAGCTGGGCTACGGTCCCGCACACCGTTAGGCCGTCTTCCGCTCACGCCCCAACATCTTGCAGCCCGCCTCCAGTGGTGTCGCGACAGGCGTGAATGGAGGGACGAATGGAGACGTGTCGTCTTCAGCGATGAGAGTCGCTTCTGCCTTGGTGCCAATGATGGTCGTATGCGTATTTGGCGCCGTGCAGGTGAGCGCCACAATCAGGACTGCATACGACCGAGGCACACAGGGCCAACACCCGGCATCATGGTGTGGGGAGCGATCTCCTACACTGGCCGTACACCACTGGTGATCGTCGAGGGGACACTGAATAGTGCACGGTACATCCAAACCGTCATCGAACCCATCGTTCTACCATTCCTAGACCGGCAAGGGAACTTGCTGTTCCAACAGGACAATGCACGTCCGCATGTATCCCGTGCCACCCAACGTGCTCTAGAAGGTGTAAGTCAACTACCCTGGCCAGCAAGATCTCCGGATCTGTCCCCCATTGAGCATGTTTGGGACTGGATGAAGCGTCGTCTCACGCGGTCTCCACGTCCAGCACGAACGCTGGTCCAACTGAGGCGCCAGGTGGAAATGGCATGGCAAGCCGTTCCACAGGACTACATCCAGCATCTCTACGATCGTCTCCATGGGAGAATAGCAGCCTGTATTGCTGCGAAAGGTGGATATACACTGTACTAGTGCCGACATTGTGCATACTCTGTTGCCTGTGTCTATGTGCCTGTGGTTCTGTCAGTGTGATCATGTGATGTATCTGACCCCAGGAATGTGTCAATAAAGTTTCCCCTTCCTGCGACAATGAATTCACGGTGTTCTTATTTCAATTTCCAGGAGTGTATAATATCAAAATCATATTCTTGTAGTGATGCACACCAGCGTGCAAGACGTGGATGTAATAACTTGCATGATAGCAGGAAAGAAAGAGCTTGATGATCAGTATAAAGCTTAGTACGTTTTCCCCATAGAAAGTAGCGAAACTTGCGAAACGCCCGTACTATGGCAAGTGTTTCGCGCTCGGTCACTGAATATGACTTTTCGCATTCAGTGAGCGTGCGGCTAGCAAAACTTATAGGTTTGATGACTGTTTGTTCATCTTCTACATGAATTTGGAATAAAAATGCTCCGAGCCCATAGGAACTTGCATCTGTTACTAGGCAAAAGTCTGACGTCATGTCAGGATGACATAACAACGGTGCATTAACTAAAGCATTCTTAATTGCTTCAAAATCTGTCTGACAGAACTCTGTCCATTTCCAAATATTATTTCTTTTGAGTAAAGATAGAAGATGTGGACTGCTAAGAAGGTGGTAGGGTACAAATTTCCTGAAGAATGAAGATAGACCAAGAAAGGCTTTGAGTTGTTTACGATTCTGTGGGGATGGAAAATTCTTTATTGCATCAATTTTTCTTGAGTCTGGATAAATGCCTTCAGTTGATATGATGTGACCAAGGAATTTGATTTCTCTCCTCCCTAATTTTGTCTTTGATAAATTGATAGTGACACCTGCGTCAGAAAACTTTATGGGTTTTGGTATCACTGATGAACTTGGTATTACATTCTCTTTAAGTTTACGTACCTCTTTCTGAATATTATCTCTCTCTCCCTTTACTTGTTGCTTTGTCTTATCTAAAATGATCTGTGTCATTGTCTCAAACTTCTCATCTAAATAATCATCACATAATTTGCATTTATGAACAAGTTTTTCTGCTAGAGTTGTGTCATTCTTTAAAGATGCTACATCTGCTCTGTCTTCAAGCTTTTCTAACTTTTCCTGTAAGGATTTCTGCTCCAATGTTACATCATTTAATCTGTCTGAAAGGTCTGTAATCGTCAGGTCTAAGTGTTCTTGGTTTGTTTTTACGGAATTGTGTGACCGTCGTAATTCGTCAACTTGGGTACTGGTTTTCTGTTGTTCAAAAACTACTGTTAACAATTTCTCATTACATCGTTGTAAGTCAGTTTTTGTCTCGTCACTGAATTCCACAAATACCTTTTCTTGTCTCGTAACCTTGTCTGATAAGTCAGTAAATTTCCTTCCAAGACTACTGGTGGTTTCTGTCAAGTCGGCAATTTGTCTCGATTGTTTTTCAAAATTTTGTTTTATGTCCCGTGTCAGTTCATCGAATTTAGTGTCAAATTTCCCAATGTCACGTTTTAAATTATCGTCTAAAGCGTCAAATCTTTTGTCTAAAGTGTCAAATTTTCTGTTTTGGTCACCAAGTAACCTCAGAATCTGGTTGAGCACCTCAGAGTCCTGTGTCTTAGTTTCGTCATTTTTTCGTGTCTGATTGATGTCTGGTTCTGAAGTTGACGTTGTCAATGTCACGTTTTGTTGCGTAGCACTCTCTCCATTCGCCTGTATATCTGTTTAAATATAGGGGTTGTTGTCTTAATCGATCCGGTAAAATTATGTCTTGAACATCCTCCCTATTAAGTTCAATATTCATTTGACTGTCGGACATGTTTTGCAATGTGTCACTTTCACTAAGCTCGTCCGCGGAAACAATTTCTACGCGTCTAGCGTCCATCTTGCGATTTTCATAATTAATTGCAAATAAAACTTTCCAATGGAAAAAAGAATTTTTTTTTTTAAATATGATATGTTGAAATCTGAAATTTCTCTTATGGAAATGGATATTTCTATATGATTTCTAATTAGAAATTGAATTATTAAATTGGCACTGAAATTTCCCTCTCACAAATAAATGACTGTGAATATGCTCTTCACTTACCATTTCCAATAATAGTAGTAAATCAATTTTAACTACAATTTGAAAAAATAATTTCGAAATAAATGGATCGGAATAAAGGAAGTACAGATGGCTGCTTGAAACTGGAAAAAATGTAAATTTCTGTACTCACCAATTTTTTTTCAGTCTTATGTTGCAAATGTAGCGTCAAATATACAGTTTTCAATCCAAAATTTTTCTTTCGCGTCCGTGCAAATTATTTTATGGAACGTTATCCTTTTCCCTTTTTTTTTACCAAATTAATTTCCTCAGCATGAAAATGAAAATTAACACAAATTAATAACAGGGAAAACAATATTGTTGTAAATTTCATGCACGTAAAATTACAATTGAAATGAATGAGACTTAGTCCAAATTCATTTTCTGATGCTATTAAGTGGTTAAAGTTAGACAAAATGTCCAAAATTTATAATAACTGCACTTGTATCAAATCCAAACTGCACTTGTATCAAATCCAAACGGCACTTGTATCAAATCCGAAGATTGCAAGTCCTGTCACTAGGACGCCAATTGTGGTGTTACCTTTTTATTATCTTCTCCTCATTAGCTATTGAAACAACATCGCTTTGTAATGTAATTTTAATTTTCACCAAAAGCACATTCAACACATCGCGGAAAAATACACGTCTTTCGTATCAAGACAAGAGAGAGAGACCTCCATTCGTTCTTAAAAAACAAAAAAACTTCGCGAAAGTAAAAAAAAAAGAACAAAATTATTTATAAAATCGGTCGCTGGCGCAGCGCTCTTCTGCGTGCGCGATCGTAAATTATAACTTTGCGGAAGTCAAAGTACCATTACATCGTGTCGTAAGTAAATAATTTGCCCTGCTTTCAAACATTTGTAAATGTCATTTTATTTATTTATATTTAATTTTTATGCCAGTTCGTGCCTCACTGTGGAGCTGCCAAATGTCACATGTAGTGTGGAAATTAAGACTGCAGGACGACACGAATTTAGTAGGTATTGTTGCACAAAGTAATGTGTTTGTAATATGTCGAGTGAATTGGTGCTTATATATGTCATTTGACACAGTCTTCTCATTGTGCGTAAGTGCTACACCCTTTTATATAGATGACGAAATCCTGTCTTATTAGGCACAACCCTTTCCCATTAACACAGTGATGCACACGAGTGCTCTTTAATGGGTCTGATCTCGTACAGCCTGCTCTCCTGCTCTGCCCCTCAGACTAGAGAATGAAAAGTGGAAAAATAAATAAGCAAAAGTCTTACTGTTGTCAAAGGGACAGCACGGAGACAGACTGTCTGGTGTTTACAGACAACCTAGCTGTTTCATTCAGGCTCAGTGGAAACAGCTACTATACAGATAGAAGTGCTGAAAGAGCAATCTGGAAAAGGTGGCTTACAATTCTCCTTTGCGAAAACTAAATTTATGACAAAACATTAAGGCCACCCTCGAGGTAATGAAAACTACATACGGAAAAGTGGGAGTAATATCAAATTCGAGTATTGAGAACGAGTAATTGAACGAGACATTTTGGAGACGGAAGCCTTTAACGTTAGAGGAAATAACGGGGTGTACATCGAAGGAGTTGCCGGTTTCAAAATTAAATATCTCAAAAACTAAGATGAATTGAGGGGTGTAAGAATTCTATACAGAAATTTTTAAATGATTTGAAAAGCTGCTAACAGATGGAACTGTCATTGCAATATGTAGTGCCTATAAATAGTGCACTGCTGTTCATAGTGATCAGTTCCATTGTTGAAATGTGAGAAAGCTTAATGTTCCGCTGGAGGAGATTGAAGTCTTACACTTGGTTGAGCAGTGTGTTTTTCCGGCACTGAATACCAAAGGTCAGAACACAGTCCTACGGAAACAGTCTGTAATTTTCAAACACAATTTAATGTTCCAAAAGGACTCGAGTGGAAAAATCATTCGTAAGTTCTTTGCCGGACTCTTAACAGGCAGGCAGCACAGCGCAGGATCTAGTGAGGAATGTCCGGCCACCGTTAAATTGTAATTACTTCTGAAGACGCCTGTACGATTTCTGGAATTATTCGGCAAAATCTGAGGAGATCTGGTTTGATGCGTTCCGTCACACAAAATACTGTGACAGACCCTACACGTTTCCATTTAGGATCCGTGAGGAAGAGCTGACTTTGTGAACCGGACTCTCACAGTTAGTGATGGAGGACTCGGTGGTGGCTGCATTTGGCTCATAGGTGAAGCACGCTTCCATCTGAATGGAGTCTGGAACGGGTAGGGGGGGAAAAAAAACCTGCCAGTCTGCAAATTCAAACGTGAGGTTGGTTTACAAAATAATGTGCCCAGACTTAAAAATGCATAGCTACTTCAGTAGACAAAACAGTTTCAGACAAGGAAGGTGAGCTGTTTAACTGGCAAACCACACTGCGGTACTCGGCCAGTGTTTGCACCCCCGATACAGTGGAAATGCTATTCGGCCAGAAGTTTTCTTGTTCTCAGACTAAAACAAAATAGACTGTCACGGATGCAGCTGCCCCGTTTGCTATGGAACCGTCGATCTGTGATCACAAAGCAGTACGGTTTATTTCAGTAATTACTGATTCTTCCAGCCGTGTAGATTTCCAGTTCGTTGCTGTACTTTTTGATTGTCCAGATGAAGGTATTGTAGTTCGTTGTAAGAGTCCACTCCGCCAGCTGTGGTACAAAACTTGTGATTCTTATGTTGTTACCTAAGTCGTGTGCTCAGGAACGTCCTTGTAACTTAGTACATTGTTGTAAATGAAAATTTGATCGTGTCCCGATTTTACTCACTTGACTGGAGTTTCTTTCTGTAGTATTTTCAAAATTACCTCGGTTTGTCGTAATAGATTTTGGGAACCCTAGCCACAAGCTGTACGATGCGGAAAGTGAAACTGTAAACTCGGTGAGTTCTTAACGGAAATTCTACCAGATATAGAAATCTCTCGCATATTTAGTCACGAAAGTTGTCTGAGGCATTTAAGAAGAAAAATATTCGAGAGGGTCCTGTCCTGCTTTTATCTTGTGCGGTTGGTGAAGCAGCTACACCCCCACAAAAACAGTCGGGTCAGTACGAGTAAATGAACGTTATGAGTGCATGACTTCAGTGGGTTGCACTGTGGACACACGAAAAAATAGTTTCGTTTGACTGACATCGTAGTAAAAATGTATAAGTAACACTGGCGTGATGTGCATAAAAGACTGTTATCTTGTTGAGGGTGGTAAGTGCAAATCTTACAACAGAAATTTTATTAATTAATTTTTTTGACTCTCATTCTGTAGGTGACCTGACTAAAATGCAAGGTAACCGTAATGTATATTTTTTTTTTTAATGTCGACTCGCTCGTTCCAATTTCCGCTTCAGTGCTATGCTCCGAACTCTGTAAACGGAACGTCACCTGGAAAGTATGTAGAATCACTGTCTCCACTCCGAATACTGAGAGGTAAAATTTGATAGTACCTCGAGTGACAGACGACACTGCATACACGCCAGACAAAAGGTGAGCACCGTCAACAATCCCGACTCCGAACTGACAAACACCGTGTGGGCGGACGCGTCTCTGTGTTCTCCACAGACCTACCCTCGCCGTGGGCTCCTCTGCCGTGAGGTACGCCGCTCCGGTCCGCAGGAACTGAGTCGACGTGGGTCTCCGTGAGACTCACTGCGTAGTCACTGGCAGCCGACACAATCTGTCCGCTCGCAGGTGTAGTGCTTAAGACAGTAAGACCGAAAAGGAGCGGCGAGAAACAGATCCGAGGCATCCCCCGTTCGGAACTCGCCCACCGCGACTAAAATCCGCAAAAAGCTTCTCCGTTACAGAAGCGCCGATTCCGACTCGTACATAAGTCCGCCAAACTGAGGTGCAGAGTATCTCGGACACCGAAAGAGGAGCTACCGCCAGGCTCCCGTCTCCGGATTCGGAAGATACTCGGCAGGTCGAGGGGGCACGAGCCGCGGGACCGCTCCGAACGAGTGAGTGTAGGGCGGGGCGAGGTTCTGAACACTCGTCAGTCTGCAGCAAGTTAAAAGAGCCTCGAGACACGGAAAACTCGTTTGCGGCGAATGACCGTACCGTTCTCGCTGCCGAACGTCGGACTCACAAAACGGGAAATTCCTCGATCGTTAAAACGTATGAGATTGAAGTTTTAGCATTATAGTGTCTTTCAGTGTTCTTTTTGGTCTCTGATAAAAAAAGGAAAACAGAGATTCTGGTGACAAAATTATCTGACACTTTGAATTAACTACGTTCAAAGCTATACCTTTTAAGATAATAGCTTGGCATCACTATTATATTGAGTAAAAATAATTTTTCCTCCTCTCTGGAAGAAGAGAATAAGGTTTGGAAACTGCAGTCTGACTGCAATGACCTGATCTGTATCACTCCACGTATGTTTGTCACATCCTGCTGACGAGAAGCGTGTGGAAGCTTTAGAAATGTGGTGGTGCAGAAAAATGCTGAAGATTAGATGTGTACATCGAATAACTAATGAGGAGGTACTGGGCAGTTTCCAGTAGACGTAGGGCGCACCGGGGGACCGCAGAGGGTAGACCGGCACGGAGAGCAGCACTGGGCCGTTCTTCAGACTGAAGGTGACGACGACGATGACAGACAATTTGCTCGGCATCGTAAAATGTGTTTACAGTGTGTGAGTTAACTGAAGGCAGTGAAAATTCAGTTTATTCAATATTTTGAGCTACACGCGATTCTCCGACGAATTTTCCACATTGAAGCGAGCGATAGAAATTGAGTCACTTTAAATGCTCAGGTACAATGCTTAATGACTGCGAGTACGGTGTCGGCTGCATAACACACGTATTCGCCACTTGTAAACTTAGCAGTATGTCGATTACTTGCAGCAAGTGGAGCACCGAGATGTGCTACTGAGCATTTGTCTTCCTTCTTGGACATTATTAAATGCTTATGCCATAGTGTTCGCAACATTATAATTGATAAACAAAAATAAAGTAGCCTCCCAAATGCTAGTTTACCACTTTAATTTCTGGAAGATAAAGGGATCGGGGCGGGGGGGGGGGGGGGGAGGAGAGATGAAGTCCTGTTATGGCATGCAAACTAAAGATGTGCCCACTGATGCACAAAGAGTAATAAAATCTCAGGTCACTAAAAATCTGGTGAACTGTCCGGCAGCAGGAAAGTGCTTTCTTGTGTCGCTGATCAGAAACCGTTTCTACGTTCACACTCGGCGAGTCTCCTAACGGTGTGTGGTGGAGGGTAGTTTGCTACCTCTGTCACCACCCTTGTTCTGCTCCAAACGCAGATAGAGTGTGGGAAGAACCGCAGCTCTGCACAGTCGAGGTGGCCCCGCGTCACAAACCGCACATCTAATCCGAACATCTCCTTTCCCGTAGTATGAAAACTTTCTTTCACAAAAGAAACGCTCTGCATCATTATCATTTGGCACAGAACGTGACGCAAAGTCCAATCCCGGTGACACGTATGAGTGAAAAGATTTATGACTTTCATTGGAATCGTCCTTGAGAACAAACTTTAATTTCTCATTTAATTTAGATTTTTCATCAATTTGTAACACTCTTTTCCTTTTTCATTTGCTCGTGCTCCCAGATCCAGTGTCGGTGCACGTTGTCTTTACTTTTCTGTAAACGAGCTGTCGCTTATCGTATTTGAAGCCCGGCTTTCCTTTACTGTCGGCTTCCGGCTGCGTTTTTGTAAGCTGATCCAATAAGTATGGCAGATGTTCCCAGATTTCGTCCCCCGGTGGATTCTGCTTTAGACGGTGGTCGTGAAAAATAGAAAGAATATAGCTTACGTCCACCGAAGAGGCAATAACTGCTTCGGTACTGCATCCGTCGACGTCTGAAGAAGGGGTTTAATATCTACCTCTGTCGAACTCCTGTGGACAGGTTTGAAATTGGTGCTCTTTGCTGTCTCTGTAACAGTTGGTGCAGTTCCGTGGGAATTTTGGGATCCTCAGAGAGGCCTTTCTCGCGTGTCTGTTGTGAATACTCGGGATCGAGAGCGAACGAGGAGGCAACGAAATCGTCAGTGCCGAAAACGTGCCTGTTAACAGGAAAAATCCTAGTCACTCCGAAGCCATTTACAGCAATGTCACCACGCCGAATGTTTCCCCGGGCTCGACCGGCGGGTTCTGTCGTGTCCAATACGGTCGGAGGATGCGAACTGTGTCTCGAAAGAGGTCTCACTTCCTCGCTGCGACGTGAGCGGATGTCGACATCCGATCCGAAGGCTGCACTTGGTACGAGCAGTGAGGTAGTAAGCGAGCAGTGGCGACGTGTTTCTCTCCGGCTAACGGTATGGTGTCGGGAACGAACGACAGTGGCGTAGGCTGTCTCTAATCGGAAAGATTCCCGACAATTAGTAATAAAACGATGTTTATTATATACGAAGAAATACTCGAATGACGATGCTTCTTGTGAATGTCCGACACAATTAGATGTTTGAAAGTATTAAGAGTCCTCTAAAATATTAAAGTCCCGTTACTGTACCTCCGAGTGACACCTACGTGAAGTCCAGAAGTGGCCACGCCTACAGAGTCCGTAAGTATCGGAGATGACGGACGAACACTGCGTCTCGTAGAGGCCGCGCACGAATTGGCGCACCGAAGGGAACTGTCGGCCGTCGCTCGGTGCTCCGATATTTAACGGGGCATCGAGCGATCGCTGTCGACACGTCACACCCGGAGGTCGGCAGCTGTGGCCCCTGGCAGACCTCTGTCCTGCTCGTAATGCCGACCCGTGCACTGCTGCACGACGACTGTTTCGAGCGTGGCTCCTCGACAGTGGTGCGGTACTCCGTGGCTCGAGAGTACAGTCACCGCGTATACCCTCTGTGCTGCACTCGTGCCTAGTAGGGCCGTCGAGTGCGAGCAGATACCTTTGGTGGATCGGTGGTGCCCCAACCGTCCAGTAAAAGCGTTACTCCGAAGCCGTCCGGACGAGTGGCACCGAGTGCTAACACGCGGAGGAACACCTCGGCGAGTTACTCTTTCGTGTTTTCCGCGAGGAAAACATTGCGAGAGGAGGAAGGAGATCACCTCCGGTGCTCGTACGGGCAGTGACAGTCAAAGCTGACCCACTTGCTGCCGATGTTAAAGATGCTACCTGCCTCTTGCCTACGAGACCAGTAACGAGGAATTTTACTTTGTACGACTGAAAATCTAGTTTTGTCCACGTTGTAGGTGAGATTAGCTGGGTATTTGTGTTTTCTAAACGAACCTTCCAGAATTTCAAAGAAATTATTAACTTACTCTAACGGAAGTATACGGCTCCAGACACCTTTCCGAGCCTCGAACATCTACGATTTTGTGCAGACTGAAGGGACGACTGATAATTAGTACCGAGGCTGGGATTCGAACCTGGTTCTGCAGTCCCGCTCACCGGGAAGACACGTTAACCACTGTGCCACCCTGCACTGTGGCTGAATTTATTTTATGAACCCCCTTGCTCTCGAAAAAGTCTTATCAAGTCTTATCTCTCTGATAGACAACAGAAAGCACAAATATGTCATAAAAGCAAAGAGTATCTTTCAGATTTTCAAAAAACCCTAGCTATGGAGTGCCCCAGGGTTCCGTGTTAGGGCCTTTGTTGTTCTCGGTGCACATAAACGATTTGCCAAACAATCGACAGTTGAAAAACGGCGATGTTCGCTGATGACGCTAGCATTTCTATAAAAGGATTCACTGAGGATGATCTACAGCAGAGTCTCTTTAGGACAATAAATGAGACAGGAAAATGGTTTAGTGATAATGCCTTGATCATAAATATGGATAACGGTATTGATGAATTTCAGTAATATTAAAAGTAGAGCTAGAAGAAGAGTAAAAGCTGAGTTAGGGAACTATGTTATTGCACAAGCTCCGTATACAAAATTCCTCGGTATATGGGTGGATAAGCACTTGAGATGGGAAAAGCATCTAGAAGTTTTTAGTAAAAAATTAAGTAAATGCTGCTATGTGCTAAGAATGCTTCGGGAATGCTGCAACACTGAACCATTGCTGTGTGCCTATTATGCTTACACGAACAGTTTGCTTAGATATGGTGTGATCTTCTGGGGGAATACAGGTACGGCAAAACAAGCTTTCAAACTTCAAAAAAAGGGCTGTTAGAATAATGAAATGGGTTCCCTGCGGAGTGCCGTACAGGGAAATATTTAAAGAATTTAAAATAATGACTCTTCCTAGCTTATACATCTGTGAGTGCGTATGCTTTCTGAAAACTCACCAGGAATTTCCGACGTTAAATAATAAGGTTCATAATCACGAAACAAGGAACAGGGACGATTTTCACAAAGACACACACAAAGGAGCACTCTACCAAAAAAGTGTAAACTACCAGCCCAAAATACTTTTTAGTGCATTGCCTTCTACAATAAAGAAAATTAAAGAATTTCATAAATTCAAGGTAGTTCTTAAACAATTTATACTAACACACAGTTTTTACAGCATTGAAGAATATCTGAATATGGAAAAGTAATATTATTTATTTATACTGATATAAAATATTTGTATTTATTATCCAAGTTTTTGAAACAAATTAAAGATAAGAAGCTATATTGTAATTGACTACATCCATACAATGTATATTGTTAATGGATGAATAAAGAGATAGATTGATTATGTTTCAAGCAATCTGATATGAAGACATACTGCAGATGTTTTAGTTTTCCCTCCCATTTATAATATATGATGAAAGGATGCAGTGTAACTTGGGTGGTAGTCCAGTGGAATGATTGTGTTTCACCTTGTACTACGAAAGAGTAGTTTTCTGCAAAATCACAGTTGACTACTACGTGACCTTCACTTAAATTGTCCTTGATTTTGCTGCAGTATTCTTTCTGCTGACTAGCTATAAATGAATGAGTTTTTACCTTCGTTAGAGAGTCCAAAAACTCATCCATAAAGTCATCAGTACTTTTTACTACAGTTTCCGTCAAACACCTATCTACAATTACCCACTTTTTTGTAGGTAGCTTCAATCAATCATATCGTCAGTGAACTTTGCATTCAATAGATCTTTAAGTCTAAATATCCATAAAACATTGTTGCGATGGGGGATTGCATGTCATCTTGGCTAGCTAGGAATGGTAACATTTCAAACCAGTTTTATGTTCATCCAAAACAAAATTTTGCACCTTAGTACCATTCATCATTAGCTACGTGTTTTGGTGTAAGGTACACACACAAACAGTATGTGTGCCACTTCTTCTAGCCAGGATACATTTCCTTGGTCTTAATTCGCAAAACTTGGAAAAACCAATTTTGTTTGCAGGGATCTTTTCCTTAAATAATTGGTATATTTCTTGCAAATTTGCCAACACTATCCTCTTTTGAACCCGGATCTTTCCATCTTTATTTCTTATGGTCACACAATCTTTTTTCCCCGGCATCATTCTACTAACGTCGTCAGAATTGAAGTAGTCTTTTACACAGTCAACAATATTCTCATTTAGAGTTCTTCCAGGTTTAGGATTAGGATTTGACAAAATTCCTTTTTCTTTTACTAACAGTTTTAATGCACGAGCCATGTAGTTTGTCAGTCCAAATTATTCTTCTACATTCTGACAGCTCCAACTCATAGGTAAGATAGACAAAATCATCATGTTTTCACTTCTTTTTGTTGTTTGAGCAAACTTTTCTTTTAACTGTTGAATAATCTCTGATTCATCTTCAGAGTGTTCAGGGCTCGATTCTAGTAGTAAGTTCTTTTCTAAGTTAGACTTTATTTTATCAAGTTTTTTCTTTGTTTAGGTAGGCACAGCAAACTTTTTCTTCTTTAGTGGTGACTCGCCAATGAGTTCTATTGACTTGTTCAAATAGTCTACGGAAGATTGAGGATCAATAAAAGAATCATCTACATTTTCTCTACTGCAAGGTAAAACTACTTCTTCTGTTTTGTGTTTGTCACTAACTTTTTTCCTACATACATCACATATTTTCATGCCACTGATGATTCCTAAGTCTACAGAGCACATCCAGTCTGTTACGTTTCTTAGTGATAGTACACGGACTTTCTTACGCTGTGCTACTGTAAAAGGGTTTCAACATTTAGCAGCAATAATTGCCCAATCCTTCTGAGATGCCATTTATGTAAGGTAACAAATTCTACTATCAAAAAGTTAAAATATGTATATATACAACTTAAATAACTACATTTCTATTATTTGGAACATTCTATAAAAAATAAATATAGTAAATAATAGTATTTTATAATGTTTGATATATTACCACATACATGGCACGGCGTACACCGAGACTACACCGCTCTGTACGTGTGTTGCTTAAAGAAAAACACTACATAACTCAACTTCTGCAACACAGATCTTTTCATTAAATGGTTAGATTAAATTAGATGAGATTTACTTTCATTCCAATTGATCTGTAGTGAGGAGGTCCTCCAGGATGTGGAATATGTCAGAAGAACAACAGTATATGACAAATATTTACAACTCAAACAAATAAGCTAATGTACCATTCCACAGGTCCCAAGTGGAATGATCGTCATTTTTTAATGAACACTATATGAAAGAGTCATTTTACAAATAGTACAGCACTGAATTTAAAATAAAAAAGGTTTTTTTTATATTTATTTATAAGGTAATAAATGTGTAATACAACTACTATAATACTTATTTACAATGAACACATTACTGCACTGAAATTGTGCAGAAGTTACACACACACACAAACACACACACACACACACACACACACACACACACACACATATATATCAGTTGGTTCTACTGAGAAACTCATCAATGGAATAGGAGTTGGCCACCAGTAAATCTTTTAGGCTTCTCTTAAACCGAATTTCGTTTGTTGTTAAGCTTTTTATGGCTGCTGGCAAGTTATTGAAAATGTGTGTTCCTGAATAATGCACATCTTTTTGGACAAGACTAAGTGACTTTAAATCCTTGTGAAGATTATTCTTATTTCTAGTATTGATTATATGAATTGAGCTGTTGGTTTGAAAAAGTGATATGTTTTAATGACAAATTTCATTAAGGAATAAATATAGTGGGAAGCAGTAGTTTGTATCCCAAGTTCCATAAACAGGCTTCTGCAGGATGTTCTTGAGTTCACACCACATATAACTGTTACTGCACGTTTTTGTGCCTGGAAAACTTTAGCTTGGCTTGATGAGTTACCCCAAAAAATAATCCCATATGACATTATGGAATGAAAGTAGGCATAGTATGCCAGCTTTTTCATTTTTATATCTCCTATGTCTGACACAATTCGCATTGCAAACAGAGATTTGTTAAGACGCTTCAGCAGCTCTGTGGTGTGCTCCTCCCAGTTGAATTTATTATCAAGCTGTAATCCCAAGAATTTAACACTGTCCACTTCTTCTATCTTCTTGTCATCATATGTTAGACATATACTCTTGGGACACCCCTTACAAGTTCTGAACTGCATGTAGTGTGTTTTTTCAAAGTTTAGTGACAAAGAATTGGCTAGGAACCAGTGATTAATGTCCACAAATATTTTATTGGCTGATCTTTCTAAGACTACACTTGATTTGCTATTTACCGCAATGTTTGTATCATCGGCAAACAAAACAAACCTGGCATCTGGTAATGTTACTAATGAAAGGTCATTGATATACACAAGAAAAAGCAAGGGCCCCAAAATGGAACCTTGTGGGACCCCACATGTAATTAGTTCCCAGCTGGATGAGGCCTGATAGCTTGATACATGTCTCTTTCCTAAAAACACCCTTTGTTTCCTGCCTGAGGTATAAGATTTGAACCATTTTGCAGCATTACCTGTTACACTGTAATATTCTGATTTACTTAAAAGGATATTGTGATTTACACAGTCAAACGACTTCGACAGATCACAAAATATACCAGTTGCCTGCAATTTTTTATTTAATGAATTAAGCACATTTTCACTGTAAGTGTAGATAGCCTTCTTAATATCAGAACCCTTTAGAAATCCAAACTGTGACTTTGACAGTATGTTATTTGAGATAAGATGGTTATAAAGCCGACTGTACATTACTTTTTCTAAAATTGTTGAAAATCCTGGCAAAAGTGAAATTGGACGGAAATTTGATGCTATTTCTTTATCTCCCTTCTTAAACAGTGGCTTAACTTCAGCATACTTTAACCATTCAGGAAATATTCCACTGATAAACGACTGGTTAGACAGATAGCTTAATATGTTACTTAGCTCAGAATCACATTCTTTAATTAACTTTGCTGATATTTCATCATATGCACTAGATGTTTTTGATTTTAAAGATTTTATGATGGACATTATTTCTGCTGGGGTAGTGAGGCTCAAATTCATATTGTGGAAGTTACTTGAAATGTCTGGTCTGAGGTATTCCATAGCAGCATCTACCGAACCTGTTGAAAACACAAAATGTGATAATTATATTGCTAAGAATGGCATAGTTATAGATAAATAACAATTCGGTTTGGGATTCAGAGATAGAGGATGAAAGGAGTGACAGAAGAAGAGCGAAATATTGGTCGTCCCAGAGCAATGGGTTTGCTAGGTTTCCATCTGTTGCATGTTATAGCCAACTATATTGACAATGATCCAAACTGTATTGTCATTTTAAGTAGATCTAATGAGTACTGGGAGTATGCTAGTCAAATGTTCATTTAGAAAAGATTAATGAAACACAAATTACAAAATTCATGGTAAATATTAAGTGGAGGATAAGGGTTGTGTATGTCATGACAAAAATCTACCATCTGGTGAGCACGATGTATGAGACAGGTGAAATACCCTCAGACTTCAAGAAGAATATAATAATTCCAATCCCAAAGAAAGCAGGTGTTGACAGATGTGAAAATTACCGAAACTATCAGTTTAATAAGTCACAGCTGCAAAATACTAACGCGAATTCTTTACAGACGAATGGAAAAACTGGTAGAAGCCGACCTCGGGGAAGATCAGTTTGGATTCCGTAGAAATGTTGGAACACGTGAGGCAATACTGACCTTACGACTTATCTTGGAAGAAAGATTAAGAAAAGGCAAACCTACATTTCTAGCTTTTGTAGACTTAGAGAAAGCTTTTGACAATGTTGACTGGAATACTCTCTTTCAAATTCTGAAGGTGGCAGGGGTAAAATACAGGGAGCGAAAGGCTATTTACAATTTGTACAGAAACCAGATGGCAGTTATAAGAGTCGAGGGACATGAAAGGGAAGCAGTGGTTGGGAAGGGAGTAAGACAGGGTTGTAGCCTCTCCCCGATGTTATTCAATCTGTATATTGAGCAAGCAGTAAAGGAAACAAAAGAAAAATTCGGAGTAGGTATTAAAATTCATGGAGAAGAAGTAAAAACTTTGAGGTTCGCCGATGACATTGTAATTCTGTCAGAGACAGCAAAGGACTTGGAAGAGCAGTTGAACGGAATGGACAGTGTCTTGAAAGGAGGATATAAGATGAACATCAACAAAAGCAAAACGAGGATAATGGAATGTAGTCAAATTAAGTCGGGTGATGCTGAGGGAATTACATTAGGAAATGAGACACTTAAAGTAGTAAAGGAGTTTTGCTATTTAGGGAGTAAAATAACTGATGATGGTCGAAGTAGAGAGGATATAAAATGTAGACTGGCAATGGCAAGGAAAGCGTTTCTCAAGAAGAGAAATTTGATAACATCGAATATAGATTTAAGTGTCAGGAAGTCGTTTCTGAAAGTATTTGTATGGAGTGTAGCCACGTATGGAAGTGAGACATGGACGATAACTAGTTTGGACAAGAAGAGAATAGAAGCTTTCGAAATGTGGTGGTACAGAAGAATGCTGAAGATAAGGTGGGTAGATCACGTAACTAATGAGGAGGTATTGAATAGGATTGGGGAGAAGAGAAGTTTGTGGCACAACTTGACTAGAAGATGGGATCGGTTGGTAGGACATGTTCTGAGGCATCGAGGGATCACAAATTTAGCATTGGAGGGCAGCGTGGAGGGTAAAAATCGTAGAGGGAGACCAAGAGATGAATACACTAAGCAGATTCAGATGGATGTAGGTTGCAGTAGGTACTGCGAGATGAAGAAGCTTGCACAGGATAGAGTAGCATGGGGAGCTGCATCAAACCAGTCTCAGGACTGAAGACCACAACAACAATGTGTGTATGAGAAAGAAAGAGAGAGAGAGAGAGAGAGAGATTGGACATGTGCATTGCAAATCTAATGGTGCACGCTGCTGTTAAGACCAGAGATGACAAACGCTTTGGTATATGTTGTCAATTAGGATGGACTCAGTCTGTTTTCTTTGACATTTGTACATCTGCGGTGGTTCAAGGATGTACAATTTTCTGCCCAATCACGTTACATGTGACAAAATACGTGTTTATGCCTTTACGTATCACGACATTGGCAATCTGATATGAAATACTACCCACAAATGGTACGGTATAGGTGGTCTTATTTTATGTTTGTTTTGTGTGCTGTGATTCTTTTGCAACTATTTGTGTTTTTCAGGGATTCTGCTACACTGGTGTTTATTTCAATCTCTTGTTTACATTTATCTTCAGAGTGTTGCAGTTGGGTTGCTGTTCCTCTTGACAACATACCAGAATGCTGCCATTTTGGGGCTGTGGGATGACAAGAGGAGTTGTGGATGGCGGAATGTTGTTGTAGGCTTCCAATAAATTTCAATTTTATGTCTACTACTTGTTATTGTAATGGTCAGGTCTAGTAAGTTTACAATGGTGCCTACTTTGTCCTCAACTGTGAACTTTATACCTTTATGTGGGATGCTGAACAATTAGATAACTCATTGCTAGTTAATTGTGATGTATACCGCACAGAAAGGAGACCATGACCACTGGAGGTACTACATTTTAGTTATTTTATTTACATATTTGGATTTATGTTCAAGTCTTAGTGACCTCCACACAGCCGTTTTCTAAATAGTGGTCTGTTTCTTTACACACAGTGCCTCAGGTTACCCTAAAATCCTGACACAATGTACACCTGTATTAATACAAATAAATCAACCTGATGACTGAAATATTTGTCTGACTGTAGCCTTATATGGAACTGAATCGTGAGCAATAAACAGCATAGACAAGAGGAGAATAGAAGCTGTTTCAATGTCGTGCTGCAGAAGAATGCTAAAGATTAGGTGGGTAGACCGAACCACCAATTAAGAGGAACTGTTTTTGAACAACGTCCCACACGTACACTCTATCGTTTTATTCTACGAATTTCACGTTTGTGACTAGTTTTGCCAACTGCGACCAGTGGCGATGCCTCATTCCAGATGGATAATGTGGCGGATCCCAAAATTAATCACAAAGACTGGAACATCAAGTAATAAAATAAAAACAATGTATTATGGCCGTGGAACTTCTACGCTATCATAAACAGTTTATCACTTGCTGACCCACGAAGTTCTCCAATGACAATAATGGAGAAGATCATGATAGATAATGATAATGGAGAAGATCATGATAGACAAACAGGTACATAATCTGGGAGGATAGAAATTTATGGCACCCCGTGCCTATAAGTGCAGTCACGTTAACATGAAACATTGTGAGGCAAAAAGTAACGGTTAATTGGGATGTGCTGGCAGTAAAAATTTTAGAGAGAGACAAAGCCTCGAATACTGTAGGTGAGTTCAAATGGACGTAGGTTGCAGTAGTTATTCGGAGATTAAGAAGCTTGCACATGACGGACTAGATCGGAGATGTGATGAAGTCGGTCTAAGGAGTGATGACCATAATATTTAATCAGCAGTAATGCAGGTACGAAAAGCAGTCAGGCTGATCGAAGGCAAGAAAACCCGCATGCTGGCTGACCCTCATAGAATTCCAAACAGGCTTGGAGACGAGATACTGGCAGAAGTAAAGCTGTGAGTAGTGGGCGTGAGTCGTGCTTCGGTAGCTCAGATGGTAGAGCACTTGCCCGCGAAAGGCAAAGGTCCCGAGTTCGAGTCTCGGTCGGGCACACAGTTTTAATCTGCCAGGAAGTTTCAGGCTTGTTTGTTCTTCCCTCTTTGTCTCTTATTTTCCGTTTCTCATCATCAGTAAAGAGTCCAACTGCAGCCTTTGGTACACAAAATTTGTGTACATCTATTCTGCCTGAAAATTTCAACAACTGTTACAGTCCTTCAAATAACAAAACTTATACACAAAGTCTAGAATGAGTTTTGGACTCGTCTCACTTAAATAGTACTGTCAAGTTAGAGCAGAGTACGGAAGCTGGTCTGGAGAAAATACAAGCAGTAACAGTGTGGAAGTATTGCAGCACCACGACCAGCCGTGAGTTAACACGGCTGTCAGCCGTGTAATCGGGGTGCCGAATGAACTGCCGTCTGTTGGAACAATGTCTCACACGTGTGCTGTTACTGTCGCTCCAACTTGCAGATGTGGATATGCTGACTATCGCCTGCATCTGAATAGGGTGGCTAGGGAGAGATACTAGATGAGTATCTGGCAGGATGCGTAAGGCGACATCTTTTGGTTAGAATCAGGTTACAGACAGACAGCTCTGATAGGAATTACAACTGCGTAGAACCATAAAATAGGGAATAGTTACCAGAAAATATAAATTAGTTTGTTAAAACATTAAGATGCTGAATGAACAGGTAGATGAGCTTCTTTTATGTCAGGAAGGTGTATGAAATTCAAATGTGTCTTTTTTGCCTCTCTCAACACCATGTACTCTCAGTGATGGAGAAATTAAATATAAGGGATTACAGGCTAGCATCATGTGTGTGTACAGTTTACTTGGAAAAAGGAGGAGTATTAACACAAAAGTGAAAATATAGAAGCAAGAGGTTTTTGTGTAGATCACAATGTAAAAGCATGTGCTTGTCAGGTGTTACTACAGAATCATACACTTCTAATTATAACACTCCTCAGGGGTCTAGCAGACTATCAGTGATTTAGGAGAAATCTAGATGAACTGTTGAGCTTTCTGCCAAACAAGTTGAATCAGTCATTAGTTTTTGAGGATTTTAATGCACTTTTCTTAGAAGATTCTGACAGGTAAAAAGTGCTAGAACCATTATTTGGGTGTTTCAATCTGATTCTGGTAGTGAATTTAGCAACTTGTGAGCAGGAAGACAACAGGACTCGAAATCAAAATATTTATTTACACAGTTCAGGCTGAACAAGTGATGTGCAAGAAATTGTTAATGGAAAAGGGAAATTTATTTGAAGCCTATGATAGTATAAGTTCTTATTCAACAAAACCACTAGATTGTAATGAGTTTCTAAAATATTTGCAGAAATATACATATTCTGACAAATTAATAATGCAGACATCTTTAGCATATTTCTGCAGGCTAATGTATTATGGAACAATTGCTTGCTTAAGTTAATAGCAAAGAGGTGAACTATTCATGCATCAATTATCTACTGAATGTACACCACGTTTCTCATTTTTTGAAGTATTGCAAGCATTTCTACAGCTATCAAAGTTTCACAATCACTAATTTTCATGGCTATTTGTATGGGACTGGATGAATTATTTTATACTTTTTGCAGCATTTGAAAAATACAGTACAATAAAAAATCATTTTTATTTAAATAGTTACTGAAGCTAGTTTTCACACCATGGCATACACCAGATAATTCCACTCACTTCTTTTATTGGAATACTTAACTATCTTGTAGTGGTCAATTTATGATCACCACGCTGGTTGTGCAGAATGTTTAACATCCTATTAATTAAACCATAAAATCATAAGTATTCCTATAGTACGTCAGGCAGTTGTGATTCAGCAGCAAACGATAGTATGAATACGATGTGCAAGATACTGAAGATATAAAACAAATTTTTCCATGCTAACTGTCTCCTAGGGGCATATTTCAAAAACATCTTCCTCTCGGCACTGGCCTTGCGTACCATTAGTATTTTACTATGACAGAAAGAGTTTTCTGCATCGCTGGTTTAAGGTCATTGCAAATTTTTGTGATAAACATCTTAGTAAATTAGCTTACTACGCCTATTTTCACTCATTGCTTTCATATGGCATCATATTTTGGGGTAATTCATCACTGAGGAATAAAGTATTTATTGCACAAAAGGGTGTAATCAGAATAATAGCTGGAGTCCACCCAAGATCATCCTGCAGACATTTATTTAAGGATCTAGGGATATTCACAGTAGCTTCTCAGTATATATATACTCTCTTATGAAATTTGTTATTAACAACCAAACCCAATTCAAAAGTAATAGCAGTGTGCATAACTACAATACTAGGAGAAAGGATGATCTTCACTATTCAAGATTAAATCTAACTTTGGCACAGAAAGGGGTGAATTATACTGCCACTAAAATCTTTGGTCACTTACCAAATAGTATCAAAAGTCTGACAGATAACCAACAAGTATTTAAGAAGAAATTAAAAGAATTTCTGAATGACAACTCCTTCTACTCCATAGAGGAATTTTTAGATATAAATTAAGAAAAAAAAATATTAAAAAAAATAAAAAAATAAAGAAAAACAAAAAAAACATAAAAAAATAAAGTTGTTATATTAACTTAAGTATGTTGTTAAATTAACCTAATTATGTCATGTATTGGAAAATTTGACTCGTTCCACACCATTACGAAATATCGTATTCATGATCCATGGAACTAGTATTAATCTAATCTAATCTAATCTCTATCACAAATCCATTAGTTCCTTTGGTTTAAAATGGCCCCAGAATAAAACGATTCAATTAATTACTGAAACTATAATCGGCTGATCTCATTAGATCTGGTGTGTATTAAAGGTGAACAAAAATTCGTAACTGTCCATTACAGTTATATTTGGAAACGGAAAAGATGTTCATCTGCAAAACAACAAAACTTTACAAATATTGCTGTTAATGACAACACAGAAAGTGCACATACTGGAGCAACACACGTGACGCCTCATACGTGGCATTCCACTTACTGAACTGCTCGAAAGCAATTTAATTTTTAATATAAAAGTTTAACATCTCCTCTTATGTAACGTTCATTCCTTGGTACTTGATTTCCATTAAGCTTAATGTATAGCAACATTTTACACACATGTTGAAGCTCTATTTGCACTTGAGATCGTTTACAGCCGTAACCTCTTATACAAACAGTTGTAAAATAAAGAGAAATTAAGAAATCAATTATGCTGTTATTGCATTTGCTTTCTTTTTACGTTTATTATTTTGATTCGTTTCAATTTGTCGCTTCCTGTGATGATGGACTAAACACAAGTAAAAAAATTAGAAGAATGTGCTTCAGGATTTGCACACCACAAATTGAAACGAGACTCTGTCTTGGGGCTCACCTACTTGTGACATTTTTCTGTATGTTTCCAACAAGTGTACACATGTGAAAGCACCAATACTGTAGGCCTATGTCTGAATTTAACCTCAACATTCTGCTGCTAGTTATGTCATGAACTTGAACAAGTTAAAATACTGCAGGGCTCTGCTACGTGATATACTCGACGGGGAATCTTAAATTTTCTAATCTACGTTAATGCGTGAAAATTCCACTTACCGAAATACAGAAGCAACCGATTCCACCCGTCTGCTTTGACCCATGACTTCACAAATATGGCGGAAACGACGGTAAACCACGAATCCAATATGGCGCCTATGATGTCATTATGTAAACATTATAAAGACGAAAATACGTCGAAAAACAAACACACACACATTCCACAAAAAGCCTAATGACACTAATGGGACAAGCAACGGAAATTTGGGGTTTCTGGGTAGGGGCAAACTAAATATAAAAAAATTTAGACACACACCCCCATACAAAACCACACAAAACGACGAAAAAAACCGACAACACAAAACTCCCTAAATTCCACTAAACACAATTTCATCGGGGATCTGACACTTCCCTACACCTACGTAGCTCAACAGCAGCTCCCGATCCCACAAATTGGAATCGAATACTTCCCTTGACCTATACAGCTAAACAGCATCTCCCAATCCCATAAATTGGGATCGAACACTTCCCTTGACCTATATAGCTCAATAGCAGCTCCCGATACCACAAGTTAGAATCTACCCCTTCCCTTGACCTGTGTACCTAAACAGCAACTCTTGATCCCATAAATTGGAATCGAACACTTCCCTAGACCCCAACACAGCTATTAAACTAAATCTGCCGTTTGTAACATTCATGAGTACGACACTACACGTGCAGTTTTGAGTACATATGTCACAGTATTAAATAAATGCTATACATCTATATTCTATGGGAAAATACAATATTCTAACCACAATCATTTTAACCAATCAGCTTGTTTGCCTCCCAGAATGCGAATGTGTATTATGTTCCCTGTTTTCTCTCCAACAATTTTGTGTTCCGCTTTTCGTCACTTAGAAATCACAACACCACAAAGCCTATTACAGAGTTACTACGAAAGTTCCACGCAGCATCTACCACTTCGAAGAAAACAATAACAAACACAGATCTTTCTGCCCATCAAAAATTTCGTCTTCAAAGTTAATACTCGCAATGCCTTCAACGTCTAGTCTCTGTTCCACAGAAGACTATACACTCTGGTACATAATTTGACAGTTTATTTGTGAGCTGGCGAAGCCAATGAATTTGGAAGCAGAAAATCTGGTTGAGGTGACAGACTAATCTGTAGCTTAGCTCGTTTGAAATGCATTACTGTCGCCATATTAATTATGGCATTTGTCACTTGGTTCCTATGTCACTACTCAAAGCCAGCTAGTGGGATCGAATATTCCTCTATATACCTTCTATTTAGTTTGAGCCTGTTTGCTCTGTTCATCACATTCCTACTCCAAAGAGATGAGTTGAGCATCTTAATGATGAATGTCGCTTCAGGTAGCAAAAACGAACCATCTGATTTTCCCCCTCATTATATAGTTCACTAGTAAAATATTGTTTTTTTAATAATTAATCTACAAACTCAAATTTATACCTCTATAACTAGCTGATTACATACGTAATTTGCATCCTCCCTGTCCTGTGCTATGACAACTTGGCCATCAGCGGATAGTAGATGGTGTATGTGTATTCGATCTGCAATGTGTAACCTCATACTCTTGCATTTCTGAGACCATTTTTTGAGACTAATACCCACGAATATTTTGGATTGCACTGGTTGCATGGGGCAGCCTTGTAATAGCCCTTTGCTTGTTCTAAACTTTTCTGTGAAAGGGTATTGCCAGTTTTTATTTGGCATATGTTATCGTTGATTAAAGAATCCTCTATGCCTGTCATGTGCAGTGCTTTCCTTAGCAGTGTCCTGCTTTTGCAGAATCTATTTTCAAAATTATTATTAATGTGCTTGTAATAAAAATTTCTTTCTATGTATTTCAAACACATATTGTAACTCCTTTCTTAAATATGGCAGTAATTTAACCAAACTCCATTTCTTTGGGTATTACATCTCCATGTAAAATTGTGTTGATTAACTGTGTTAATAGTTTCACAACCTTATTCCCATATTTCAAAAACTCCAGGTTGATAACACCTGTTTCAAGTTGTCAGTTCTTAATTTGCCAAGTATTTCCCTGTCTGAAATTTGGATCCTCATCATCTTTGTTTTTCTTTCAGTTATTATTCCTTCCTCCAGATATTTTCTACCTTCATTTAATAACGTATTTCGAATATTCTGCCAATCCCCTTTGTGTTATCAACTGGAGATTGGCTTTGGCTTTCGTTTCTCGTCAGGGTCTTTTGAATACTGACCATCCTTCTTTTGCTCTCGCAATCTTAATTTGCTCTTAGTGCTCGTGCATAATCTATCACATGTTTTGTATTAATTATAGTTTCCTGTATTTCTGTAAATAATGCTGTAAACAGTGTTCATCTACTATGTTCTAACCTGAATTGAAAGACCAGTAGGATCCAGGATTATGGTTGTTTGATTAAGGGGATAAATCAAAATGAATGTATTCTAGTTTTATAATAATAATTTTGAATTTTGTACCTGTTGTTTTGAAGACTTGGTGACAGACTGTTAAGTTTGGTAATCAGAAATTATGTTATGAAAGTTAAAGGTTGGCAACTGTTTTTGATAAGATTTTGATGCAACAGTTCAACTTTTTGTAGTTTTGTCCTGTTAGTTGTTCGTATATTTACTTGCTGTCAGGATGCTAGTTATGCTATTTACGCCCAATGTCACTACTGCGTAATTCGATCAATCAGTTTGGCACTGTATTGTATACTCGGCAAATCTGCTCCACTGCTTTATAAGACCCCGGTAGCACATCGCGGTTGCTGTGGCATTTTGAGAGGCTCCCGGTGGCCGTCGGACTTCTTACACCTGTTACGGTGAACTTGCGGCTCCTCGGGACTGCAGACAGATTAGAGCTCAACTCTCCCCGGATAAACCCGGGTCCTACGGGCAAGTACAGGCCCTTCAGCGATGGCCAAAATCGAAAAGAGGAATACGTATCACGTGTGCACTTATCGATAGTGACATCGATACTTGTGCAACCGCAAGCAGTATGTATCATTAGGAAACTCATACCAATCAGAAACCAAATCCATCAAATATGGAGTGCCGCAGGGTTCGGTAATGGGGCCATTGTCATTTAATGTATTTGTTAATGATATAGGTGTTGAGGAGGAAGAAAAAAAAATATTGTATGCTGATGACATGACAATACTAAATAGTGACCAAAATATGGAACAGCTTGAGAGAAGAGCATACATATCTGCAAATGTCACAGTTCAATGGCTGTTGGAAAATGAACTGGTTATAAATCTAAAAAAAAAGACTATGTATGCAGTGTTTAAAAACAAGGAAAAGACTGTAGACATGGATTTAGAGGTTGATGGAACAAGGCTGGAAGAAGTAGAATCTGCTAGATTCTTAGGTATTCTTGTGGATAATGAACTGAAATGGAAAAAACATATTAACAATGTCTGTAAGAAACTGAGCTCTGTCATATTCTTAATGATGCAGCTATCACAGTATTCAGACAAGAACCTTCTGTGTACAGTGTATCATGGACTTTTCAAACCATACTTACAGTATGGAGTGACGGTGTGGGGAAACTCAAACAAAGAAGAGACAAAACGAGTGTTCACATTACAAAAAAAAAAGCAATTAGGACCATTTTAAGAAGAAAGACCTCTGAAACATGCAGAAACTGTTTCAAGAATTTAGGTATCTTAACTTTTTCATCGTTGTATATATACAAAACAATAGTGTATATCACAAAAGGTAGTGAGGACTGGATTACAAATGCTAGTGTACACACCCACAATACAAGAAAGAAGAATGAAGTACGGAGCATACCCCACCGACTGGCAATGCTAGAAAAAGGACCCCAGTACTCTGGTATCAGACTACTAAGAAGTCTGCCCAAAACCCTGCAAGATAGTGTACTTCACAATGACTTTACAAAGAAACTTAAAGACTATCTCATTGAAAAGGAGTTTTACAGTGTTGCAGAATACTTATGCCATTAAATTTGTATATGTTGTTACTCGTTATCAGTGATGTAAAAATGTAAGCTAAAGGTGTAGAAAAATAAGTGATAAAGAATTTTAATACTTTGACGTGTCCTATATTACACGTACATTTACTGTACACAATGTAATCTTACAGGATCAAATAAAATTCAATTCAATTCAATTCAATCGAGGGGCGGTGATCTAATTTCAGGATGGGATGTGCCAGAAGATCTCTTTTGTGGTGTTCGGCCACACGTGAAGTGGTAGTCGGCTGGAGTGGTGCGGAGCTGGAAGTGCGGCGGGCGAGATTTGGCTGGTGAGCTGGAAATGGACAAATGGTTTGCTCGGTGCCCTGCTTGAGCCGTGTTGTTGTGTACCTATCAGTGCTCGATCGCAATGCGTGATAACTGCATTTGTGGAAATGCAAGAGCATAATGAAGCCGACTTTTGAATTAAGGTACGATTGTATTGTGCCTATGCTGAGAGTTTACCGAACAAGTCTCTCGGAACTGTTCGCCTTTGTTGTGACGGTCTACCTCTTTTGAAATACCAAGTCTTATTTGTGGTTCAAAGATAAGGTGTTGACTTTAGTAGCGGCAAATCCTTTACGACGAGTCGTGTGTATTTTATAAGGAACACAAAGGTGCCCGAGTAATGGGTGGGTGTTTCCTGTGCTTGTTGTTTTCCCCACTTCATTCTTTTCTTCTTTGTAGAGTGGCATTATCTATGCTCATTCATCATCCATCCACTAAATGATTGCTTTTCTTTTTTCTTTCGTTGCTATCTCAGTTTCTCCCAACCAATGTTCTGCTGTATATTTGGAGTTTAGCTGTATGTGCAGAACCTCAGCTGCCGTTTTTAAAATTGGTCTTTATGTATACGTACACTTCTTCTCTATTTTGTTCAAACAATTCGCCCAGTATCTTCTCCAGCCTATTGCTAATAATATTCTTATACTTTCAACTAATATGTCTTCGGTAATAATATCGATCCTCACTTTAGTTCATTTTTGTAGTACAATTATTATTTTTCCTTGGTGTTTTCCACTGCTGGCAAATTTCATTTTTAGTAAAAATAAGCTGTAAGCACTTTAATTGACTATGTTGAGAGTACTTATTTGTCTAATAGCACAAGAATCTATTACAGGCTGAAGTTCTTTGGTATTGTGCTGCAAAGTATATCTGTGAATGTCTTTGTGTTCATAAAATATGTTGATAATTTTTAGATCAAATATGCCACAAATTTCAATCAGTCACTCTCCATTATCATTTTAAACTGCTTCTCTGTTTTTCCCCTCTGCACCACAGTATGTGATTACCTAGTTCGTCCTCTTGCAGTCGTGTCTCCCATAATGAGGAATTCCTTCTTGGGACTTTTTCTGTGTGTTCTTGGAGAGTTGCCCATAAAACATCTTTCTGCTGCCCTTTTCTATTATTTGTTGGTGAATGTATTCCAATAATTAAAATATCTGTGGAAAATCATGTCGACTAGAACAATAAATTCACTGATAAATTTCTATTTTTTGATCCTTTTCTTCCCTATTTCCTTAATCTTCCAATATTATTTTACTTCATTCTGTGCCTAAAAAGTGCATAGTAAAATGTTGGTGAAGTATTGTTGCCTAAAATTCTGAGAAGATACAGGGTCGCCAGAATAAAATTAGACTGGAAAATGTTTGGGGATGACACAAAATATATTGCCCTTGTTAATGAATGGAACTGCTCTGCAGAGTACATGACGGAAATTGCTACTGTTCATGTTGTGCAAATGTAATCAAATTTGTCACCAAATCCCGGTCTCAGGACATATTTGGCTTGGCCACCCTGTACTAATTAGGTGTTGTTACTACCTCAGCTTTGCTCACCTGTTGTACTAAATATACATACTAAATATATATACTGTATACTGTAGACTATGTACTAAATGGCAAACTAAGTATGTGAGTACCACAAATTGTGCATTGGAATGAAACTGACGATTTATGAGTTAACGTGTTTTGTCTTCTTCTTATGAAAGTAACAGCCGTGGCAGCCATACTGACAACAGACGAAATTAAATATGCTACTCCTGTCTGATGTGTGTGTGTCTCATTACATACTGTTGTTTAGCCAGTTTTAATACGCAGATTTCACCTGGCTCATTGTACAGACACAAACACATTGGTGCTGTCTGGATCTCTTACACATTTAAAGCAAAAATAGAAATACAGTTTAGTTCCACGAAAGATACATTATCTGTATACTTGATTTAAAGTGACTGCCTCTGTCGTCTTCGATGAACTCCAGTAAGCTTCATACCTTGCAGCAGTAACGCATTTTGTTAACTCTTCAGGCCATTTGCTGTCACCCAGGCTTTGTCCTGACAGAATTACGTAAACAGTGAAACACTAAGTATAGGCAGTAGTGTTTGTTTAGTGATACGTCTGTAGTTTTATTAGTTACAGTTAAAATAGCGGAGCATGTGATGTTCCAAATTATTTTGGATGTTGTGAGAGATTCCATCCATTTCAAGGAAGGAGAGAGACTGCACATTCTTACTCGGAAGGACCTCCACAGTATCAAAAAAGAATTTGGAAGTGGTGTCAAACAATACCATGCCAGTGATGAAATTGGTGTCATCGTTTTTCTTTTTAGAAAGAATTGGACTGTTTTGTAACTTATGAACAAGACGATGATGACACGGACAATCTCTTGGTGAAGACACAATGACAGTGTTAACAGATCTGCAATATGAATTGCTCAGAAATTTTTTTTCCAGCACTATTTGTGTGGACTAGACACATGGTAAAAATTTGCAGATTATTAGTGACCACATTCTTGGTTATAGGTGGGTTTGAAGGTGGTATCCAGGCATTATTTTGCATTTCAAACGAAGAAAGCACTGATATAAAGACACAGTTTTTAACTTCAGTCACGAAGAAAGTTGGAGTAATTAAAGTATTTGAATTTATCTGATAACACTAACACTTTCTTATGTGCAATGACATGTGTAATAGGCATGTCAGAAAATAATTTGCATCATGGTACAACTTTACATAACTGCTAGAAGAAGCAGACATATAAAAGTCTGGTGAGCTGCTACAGTGGTTTAAGAGAGAACAAAAAGAGGATGATGACATTAGAGAATATACTTCACAGATGAGGACGGGGGATGGTCTCGGCATTGGGCATATTGTTATTAGATGGATCTGCCTTTGATTTATGTGCGCATCACGGTTTACAGGCCTACTGGGGAACACACCAAGTTAAAAAAATGAGTAATGTACACGCTTAGCGCATCTGTGGTGATGTACAAGTATTATTAATAACGAAAATAATTCAGTGTGTACCCGTTCCTGTTGATTCCATTATCCTGCTAGAGATAATTAACAAAATTCAACTCAAATGTCCAGCTGATTCTTTAAACATCATTTGGACTGTGTGTGTAATTTACAACGACTACACTGCACTGCACAGGTAAAGTATAAGTATTCACCAAAGTCCTCCAGTATGCACTTTCAGTAGTAAGTTGTGGCAAAAGAATTCATTGAATCAAAAAGCAAAATTAGCTTGGCGAACGTACGTGAAAATTGCTTATTCTGTTACTATTTTGTTATTGTGTTACAATATTCCCATAAAATTTATTTTGCTTGCTTTCTTAGTCTTAATTTTTACAATGTTGGAAAGGAATCGCTTTTAGGGGTCTTGGAAACAAAGTATGTTCATATATAATAGCCTTGGCCAAAACACACACACACACACACACACAATATTAAACCGGTGTGAAAGTTTTTGTCCGTGTACTCATGAATTATGAGATATATGTATATTGCACCTGAAGTTTACTGCTATGAAGAATTAAATATTTGCTTTCCAAATACTCATCCCCATGGTAGTCTCATTAGCTATAACCCATGGTAGTCTCATTAGCTATGAGGAAATGGAAGTGCTACATAAGAACCTGTGGGTATGGTCTTGGTGGTGCTTGATGTAATCCGGGCTACTAACCTTTTGGATATTCTCGAAATATTTTAATAACTGCAAATATTCTAGTATTTTTATTTATTTACTGCCCTTATTATCACATTCATGATATTGGACTTGTCAAAGTAGAGAACAGTATAAAATATTACATATTTGCATCATGTATAAAAGCATATCATTGGTATCAACACAGCTTTATAACAAAAACATTATTCTGCTTGATTCGATTAAAAGATTTTATATGTGCATATAGATAACATAAAAGCTAGTTAAACAATGTGGTTGATTTCACAAAAACTATTAAATACCGGTACTTTAGTTAACTAGGCATAGTAACTTATGGTACAAAAGTCAGGTACATAATTAGATACATGCATAGATAAAAGAAATTTGGTTTTATCTAGGAAATGCTTGATAATAATCAATTTCTGTTTCGAGAGGTTTGAAGCAGACCTACAGATTTGAGCAAAATTTCAGGTATTCATTAATGCTGTAGAAGCTGTTGTATATTGGTAGATTTTTTGGTTATTTTTTGAATGTTTGGCATGTTTTGATGCTATCTGGCGATGCACTGTAAGGAATTTTAGGTTTGTAAACAGCACTGTCCTGATATATTGATTTTCTGTGCACATCCCTGTGAGAGTCATCGCTGTTTCTTGTTTGGTAATTGTGGATCACACTATTCAAAGCTGAAACTTGATGGTTTTTAATGAAGCAGAAACTTCAAAATATAAATATAAATGGTAAGCTCATGATTTTCAATTCCTTGAAGATACCTCTTCGTGATGCTCTGTAAGCTGTATTACTTATTAATGGAACAGCTTTCTTTTGGTGCTCTAAGTCTGCTTCGCAAAAGAGGTATTTCCCCAGAACACTATACCATACTTCAGTAGACTATGCATCTATGAGTAATGAGCATGTAACACTGTGTCGGTATTGCAGCAATCTTTAAGCATTCTTAATATGTAACAGTACTTGCTTAATATTTTGTCAAGCATCTCTTCGTGTTTTTCCCATCTTAGATGCTCATCCACCCATAATCCTAAAAATTTTATGTGATTCACTTTCTGAAGTTGGCTATTCGATAGAAATTATTATGAATAACAGACTTATGGGTTATTTTAATAAATGGTAACTTGGGTGCAAAGAACAATTTGGCTTGAGGCCTGGAGAGTGAACGGTAGAAGCTATAGCAAAATTTACAAAAGTAGTTTTAGTAGCTCTAGGTAAAGGAGAACAAGTAACAGATATTTTCCTAGACCTCAGTGAAGCATTTGACACGATTAATCATGAAATACTTAAAGGTAAAATTGAAACACTAGTGATTAATGAATGATTTGGTCTTACCTAGCAGACAGAGTACAGAGATATCCCAGATTTCAAGTGGCCCTAATTATATTGTGAAACATCTTTCAGATCACCAATATGTCAACAACAGAATGTGTCAGGCCAAACACTGTTTCTCATTTCCATTATGACTTCCCACTGTTGGTCACACCGGGATAAACTGTGTTACTTGCTGCTGATAGCATTATAGTAATTACAGATAGGACACAAGAAATATTAGAAGTAAAAAATGAAAAGGAATTAAGTCGTTGTGTAACTGGTCAGAAAACAATAAACTTCTACACAAACACAAAAGATAATATAACAAAACTTAAAGAATGTGGTGAAACCATAGACTGTGTAGCTGGCACATAATTCTGAGGTATCCACGTCGATCAACTATTAAAATGGTGTTAACACATCAGCATACTTGGACAAAGAATTCGCACAGCATGCAATGCCTTATGAATATTAACCACAGTGTGTAATGGCTCACGCCTAAAAGTTTAGTGTTAAAAATTCGTTTATTCGTTTTCCGTGAAGCAGCCGTGTTGCCAGCACAGTGAGTTGAGATGCTCTCCGCTCTGCGGCGCTGCGTTTGCGGTGTGTTTACCAGGGCAGCATGCCGGCGTGCCATCTATCGGCGGCGATGAGCAACAGAGCACTCGGGAGCATCACTCGTATTTCTTCACCTCATTTCCAATTTAGAACTTTGACAGGAAACTCTTAGAGGTAATAAATAATTGCTTGGTGTGTCCTAATGTTTAGTTATAGCTTTTTTTACTAATAAAACTGCTGTACGTGCTCCTGTCTGTACAAGGTTTGTGGCGAGAATTTCTTACACCCAGGTACAAGTTTGGTGGTGTATTCTACATATTCGGTCAACTCCAATAATGATCGTATACACTACGATATTGTTCTAATTCAAATTTTTGAAAGGCGTGGTCTATGAAACCGCGTCAAACGATGTAGTCGAAACTTCGCACACTGCACTCAGTAGCACAATGCAGATGTGTTTGTGAATGCGCGGAACATCTAGCTTATTGGATTTGAATGTGCAGCTGTGCGTAATTCCTGCAGCTCCCTGTCTTAGTACAGCAGCTGACAGTGCGCATCTCCACATTGCTGTGGGACCAACTTTCAGCTCCTGACCAGTTCTCGCAGTTAACGTTGACCGGCATATCTCGATACTAAAAGTCATAAGCGGTAATCGTAGTGCCTCCTAACTTACTTTTTCGTACAAATCGGAGGCTCAGTATATTCGATTAGTGATGGAAACACTGCCGAGTGGGCCAGGTTATTTTCGCTCTCCTATTTATTTCGTTCCCCACGCATATTTTTTTTTCCTTTATTGATTTTCAATTCCTCCCGAAGGGGGTGGGCTGGCAGCAGCATAGTACGCTGCTCTACAGACTTTTATTTTAAAAAATGGAAGAAGAAAAGAAACAAGAAAAACATGCGATAAAACGGTGACATAAAGTATAAAATGGCGGAAAAATGAGCAAAGTTAAAACAGAAAGCAAAAGGGGGTGGCAATGTTAATAAAAGACACAGGAATCAGACAAGTAACTTAGTACATACGCAATAAAAAAAAAAAAAAACACGACGACAGTCTGGTTTCTGTTCGCAAGAGATAAAAGGCACACCCAGCGACAGTATGATGGCCGTTCGCAACACTTCCCAAAAAAAACACAACAGGGAACACTCACTGTAAAACACTGCACGAAAAGGGCGGCACAAAGATGACACTCCCGAGCCAAAGGTAGATGGGAGGGGGGGACCTGGAGGAGGGGGAAGAACAAGGAGGGAGGAAGGAAAAAAACGAAAAGGGGGGAAACCAAGGAGGGAGGGGACTATTAAAGGGAGGGGAGGGGCAGAGCAGACGCGAGAGGGAATGAGAGGAGGCAGAGGAAGGAAATGCAAAAGGACTCGGGGGAGAGAAGAAGGGGGCAGAGAGAAGGGAGGTGGGGAAGAAAGAGGATGGAAGGGGGGGAGAGGGAGCTCGGGAAAAGGACAGAGTAGGGGGCGAAGGATCAGAGTTGATAGGAGGAATAAAAGGAGGGAGAGAGGACATCATCCAGGAGGGGTAGTTGATGGAAGCCACCTTGGGAAAGGAGATGAAGGGTGTAAATATGGAGGGTAGGGGCGACACAACAGTGAAGACGTGGCAGGGGGCGGGGGTGGGAGAGGAGAGGAGCAACCAGGGGGTGAGGGGATCGAGGCGGCGGGAGGTGTAGAGGATGCGGATATGTTCGAGGAATAGGAGCAGATGGGGGAAAGGAATGATGTCATAGAGGATCCTCGTGGGGACGGGAGGCGTATACGGAAGGCGAGGCGGAGTGCATGACGCTCAAGGATCTGGAGGGACTTATAGAATTTGGGGGGGGGGGGGCCGATATCCAGGCAGGACTGGCATAACAGAGGATGGGACGGATTAAGGATTTGTAAGTGTGGAGGATGGTAGAGGCGGGCAACCCCCATGTCCGGCCAGAGAGGAGTTTGAGGAGTCGGAGGCGGTCCCGCCCATCCAGTCGATAGTCATTATCTTCAAATCCCAAAAATGAAAAAACTCATCCTTAGGTTCAATGAGTTTTATTTGTTTGTTGCTTGTGCATAACTGTAGAGTTGCTCTATTTGAATCAGAACCACATTTTGATGTGTAATTGATTTGGGAAACAGTTCTAACAATCAACATCCTTTAATTGGTGTTATGATAAGTTAATCTTCCGAATTTGGTACGTTGTGGGACCAGGTCTGGAGAAGACGGCACGAGGTGTAATGGCGGAAAAGACACTTGGCCGGCTGTACGTAGTGAACCGGAGAGACGCGAGAGGGCAGGAGTTGCCGGCCGCAGTACCAACTGCCGCAGACAGATGGCAGGTCGAGTCCCTGCCAGCAAAAGTATGGCCGTCATCACATCTGCACAGGTTACAGCTGACTGCAGTTCGTGACACGTTCCTTTAAAGTAGGAGATATTGGGTATTTTCGTCTTGAATGAACCGACAATGCTGTGCTTTTAGTTGTACTTTTGAAGGCAAGAAGAGAGGGATGCAGCATGAAGAATAATACGGCTGATGAACATCTGCAGAGCAAACTGGCAGAATAGAAAAGCAACTGCTTTTATGTAAAGTAAGTGCAATTTTCAAGCATTAATGTGGATTAGAAAATTTAAGATTCCGCACCGAGTATTGGTGGTTTCATTGGGGAAATTGTAGCGGCGTGGGAATTGGGGAAGCAAACGAGACTCTTCCATTCTTTTGCAGCGTTTGCTCAAGAGATAGGATTATAGCTGAACAGGAGGAGAAAATTAGAGCCCTTCAGGCTCATTTGGACAGAGCGAGGGCTGGAACTGAAGAGGCTAAGGGGGGAGGAGGGTAAACAGCGGTGGGGAGTGGTAGCTGGGAACAGGGGCTACAGAAAGAGGAGAGTGTCTGACAGTTTCCCAATTGGCACAACCGATAGATTTGCCTTGCTGCCACAGTTAAGTAAGGAAGAGGCTCCAGTAGAAGTAGATGTAGTTAGGATGCAACAGAATCTCACTAGGAAACTAACTGTTTCAAAAAAAGTAGAAAGTAAGAGGAAAGTTCTGTTACTAGGTAGCAGCCTTGGAAGAGGTGTGGGCCAGATTTTTCAGGAAAAATTAGGTGACAGGTACCAGGTCACAAACTTTTTCAAGCCAAGTGTAAGTCTTAGCCAGGTGGTAGAGGATGTAGGTTCCTTGTGCAAGGGATTCACAAAGCAGGATCGTGTGATGATAGTGGGTGGAGTGGGAAACAGTGTCGATGGGGATCAGGGCTGCAGTATCGAGTGTGATCTGGTGAAAACAGCCTCGGCAACGACCCGTACCAATGTTGGGCCGGTGGCTGCTTTCGTTCGGCACGATCGGCCCCAGTTGAACCGCTCCGTCAGGAGGGTAAATATGGAGTTGGATCAGTTGCGTAGGGCGGCCACTCTGTCAGACATCGGATCGGTTACTGTCGAGGCTATCGATAAGGGGGGATTTCTCGAGGCATGGCCTACACCTCAATAGGAAAGGGAAGGGTAAACTGGCAGGGTTGTTTGCGAAATCCATGAGGGGGGACACTAGTACTCACGGATGTACCTCTGTTTTAGACTAATATCAGTGTCCAATGAGAAGTTCTGGCAGGCAGATGCTAAAGAGGCCCAAAACACACAAAATTCTCACAACAGGAACATAAATAATGATGTTGCCATATTTAACCAAAATATTGGTAGAGTAAAGAAAAAAGTAGATTCTCACAAAAGTAAAGTAAACAGTAACGTTACCACTTTTCACGAAAATAGCCCGGGATTGAAGAATAAAGTAGATGGGCTCCTGGTTTGTTGAGACGACATTCGATCTGATAATGTAATAGATATACAATGCCTGTCTGAGCATCACATTGTGTCTGATATGGAAAAGGTAAATATCAGTGGTTGTAAACTAGCTGCACATATCAGTAGGGAGAACCAGGTGCGAGGAGGGTTGGCCACATATGTCAAAAGTTATCACTGTGTAAAAAGCTTGGATGCAAAAAAGTTTTGTCTAGAGCAATATATAGAAGCACGTACCTGTCAACTTAAACTGAAGGAGGGCTCTTTTATAATTGTAACAGTATAGAGATCCCATTCACGAAACATTCATTTATTCCTGGAAAACTTGGATGCCTTGTCGTGCTATCGATCAGGTACGGGAAAGTAAATTATTATTTGTGGGGACTTCAATGTTGATTCACTGAAAGACTGTAATAGGAAGAATGACCTGGTAGTCTTGCTCGGTTCTTTCAATTTGACATCTGTCATTAATTTTTCCACTCGGGTAGTAAAGGACAGCAGCACATTGATAGATAACAATTTTATAGACCAAGATATGTTTAAAAACATAAATTATTGTCGTGTTGAGAATGGCTTTTGTGATCTTGATGCTCAGCTAGTTACAGTATATGACATAGCTCCATTCAGTAATTCAAAACTACCCTCCAAAGTTGCGCGTTCAATGAATGACTCAACAATTAGAAATTTCAAACAAAATCTTCAGCAGTTAGACTGGGATGAGGTGTACAAGGAACCTGATGCTAATTTAAAATATAACTTATTTCATGATACACTTGTAAGAGGATTTGAAAACTGTTTCCCCAAGGAAGTAGTTAAATGTAATTAAAAGAAACCATGCAAAAAACCTTGGCTTTCTAAAGGAATAAAAATATCTTGTAACCACAAAAGGGAACTGTATCTAACAACAAGAAAGAGTAATGACCCAGAAACAGCCTAATATTATAAAAACTACTGTGCTACATCAAGAAAGGTTATTGAAAAGTACAGAAGCATGTGCTTCATGTCTGAGATTAATACCTCTGATAACAAAATCAAAAAAATTTGGAATATTATTACAAGGGAGACAGGGCAACCAAGAGTACAGGATGATGGCATCACCATCAAAGAGAATGGAAACTTGATAAACAACAAGCTGGAAGCCGAAAACATTTTGAATAATCATTTTTTAAATGTTGTAGAGAAAAGAGGTCTTACCCACACCATTTGATACAATTGAAATTAAACCAACCTCTCCTTCTGAAATTAGGAAGATAATAAACTTTCTCAGGAATAAAAGTTCACATGGCATTTCCAGCAGGATAATAAAAGCTCGTTCCCAAGAAATAAGTGGGATTCTTAGCCACATATGTAACAGCTCTCTGAAGCAGGGTATTTTCCCAGATAGACTGAAGTATGGGACTGCATAAAAAAAGGGGGCTATGTCTGATGTCAACAACTACCACCCAATCTCTCTACTGACTGCCTTGTCCAAAATTCTTGAAAAAGTAATGTATTGTAGAGTAGTCTACCGTATCTTCCTTCGTCGTCGGCGTTGTCATTGTTACTGTGAGGCACCGTTACACCAAGTGGAAAGGCGCGCCGATCTTAGAGCACGAGATATGGTAACCTTAAGTCACTGACAACACACAACGGTCACGGTAGCACCTGATTCCAGAATAGCTGCAGTAATTAGGATCTACCAACTACCCGCTCTTGACCAGGTCTCCAAAACTTAACTTGTAACGAGATTGTCATAAAGATCATCCATAAAGGCTTCGAACAACGATGAGAAATGTTACAGTTTATGGAATAATAACAGATACGACCAAACTGTCTTGTTTCTTCTGTTTTATTTAACGTAACTTTGTTCACAGTTTTATTTCGCATTCACCACTCGTTCACACTCTGATGCGGACTATATGCGAGTGCCTGAACCCTAACTCCCGAGTTCCATGGAAACCCTTTGAGGAACAGCTTTGGTTGCTCGACACAACAGTCAATGATAATGATACAGTATTTTGTAATTGACTCTTCTAGTTAAGCCACCGCCTCCACGAATGTTTGTTGGGCGTAAGACAATTACACACTTCTCTTTCCGATCTGCAATTATTAAGAGGTCGCGTAAAAGTTGACGTTTTTGTCCTTTTCATAAATTGGAGCCTGCTCTCCGCGATATATTTAAAAAAAAAAAAAAAAAAGGTCTTAATACCGGCGTCCCTCGTGGGATGCGAATAGATTTATCCCATAATTGACCGCCCTGTAGGTGTACTCAATTTAATGACCACACTTCGCTATCCGCAATTTCGTGTAACTAAATGACCTTTTGTTACTCTGATTGTATACCATAGTTATTTTAAACTCGTCCCTACATTTTTTCACTACGCAGAATTAGCACTTCTTTACTTGTTTATTTCTAAGAGTAAACCAAAAAAATGACGCCGTATCATCGGCTTCGTCGATATAGAGCAAAACAGCTCAAAATGCCCAATTTTACCTCTTCTTATAGGATCGGCTACCTTACTCATTAATTTACTACATATTATTTCCAATAACACCAAACAGGTATCGCCGTTATATTTTAATTGTATTCAAAAGCATGTTATTATTGTTATGACCGACCAAATCGTAACAAATCGCGTTTTTAACGATAGCTTTACACTCGCCCATCCTCTATTCATGCAGTATATTATGTAAATATAGAGACAGGACTGAAGGATCGATCTCTCTACCGCAACCGATTGAGGCAAATACGGTATTCAAGTTCCATTACATCTATCTTGACCCATACTGTTACAAGGGGGCATCGTGCATGCCGATACCTTCGGCCTCGTGCGGGCCGGTGTTGATATCTCGATCATCGTCGGCAACCTACAACAGTTAGGTTTGTCATCGTTTTGGATCCGACAGGGCATACATCGGATGCACAGTGTAGGGTGATGTTGGCGATTGGTTTGTGCGTCAGTGGGCGAGCTCGTCGGTTTGCCTGCCATGGACTGTCGGTCGGCTCTGAAGGCAGCTGGTAATTTCCAGTCAACGTCGCTGAGACGCAGGGGCTTGCCGACGTTTGTCGCTTGTCGGTGTATGTTAGCTTGCCGTAGGTGGTTATGCCCTAGCTGGTAGCGTGTTTGGCCGCTTATGCTCCCACCTATGGTTGTGATCGTTGTTTCCCAGAGTAAGAATGAAAGGATTGTTCGAGTGTCTCGATTTCCTGTATAGTCATGAGGCATGTTTTTTGAATACTTCCTTGAGGGTTTCAAGGTGGTATTCATTGTGAAGGTTCACGGTGTATGTGTAGCGTGGAGTGTTGCTAATGAATTGCAGCACTTTCTTCTGTATGATCTGCAGGTGGCGCAGTCGTGTAGGAGCTGCGTATCCCCAGATGGGAGCTGTGTACGTCATCAGAGGTCTAATGTGTCACATATACGGACCTCGACACCGTCCTATTCAGTGTGCTTTCCCCTGTCGAGCATTGGGTAGAGTTTTTTGAGCCTCGCTCTGTTGGCAACATATTCGATGTGGTCCCCCCGTGTAAGTTTCCGGTCCAGCCAGACACCGAGATATCTGACTTACTGTCGGAAACGTATTGGGTGTGTATGTAGTGTTATCTGTCTACTGTGTTGATGTTTGCACAGTACTTTTGGTCTGCTCGTAAACACAACTGCTTCGCACTTGTCGACATTTACTTTAATACGCCACCATTCCACCCAAGGCTCGGCAGTTCTAAGTGCTGTCTGTATTCGTGAATTAATGTTCGACGGTTTCCAATCTTGCAAGAGGATGGCTGCATCATCTGCTTAGATAGCTATTGTAGTGTTTTTTGTTGCTGGGAAGTCGTTAATGTACAGGTCGAACAACATGGGCCCTAGCATGCTTCCCTGGGGTACTCCAGCTCGGATACCGTGTCGTATCGATTGTTTGCCCTGCAACCAAGAATATAACAATGGTCCCAATACCGAGCCCTGGGGCACCCCATAATTTACTCTTTTATATTCAGAATGGTACACATTACCATCCCGAGAAATGTGTACTCTTCGTTTCCTATCAGTTACTTATGACTTGAACCACTCATAGGAAACAGCAGGGGTACCATAATCATATACACTCCTGGAAATTGAAATAAGAACACCGTGAATTCATTGTCCCAGGAAGGGGAAACTTTATTGACACATTCCTGGGGTCAGATACATCACATGATCACACTGACAGAACCACAGGCACATAGACACAGGCAACAGAGCATGCACAATGTCGGCACTAGTACAGTGTATATCCACCTTTCGCAGCAATGCAGGCTGCTATTCTCCCATGGAGACGATCGTAGAGATGCTGGATGTAGTCCTGTGGAACGGCTTGCCATGCCATTTCCACCTGGCGCCTCAGTTGGACCAGCGTTCATGCTGGACGTGCAGACCGCGTGAGACGACGCTTCATCCAGTCCCAAACATGCTCAATGGGGGACAGATCCGGAGATCTTGCTGGCCAGGGTAGTTGACTTACACCTTCTAGAGCACGTTGGGTGGCACGGGATACATGCGGACGTGCATTGTCCTGTTGGAACAGCAAGTTCCCTTGCCGGTCTAGGAATGGTAGAACGATGGGTTCGATGACGGTTTGGATGTACCGTGCACTATTCAGTGTCCCCTCGACGATCACCAGTGGTGTACGGCCAGTGTAGGAGATCGCTCCCCACACCATGATGCCGGGTGTTGGCCCTGTGTGCCTCGGTCGTATGCAGTCCTGATTGTGGCGCTCACCTGCACGGCGCCAAACACGCACACGACCATCATTGGCACCGAGGCAGAAGCGACTCTCATCGCTGAAGACGACACGTCTCCATTCGTCCCTCCATTCACACCTGTCGCGACACCACTGGAGGCGGGCTGCACGATGTTGGGGCGTGAGCGGAAGACGGCCTAACGGTGTGCGGGACCGTAGCCCAGCTTCATGGAGACAGTTGCGAATGGTCCTCGCCGATACCCCAGGAGCAACAGTGTCCCTAATTTGCTGGAAAGTGGCGGTGCGGTCCCCTACGGCACTGCGTAGGATCCTACGGTCTTGGCGTGCATCCGTGCGTCGCTGCGGTCCGGTCCCAGGTCGACGGGCACGTGCACCTTCCGCCGACCACTGGCGACAACATTGATGTACTGTGGAGACCTCACGCCCCACGTGTTGAGCAATTCGGCGGTACGTCCACCCGGCCTCCCACATGCCCACTATACGCCCTCTCTCAAAGTCCGTCAACTGCACATACAGTTCACGTCCACGCTGTCGCGGCATGCTACCAGTGTTAAAGACTGCGATGGAGCTCCGTATGCCACGGCAAACTGGCTGACACTGACGGCGGCGGTGCACAAATGCTGCGAAGCTAGCGCCATTCGACGGCCAACACCGCGGTTCCTGGTGTGTCCGCTGTGCCGTGCGTGTGATCATTGCATGTACAGCCCTCTCGCAGTGTCCGAAGCAAGTATGGTGGGTCTGACACACCGGTGTCAATGTGTTCTTTTTTCCATTTCCAGGAGTGTAGTTTTAACAGCAATAGATTATGAGTTATAAGATCATGTGCTTTGGAAGTCTCCATAAACAACCCACAGATCAGTTTCTTGTCCTCAACAGCTTTGTAAACAAGTTTTAGAAAATTGAAGAGAGCCGTTTGTGTATATTTGCCTTTTCTGATACCATTCTGTGCATTTACAAGAATGTACTAAAATATACAAACCTTTTACTTTGGCACTAAAAGGCAATACTCTGTCGGCACTTGGAAGATCGTGAAGAAGTCCTTTGAAGGTTGGTGGCAATACTTGTGATGTTTGTATCTGGTAGCTACAGTAAATTTCAATAAATTGTTATATATATAATGATGACAGATTACTATATGTGTTTCACATAGACTTCCCACTCATATTCAAATTCCTGAATGGTATTTGTATTGTGTCGCAATAAACTTGCAGCACACATAAATATTAGATTTTTGAATCTACATACATTTAAAACAAAGCTAAAGTCGTAAATTGGCAACCACTCTTTGAAGTTATCGGTCTGTGTAAGACACTTTTAACCCCCCCAGTTGCAATGTGCATATTAGAGGAAGGGTTTATTCCTTTTGTATGTATTCACTCGTGCATTTACTGGTGCATGTATATCACGACAGAGAACCTTCCAATAATTCATTAACACCTTGAAAGTCAGCAGCTATTCCAAGTGGTAGATTCAATGAGAGCAAATGTTGAAACAACTTATTTAAGTTCCAGAAAACTATTTCAGATCAGACGCGTTGGAAGTGGGTATTTGGTCAGTTCTGTGAGGGATGTGATGAACACACATGTCAATGATTAATTCTAAATAAACAAGACAAAAGTTATACATGTTCAATTGAAACATCTGATTTCTTTCACATTTGCTACACTCAGTGATGATGGTTTGAGATGACAAACCAAGAGACTGTAGAGGAAACTTACAAGTCTGCAACGTCTGGAAACATATTAACACATCTCAGGATAATTAACTATTATTATTCTAACCTGTGCACAGCAATGGTACTTCTACTAGAAAAATAAGTTTGCAGGGCTTTATACATGGCCTCACCTTGTCCAGTTTTCCCTCCCTGCTCACACCGTTACCAGTCAACAATCGAGATGGCCAAGGGTGCAGTGGAAGCTGTGTTAATTCCAGTTTCTTGTCCTCTGGTTTCCTTTAACAGAATAACATGTAAGAGTGCGTGTACATTTCTCTTCCATTTTCATCAGTACAGTAAATAATTGTCTTTTCATTAATTTATTTTCTTAAATATATAAACGATACAGCTACCCATTAGTGTGGTTTCAATGTTAATTTGCACATGTAGTCCCATGAAAATTCAAATCAAAATGCTGAATTTTGAAATGCAATAGACTTTGTCTTCTTGTATATCAATGCAAAAGTCATAATGTACAATTTCTGACGCTGTAAAACATTTCACATCATAATGACATATAATTTATATTTTCATTGAAAATGGACTGATGAAGGTTTACCCAGAGTGGATAACAAACCACGACTTTTGGTGCATTGTATTTGGTACGAAATGTTAGCTTGCTATTTCGCTGTTTCAGTGAATCATTTAGAGACCTGCAAAACATTTCATACAATATTTGGAAACGTCTCTTTACATTTTAGACACAATAGAATGAAGTACTTCATTTAACTTGTTTACTCCCATAATTTTATATTTAACACTCTGACTGCCAACGGCCACAGCAGAGCGTGATGCTGCTTGCCCGCCAGTGTGGTGGTGAAAACCCATCGATGCACATTTTGCATTCAGTGTGTTATGAAAGAAACATTACTATTCTCTCCAGATGAATTTCAGTGAGATTTTTATTGCTTGTCAGGGTGAGGTGAGGAGTGCACACCGAAGCAAAGTACAAATCGCTCATCACACAGCAGTTACCACTCCGTTTTCAGTATCTGATTAACATAATCATAACGAGGTGGAAATGTTCTGATGGAACCAAAATATCATGTTTGGCAGTAAGTGAAAGCTAGAAAAACTCTGATTGCTGATTGCTCATCTTTTCTATAATATACAAAATCCCTCACTGAAAATTACTGTAACAGATGCTCCAGTGCAGGAAGTGACAATGCCTAGCTGTCAAGGTACAGCTGTGCTGGAGTAATACCAGATCCCTTCAAACATTCAAGTTCACATTCTCTACATCGTTGGGGAATATCCAGCTTAAATAATATTGTTGCATGGAAATAGCACACACTTCCAGTTTGTACATAATTCAAACCAGAGAAGCAACAATCAAATTCTTTCATTGTCTGTTGCAGTAGTGAAACTTTTCACTTTTTAATGAGCAGTAGGTCCTCTGTCTCTGTTTTCTGTAGTGCTTTAATGATTCTAAGAAAATATGTATTTTCCTTTTTACTGTATTGCTACTCAAACAAAAGGTTTTAACACAAACTTTTAATTTGTTTGATGGAAAATGAATACAGGCTGCTTCATCAAATCTTGATTGTATTTTGTTCACATTAAGGTCTGTCCTAGAAAAATTAGTAGCTTCAAGATTTTATTTTCGAGTTAATCCCTCTCTTTCGATTTTACATATCTTATGTCCATAAAAACAAATATATACATACACTCGCCCACATACACATATCCATCCGCACATACACAGACACAAGCAGGCATTTGTAAAGGCAAAGAGTTTGGACAGAGATTTCTGCATATGTGTGTGTGTGTGTGTGTGTGTGTGCGCGTGAGTGTATACCTGTCCTTTTTTGTGTATACCTGTCCTTTTTTCCCCATAAGGTAAGTCTTTCCGCTCCTGGGATTGGAATGACTCCTTACCCTCTCCCTTAAAACCCACATCCTTTCGTCTTTCCCTCTCCTTCCCTCTTTCCTGATGAAGCAACGGTTGATTGCGAAAGCTTGAATTTTGTGTGTGTGTTTGTGTTTGTTTGTGTGTCTATCAACCTGCCAGCGCTTTCGTTTGGTAAGTCACATCATCTTTGTTTTTGTATATATATACTGTAGTAATTTAAAATAATACCACGTAATTCCCCCTCACACCCTGTCATCAGCACTTGGTCCATGAAACTAATTTAATGTTTAAGTTGTGGAATATCCAATGACAGAAGACACAGAGGCAATGGCTAACATATTACAACAAACAATAAAAAATTACAATACATTTAAAAGCAATGCGAGTGTACAGAAGCATTTTAATACTTTTTGGAGTGAATGTTTGATTAGTATCTAGGCTGGCGTTAAATTTTGCTACAAATTTGCGAGACACATTACTAAGCACCTGCTGAATTGGTCTCAGCTGTGCTGTGTGCTTCCACAGCGTAGCACTGAATTCTTTACTCAGTATTTAGGTGAATATCCTATGAAGAAACAGACTTCAGAGTGAGAAATGTCACCCAAAGGTAAAACCAAAAAGCGTACCCTCAGAGAATAATTTGAACTCTGAGAAAGTGGAACCACAGCATAGTTGAAACCTAAGTTCAGAATTCAAACAGTATGTGTGAAACAAATACCGTATTACTCTGTTCTTGCTAGATCAATACAAACTGTTTTTGTATGTTATTCAGTGAGCAGTTCTGCTGAGGAGTTAAAAGGGGGGGGAGGGGCGGTTAGGAGTAGTTTACGTTGGAGAACATACATTACACTTATGAAACAGTGTAGCGCTTATTTCGTGCAAGCCCACACTGGGACAAGCAAACAACGGGTTTGAATGTCAGTTATTGCATACAGTTCCTGGTTGACAACAGACACTACAAATTATGGCAGAAGACTATTTCCCTGAGGTGCTTGGGTCAGCACATAGGATACTAACATATCACACAGCAACAGCCATAATTCTTTGTAGTCCCTAAATTAATCTCATCTATAATGTGCAGGGACGAGATTGGAAGAATTTACAAGTTAAAATTCATCCATTTCACGTGCAAATAGTAACGAAGTAACTCACAAGAGCATAGTCGATTCGATTAAAGAAGTCACCCCCACAAGTAATAGACTAATGACAATGTGCATACAGGGTGCAAACAAAAAATATACACTAATTAATGTACATGAAACTACGAACATTGAAAATAAGAGATCTGCAGAAGGTAAAGCAGTTTTAGTGTAAATTGGAGAAGATTATAGGAATAGTCCCCAAAGAAGACACAAAGATGAAACTTCCTGCCAGATTAAAACTACGTGCCGGACCGAGACTCGAACTCGGGACCTTCGCCTTTCGCAGGTAAGTGCTCTACCAAATGAGCTACCCAAGCACGACTCATGTCCCCTCTTCACAGCTTTACTTCTGCCAGTACCTCGTCCCCTACCTTCCAAACTTTACAGAAGCTCTCCTGCGAGTAAAGCTGTGAGGACGGGTGTGAGTCGAACTTGGGTAGCTCAGTTGGCAGAGCACAGTTTTAATCTGCCAGGAAGTTTCATATCGGCGCACACTCTGCTGCAGAGTGAAAAATCTCATTCTGAAGACACAAACATATTACTAGGCGACTTCAGTGCCCAGATTGGCAGAGAAAAGGAATACCAAAAGACTGCAGGCAATTTCCTGGCCCATAAATTCGTCAACAAGAATGGCATGAGACTCATTAAACATTGCCAACAGAAGAATCCGAAAATAATATCCACCTCCCTGAGGAAACATCCTCGAAAACCGAACACTCGGATTTGATTTGATTTGATTTATTTCGTGTTCCATAGGTCCAACTGTGTTGGGTTCACAAGGACGTGGAACGAGTCAGTTTTTCACAAGTACAGTATGATAATCTTATAGCATATACAGACATTTGAGTACATGATTATATGAAAATTTATACAGTGAATTCTTTGAGCAGCAATACAGTAAAAAGAAAATACATTAAAGTACTACAGAAAACAGATACAGAGCTCATGTTAAATAACATTCTTAGGGGCATTATGTCGACTTGTATTATATAATAGTAAAATTTTACAATTTATTTAGTTAAAAATTTATCTAGACTGTAAAAAGCTTTTTCTAGCAGAAATATTTTTAGTGCTTTCTTAAACTTACTCTTGTTATGAATCGTGATAATTACTGTTTGGTTGAAATATCTCTATATTTTTACAAAGAAAACACATGAGAGAAAAAATATATTTGCATGTAGTTGTGTATATTTAAATTTCCTAAAGCTGTCTCTACACGAGTCTCTTGGGCGCAATCCACATATAATTCTTAAAGCTCGCTTCTGTGCAATGAACACTTTCCTTGCTAACGGCTGGTTGCCCCAAAAAATAACGCAATATTCAATGAGTGAGTGAAAATAGCCATAGTATGCCACCTTTGCAGTTTTAGGTTCAACACATGTAGTGACAATCCATAGCAGAGCTGAGCCTTTTAGAGAGATCTATAATATGTAAAGACCAGTTCATTTTCTTGCCAATTTGCACTCCAAGAAATTTCGTTGTCTCCATTGTTTCTATTGGCTGATTACCACATGTCACTCTTATCTCTCTCACTTTTTCTGTTCTTATGCAGAATTGAATAAAGCTGGTCTTACTGGAATTTAATGAGAGACCATTCACCTTGAACCATTTAACCACATCTGAGAGTATGTGATTAATGAGTTCCTCAAGATTACTGTATGTTCTACTGCCCATAAAAATTGTGGTATCGTCAGTAAATAATGTAAATTTACACGGCAGACTTGTATGTGATGGTAGATCATTTATAAAAATCAGGAATAATAGTGGCAAAAGAGCTGAGCCCTGAGGCACTCCGCATGTAATGGAACTCCACTCAGAATGTGAGGAAACGTCACATACTCCACCAGAGCTATTCGAGACAACTTTTTGTTTCCTGTCTCGGAGGTATTACTGTAGCCAATTGGCTGCAACACCACTTATTCCTACTAATTTTGCTTTTTGCAAGAGAATCTGGTGATCAACAAGGTCAAACTCTTTGGACAAATCACAGAAGACACCAAGTGCAAGTATTTTTCCATTAAGGGTTTCTAGGACTTCATTTACAAGTGCAAAGACTGCGCCATTTTGAGAGCCAAATTGGCTCTTGCTGAGAACTCCATTCTTCATGAGATGATCAGTAATTCTTACATGTATTAGCTTTTCTAGAATTTTGTAGAAGTCTGTCAGCAAAGAGATAGGTCGATAATTAGTTAGTTCAGCTTTATCGCCCTTTTGGTACAGGGGCTTCACAATGGCTTACTTAAGTCTACTGGGAACAACACCTTTCTGAAGGGAAGCATTGAAAATATAACAGAGAATGTCCCTTATCCACACAGAAGAATATTTCAATAAAATACTAGATATATTGTCAACCACTGCAGAGTTCTTACTTTTTAGAGACATGACCATTTTTTGAATTTCTTCTACAGTGACAGGATTACTGTGAATTTTTGAAATTGTGTTTCAGTATACTGCTTGACAAAGAGTTAAAGCCTCATAAACATTGGGCTTTCAACGAATCTGTTGAGTTACTGATAGGAAGTGTTTATTAATAATGTCAGCCACAGTTTTGGGTTATCTACTAGGGGTACCTTCATATCTGATTTTATTTACATCTTCTTTGCTTGTTGTATCTCTTCCTGTTTCTTTTTTTACAATGCTCGAAATTGTTTTTATTTTATTATTAGAATTATCTATTTGTTTCTCATGATATAGAGCTTTTGATTTCCAGAGATGTAGCTCTGCTGTAGAGTCTTTCAGATAATATCAGATCGACCACGTGGCCATCACACACCCTTCACTGAAGGAAATTCAGGACGTGCAAGTCCGAAGTGGAGCCGACATTCACTCTGACCACTATCTAGGGCGGATCAAAGTGTAATTTATTCTGAAAAGAATCCACCACAAAAAAACTTATCTTCAAAAATTCGACACCAAAAAGATCAAAGAAAGCAACATAAAAGAAGAATTGGAAAATGAAAAGCCAGGCAGTAGATAATCAAGAGAGCCAAAGAGGCAGTACCGTTGAAGAAGAATACAAAACACCTGTGGTGGGACTCGGCATCTGAAGAAGTACTGGAAAAACGAAAGAGTGCTTTCCAGAAATATAACCCTAAGAAGTCACTGGAGACTCAACAACATTATCTTCAGACCAGAAAGGAAGTCCCGAAAATTATCAGACAAACAAAGAGGACGCACACGAAGGACCAGTTGGACTCGATAGAAAAACACTTCCGAGGTCACAATACTCGAGACTTTTACAGGACGTTTGCAGGGAGGATTTGAGGATCCACCCCTCAGAACTTATGTTTCCGAAAACCAGACGGCAAACTCGCACCGACCAACCGAGATAATTGTAGAGAATTGGCTCGATATTTCTCAGAGGTAGTCAGTTGCCAGGAGCCCACATCGAGGTGGCCCAAAGAGATTCCCGCACAAGTAAACCCCGAGTCTTTATCAGCTACTAAAGAAAAAATAAGTAGACACATCTTCTGACTCAAGAATAATAGGACATCTGGAGAAGATGGTACAGTTGCAGAACTAGTGAAGAACACAGGCCCAAATACACTTGAGGAGCTCACACAACTCATCATAGATATCTGGAAAACGGAAAAGGTACCTGAAGAATGGAAATATGCACTCATCCATCCGTTGCACAAGAAAGGTGACAGAAGAGATTTCAATAACCACGTAGGTATTTCTCTCCTTGAAGTCACCCACACAAGTCTATCCATGTGCCTTCTTCAAAGACCACAAAAACAGCTTGAAAACAAACCTGGTGACTATCAAGCCAGTTCCCGACCAGGGTGTTCTTGTGTCGAACAAATTTTTAATTCGAAGATGCTATCGAAACATGGAGCAACCCGAAGCTCTCCAATCACCTGTACGTTCGTCGACTTCGAGAAGGCGTACGATTCAGCTGATCGACAGACCCTCTGTAACATCTTGGAAGAACGAGGACTTGATCAAAAGACATTAAGACTCATCAAGGAAAGACATACTGATTTTACAGAAGAGAGGACCATTAGTAAGGGCTTGTGGCCACCCCACTCTCCCGACTTGTCACCGTGTGACTTCTACCTCTGGTGGTTTCTAAAGGCTAGAGCCTACTGCAACAGTCCCAGAACACTTGACACATTAAAAAATGACATATGTGAAGAAATTTCGAACATTCTTCAAAGACTACTGAAAAGTGTTTTCCTTAACACGCTTTGACGTGCACAACTTTGCTCGGATGTTGGAGGAGAACGTTTTGAACACAGACTTTAAATTCCTTTCTAAAATATGTTTATTGTACTAATAAAATTAAATCTGTTACTTATACTGTTAATTACATAGTTAATAACGAAACTATATAACAAAAATGTAAGAAAGCGATGATGTACGTTGATTTTTTCCATTCGTATCCCTTCCAGCGTAGGGGCCAGTTTTATGTGTGCCACCCTGTATCTCAGATCTATTAAGGAAAATAAGAGTGATCCAGCGTTCTTACAGTTCTTTCTGAGATATGAAAGGACATACAGAAAACTGCTGCAGGGACCAAACGAATCCAACATGATAAGACGCTACACAACTCAACCAATAAAAGGAAAGCAATTTGGAATGTAGCAAACCAAGAAATTTGTATCACAAAGCGAAATCAGAGGAACATAAAACTTCAGCTATATAGCAGCCAGACTGCAAGAGAAGCTAACAAAAATGCAACATACAGCAACAAATAATTACTTGCCATACACAGTGCCACTGGGGAGGAAGTCGGTACGATTGTACAGACATTTAAGAATAAAGTTTCCGCAGATGTTGATCACCTTCCAATGTGTCTACTAAGGAACTGCATTGTTGTTGTTGTGGTCTTCAGTCCTGAGACTGGTTTGATGCAGCTCTCCATGCTACTCTATCCTGTGCAAGCTTCTTCATCTCCCAGTACCTACTGCAACCTACAACCTTCTGAATCTGCTTAGTGTATTCATCTCTTGGTCTCCCCCTAGAAGCACAAAAACACCCTTAACAGACATCATAAATGAGTTCTCATCAGGTTGTCTCGCCGATTGCCTGACGTAAGCAAAAGTCCTTCCCATGCATAAAAAACGTGATACAGAAAACACAGGTGACAACAGACCAGTTTTATTGCTGTCTTACTTTTCAAAAAAATGATAGAAATTATTATGAAAAACAGACTTACGGGTTATTCTAATAAATGGTAACTTGGGTGCAAAGAGCAATTTGGCTTGAGGTCTGGAGAGTGAACAGTAGAAGCTAAAGCAAAATTTACAAAAGTAGTTTTAGCAGCTCTAGGTAAAGGAGAACAAGTAACAGATATTTTCCTAGACCTCAGTGAAGCATTTGACACGATTGATCATGAAATACTTCAAGGTAAAATTGAAACACTAGTGATTAATGAATGATTTGGTCTTACCTAGCAGACAGAGTACAGAGATATCCCAGATTTCAAGTGGCCCTAATTATATGGTGAAACATCCTTCAGATCACCAATATGTCAACAACAGAGTGTGTCAGGCCAAACACTGTTTCTCATTTCCATTATGACTTCCCACTGTTGGTCACACTAGGATAAACTGTGTTACTTGCTGCTGATAGCATTATAGTAATTACAGATAGGACACCAGAAATACTAGAAGTAAAAAACGAAAAGGACTTGAGTCGTTGGGTAACTGGTCAGATAACAATAAACTTCTACACAAATACGAAAGATAATATAACAAAACTTAAAGAATGTGGTGAAACCATAGACTGTGTAGCTGGCACATAATTCTTAGGTATCCATGTCGAACAACTATTAAAATGGTGTTAACATATCCGCATACTTGGACCAAGAATTAGCACAGCATGCAATGCCTTATGAATATTAACCACAGTGTGTAATGGCTCACGCCTAATAGTTTAGTGTTAAAAAGCTCGTTTATTCGTTTTCCGTGAAGCAGCCGTGTTGCCAGCACGGTGAGTTGAGATGCTCTCAGCTCTGCGGCGCTGCGTTTGCGGTGTGTTTACCAGGGCAGCATGCCGGCGTGCCATCTATCGGCGACGATCAGCAACAGTGCACTCGGGAGCACCACTCGTATTTCTTCACCTCATTTCCAATTTAGAACTTTGACAGGAAACTCTTAGAGGTAATAAAAAATTGCTTGGTGTGTCTTAATGTTTAGTTATAGCTTTTTTACTAATAAAAATGCTGTACGTGCCCCTGTCTGTACAAGGTTTGTGGCGAGAATTTCTTACACCCAGGCATAAGTTTGGTAGTGTATTCTACATATTCGGTCAACTCCAGTAACGTTTTTCAAGGAAATTTTAATGTTCGTCAATTTTGAAACGACGTGGTTTATGAAACCGCGTCAAACGTTGTAGCCGAAGCTTGGCATGCTGCACTTGGTAGGACAATGCAGATTTATTTGTGAATACGCGAAACATCTTGCTTATTGGATTAGGATGTGGAGCTGTGCGTAATTCTCGCAGTCCCCTGTCTTAATGCAGCAGCTGACAGTGCGCATTTCCACATTGCTGTGAGACCAACCTTCAGCTCCTGACCAGTTAACGTTGACCAGCATACCTCGATACTAAAAGTCATAAGTGGTAATCGTAGTGCTTCCCAACTTACTTTTTCGCACAAATCGGAGGCTCAGTATACTCGCCTAGTGTTGTAAACACTACCGAGTAGGCCAGGTTATTTTCGCTCTCCTATTTATTTCGTTCCCCGCCCATATATTTTTTTCCTTTATTGATTCTCAATTCCCCCCCGAAGGGGGTGGGCTGGCAGCAGCTTAGTACGCTGCTCTACAGACTTTTATTTTAAAAAATGGAAGAAGAAAAGAAACAAGAAAAACAGGCGATAAAACGGTGACATAAAGTGTAAAATGCGGAAAGTTAAAACAGAAACCAAAAGGGGTTGGCAATGTTAATAAAAGACACAGGAATCAGACAAGTAACATAGTACATACGCAATTAAAAAAAAAAAAAAGAAACACGGCGACAGTCTGGTTTCTGTTCGCAAGAGATAAAAAGCACACCCAGTGACAGTATGATGGCCGTTCGCAACACTTCCCAAAAAAAACACAACACGGAACACTCACTGTAAAACACTGCACGAAAAGGGCGGCACAAAGATGACACTCCCGAGCCAAAGGTAGATGGGAGGGGGGGACCTGGAGGAGGGGGAAGAACAAGGAGGGAGGAAGGAAAAAAACGAAAAGGGGTGGGGAACCAAGGAGGGAGAGGACTAATAAAGGGGGGGAGGGGCAGGGCAGACGCGAGAGGGAATGAGAGGAGGCAGAGGAGGGAAATGCAAAAGGACTCGAGGGAGAGAAGAAGGGGGCAGAGAGAAGGGAGATGGGGACGAAAGACGATGGAAGGGGGGAGAGGGAGCCCGGGAAAAGAGGGGGAGTGAGGATCAGAGTTGATAGGAGGGATAAATGGAGAAAGAGAGGACATCATCCAGGAGGGGTAGTTGATGGGAGCCACGTTGGGAAAGGAGATGAAGGGTGTAGCGATGGAGGGTAGGGGGGACACAACAGTGAAGACGTGGCAGAGGGCGGGGATGGGAGAGGAGAGGAGCAACCAGGGGGTGAGGGGGATCAAGGTGGCGGGAGGTTTAGAGGATGCGGATATGTTCGAGGAATAGGAGCAGATGGGGGAAAGGAATGATGTCATAGAGGATCCTCGTGGGGGGCGGGAGGCGTATACGGAAGGCAAGGCGGAGTGCATGACGCTCAAAGATCTGGAGGGACTTATAGAATTTGGGGGGGGGGGGGCGTTATCCAGGCAGGACTGGCATAACAGAGGATGGGACGGATTAAGGATTTGTAGGTGTGGAGGATGGTAGAGGCGGGCAACCCCCATGTCCAGCCAGAGAGGAGTTTGAGGAGTCGGAGGCGGTCCCGCCCATCCAGTCGATAGTCATTATCTTCAAATCCCACAAATGAAAGAACTCATCCTTAGGTTCAATGAGTTTTATTTGTTTGTTGCTTGTGCATAACTGTAGAGTTGCTCTATTTGAATCTGAAGCACATTTTGATGTGTAATTGATTTGGGAAACAGTTCTAACAATCAATATCCTTTAATTGGTCTTATGATAAGTTAATCTTCCGACTTTGGTACGTTGCGGGACCAGGTCTGGAGAAGACGGCACGAGGTGTAATGGCGGAAAAGACACTTGGCCGGCTGCACGTAGTGTACCGGAGAGGCGCGAGAGGGCAAGAGTTGCCGGCCGCAGTACCAACTGCCGCAGACAGATGGCAGGTCGAGTCCCTGCCAGCAAAAGTATGGCCGTCATCACATCTGCACAGGTTAGAGCTGACTGCAGTTCGTGACATGTTCATTTAAAGTAGGAGATATTGGGTATTTTCGTCTTGAATGAACCGACAATGCTGTGCTTTTAGTTGTACTTTTGAAGGCAAGAAGAGAGGGATGCAGCATGAAGAATAACATGGCTGATGAACATCTGCAGAGCAAACTGGCAGAATAGAAAAGCAACTGCTTTTATGTAAAGTAAGTGCAATTTTCAAGCATTAATGTGGATTAGAAAATTTAAGATTCCGCACCGAGTATTGGTGGTTTCATTTGGGAAGTTGTAGCGGCATGGAAATTGGGGAAGCAAACGAGACTCTTCCATTCTTTTGCTGCGTTTGCTCAAGAGATAGGATTATAGCTGAACAGGAGGAGAAAATTAGAGCCCTTCAGGCTGATTTGGACAGAGCGAGGGGGGAACTGAAGAGGTTAAGGGGGGAGGAGGGTAAACAGCGGTGGGAAGTGGTAGCTGGGAACAGGGGCTTCAGAAAGAGGAGAGTGTCTGACAGTTTCCCAATTGGCACAACCGATAGATTTGCCTTGCTGCCACAGTTAAGTAAGGAAGAGGCTCCAGTAGAAGTAGATGTAGTTAGGATGCAACAGAATCTCACTAGGAAACTAACTGTTTCAAAAAAAGTAGAAAGTAAGAGGAAAGTTCTGTTGCTAGGTAGCAGCCTTGGAAGAGGTGTGGGCCAGCTTTTTCAGGAAAAATTAGGTGACAGGTACCAGGTCACAAACTTTTTCAAGCCAAGTGTAAGTCTTAGCCAGGTGGTAGAGGATGTAGGTTCCTTACGCAAGAGATTCACAAAGCAGGATCGTGTGATGATAGTGGGTGGAGTGGGAAACAGTGTCGATAGGGATCAGAGCTACAGTATCGAGTGTGACCTGGTGAAAACAGCCTCGGCAATGACCCGTACCAATGTTGGGCTGGTGCCTGCTTTTGTGCGGCACGATCGGCCCCAGTTGAACCGCTCCGTCAGGAGGGTAAATATGGAGTCGGATCAGTTGCGTAGGGCGGCCACTCTGTCAGACATTGGATTGGTTACTGTCGAGGCTATCGATAAGGGGGGATTTCTCGAGGCATGGCCGACACCTCAATAGGAAAGGGAAGGGTAAACTGGCAGGGTTGTTTGCGAAATCCATGAGGGGGGACACTAGTACTCATGGATGTACCTCTGTTTTAGACTAATATCAGTGTCCAATGAGAAGTTCTGGCAGGCAGGTGCAAAAGAGGTCCAAAACACACAAAATTCTCACAACAGTAAAGTAAATAATGATGTTACCATATTTAACCAAAATATTGGTAGATTAAAGAAAAAAGTAGATTCTCACAAAAGTAAAGTAAACAGTAATGTTACCATTTTTCACCAAAATAACCCGGGATTGAAGAATAAAGTAGATGAGCTCCTGGTTTGTTGAGACAACATTCGATCTGATAATGTAGTAGTTATACAATGCCTGTCTGAGCATCACATTGTGTCTGATATGGAAAAGTTAAATATCAGTGGTTATAAACTATCTGCACATATGAGTAGAGAGAACCAGGTGGGAGGAGGATTGGCCACATATGTCAAAAGTTATCACTGTGTAGAAAGCTTAGATACAAAAAAGTTTTGTCTAGAGCAACATATAGAAGCATGTGCCTGTCAACTTAAACTGAAGGAGGGCTCTTTTATAATTGTAACAGTATATAGGTCCCATTCAGGAAACTTTCATTTATTCCTGGAAAACTTGGATGCCTTGTCATGCTATCAATCAGGTATGGGAAAGTAAATTATTATTTGTGGGGACTTCAATGTTGATTCACTGAAAGAGTGTAATAGGAAGAATGACCTGGTAGTCTTGCTCAGTTCTTTCAATTTGACATCTGTCATTAATTTTCCCACTCGGGTAGTAAAGGACAGCAGCACATTGATAGATAACAATTTTATAGACCAAGATATGTTTAAAAACATAAATTATTGTCGTGTTGAGAATGGCCTTTCTGATCTTGATGCTCAGCTAGCTACAGTATATGACATAGCTCCATTCAGTAATTCAAAACTACCCTCCAAAGTTGCGCGTTCAATGAATGACTCAACAATTAGAAATTTCAGACAAAATCTTCAGCAGTTAGACTGGGATGAGGTGTACAAGGAACCCGATGCTAATTTAAAATATAACTTATTTCATGATACGCTTGTAAGAGGATTTGAAAACTGTTTCCCCAAGTAAGTAGTTAAATGTAATTATAAGAAACCATGCAAAAAACCTTGGCTTACTAAAGGAATAAAAATATCTTGTAACCACAAAAGGGAACTGTATCTAACAACAAGAAAGAGTAATGACCCAGAAACAGCCTAATATTATAAAAACTACTGTGCTACATCAAGAAAGGTTATTGAAAAGTACAGAAGCATGTGCTTCATGTCTGAGATTAATACCTCTGATAACAAAATCAAAAAAATTTGGAATATTATTACAAGGGAGACAGGGCAACCAAGAGTACAGGATGATGGCATCACCATCAAAGAGAATGGAAACTTGATAAACAACAAGCTGGAAGCCGAAAACAGTTTGAATATTCATTTTTTAAATGTTGTAGAGAAAAGAGGTCTTACCCACACCATTTGATACAATTGAAATTAAACCAACCTCTCCTTCTGAAATTAGGAAGATAATAAACTTTCTCAGGAATAAAAGTTCACATGGCATTTCCAGCAGGATAATAAAAGCTCGTTCCCAAGAAATAAGTGGGATTCTTAGCCACATATGTAACAGCTCTCTGAAGCAGGGTATTTTCCCAGATAGACAGAAGTATGCGACTGCATAAAAAAAAGGGGGCTATGTCTGATGTCAACAACTACCGCCCAATCTCTCTTCTGACTGCCTTGTCCAAAATTCTTGAAAAAGTAATGTATTGTAGAGTAGTCTACCGTATCTTCCTTCGTCGTCGGCGTTGTCATTGTTACTGTGAGGCACCGTTACACCAAGTGGAAAGGCGCGCCGATCTTAGAGCACGAGATATGGTAACCTTAAGTCACTGACAACACACAACGGTCACGGTAGCACCTGATTCCAGAATAGCTGCAGTAGTTACGATCTACCAGCTACCCCCTCTTGACCAGGTCTCCAAAAATTAACTTGTAACGAGATTGTCATAAAGACCATCCATAAAGGCTTCGAACAACGATGAGAAATGTTACAGTTTATGGAATAATAACAGATATGACCAAACTGTCTTGTGTCTTCTGTTTTATTTAACGTAACTTTGTTAACAGTTTTATTTCGCATTCACCACTCATTCACACTCTGATGCCTGAACCCAAACTCCCGAGTTCCATGGAAACCCTTTGATGAACAGCGCTGGTTGCTAGACACCAACAGTCAATGATAATGATACAGTATTTTGTAATTGACTCTTCTAGTTAAGCCACCGCCTCCACGAATGTTTGTTGGGCGTAAGACAATTACACACTTCTCTTTCCGATCTGCAATTATTAAGAGGTCGCGTAAAAGTTGACGTTTTTGTCCTTTTCATAAATTGGAGCCCGCTCTCCGCAATATATTTAAAAAAAAAAAAAGGTCTTAATACCGGCGTCCCTCGTGGGATGCGAATAGATTTATCCCAGAATTGACCGCCCTGTAGGTGTACTCAATTTAATGACCACACTTCGCTATCCGCAATTTCGTGTAACTAAATGCCCTTTTGTTACTCTGATTGTATACCGTAGTTATTTTAAACTCGTCCCTACATTTTTTCACTACGCAGAATTAGCACTTCTTTACTTGTTTATTTCTAAGAGTAAACCAAAAAAATGACGCCGTATCATCGGCTTCGTCGATATAGAGCAAAACAGCTCAATATGCCCAATTTTACCTCTTCTTATAGGATCGGCTACCTTACTCATTAATTTACTACATATTATTTCCAATTACACCAAACAGGTATCGCCGTTATATTTTAATTGTATTCAAAAGCATGTTATTATTATTATGACCGACCAAATCGTAACAAATCGCGTGGCGTGCGTTTTTAACGATAGCTTTACTCTCTCCCATCCACTATTCATGCAGTATATTATGTAAATATACAGACAGGACTGAAAGCTCGATCTCTCTACCGCAACCGATTGAGGCAAATACGCTATTCAAGTTCCATTACATCTATCTTGACCCGTACTGTTGCAAGGGGGCATCGTGCGTGCCGATACCTTCGGCCTCGTGCGGGCCGGTGTTGATATCTCGATCAGCGTCGGCAACCTACAACAGTTAGGTTTGTCATCGTTTTGGATCCGATAGGGCATATATCGGATGCACAGTGTAGGGTGATGTTGGCGATTGGTTTGTGCGTCAGTGGGCGAGCTCGTCGGTTTGCCTGCCGTGGACTGTCGGACGGCTCTGAAGGCAGCTGGTAATTTCCAGTCAACGTCGCTGAGACGCAGGGGCTTGCCGACGTTTGTCGCTTGTCGGTGTATGTTAGCTTGCCGTAGCTGGTCATGCCCTAGCTGGTAGCGTGTTTGGCCGCTTATGCTCCCACCTATGGTTGTGATCGTAGTTTCCCAGAGTAAGAATGAAAGGATTGTTCGAGTGTCTCGATTTCCTGTATAGTCATGAGGCATGTTTTTTGAATACTTCCTTGAGGGTTTCAAGGCGGTATTCATTGTGAAGGTTCACGGTGTGTGTGTAGCGTGGAGTGTTGCTAATGATTTGCAGCACTTTCTTCAGCAGGTGGCGCAGTCGTGTTGGAGCTGCATATCCCCAGATGGGAGCTGTGTACGTCATCAGAGGTCTAATCAGTGTCACATATACGGACCTCGACACCGTCCTATTCAGTGTGCTTTCCCCTGTCGAGCATTGGGTAGAGTTTTTTGAGCCTCGCGTGTGCTCTGTTGGCAACATATTCGATGTGGTCCCCCCGTGTAAGTTTCCGGTCCAGCCAGACACCGAGATATCTGACTTTCTCTTGGAAACGCATTGGGTGTGTATGTAGTGTTATCTGTCTACTGTGTTGATATTTGCAAAGTACTTTTGGTCCGCTCGTAAACACAACTGCTTCCCACTTGTCGACATTTACTTTAATACGCCACCATTCCACCCGAGGCTCGACAGTTCTGAGTGCCGTCTGTATTCGTGAATTAATGTTCGACAGTTTGTTCCAGTCAGCCACCACCACTGCCATCATCTACACAACCCCCTCCGCCGCCGCCGCCACTATCACGTTGTGTGCCGCATCACTCCCCCCTCAGTCCATCCCCCCACTCCTCACTCTCCCATCACCCTCACTTTTTGTCCCCCCATCCCCGGCTCCTCCCTCCCGCGCCCCCTCTGATCCCTCCCCTCCACTCCCTCCCTCTGCTCCTTCCGTTTCTGCGGCCCCCGCCAGGGTGGTCGCCCGGTGGGCTACAGCCCGTGCTCCACTCTCCCCTTCGCCCTCATCGTCATCTACGTCATCGTCATCGCCATCGCTTTCGCCCTCACCATATCCGGCGCCGACTCCAGCACCGGGAGCTGCCACTCCACGCCACCTTCCAGTTGCTCCAGGCCCCCACACCGCCTCTGCCGCCGTCAAACGCCCCAGTGCCACCCCTGTCTCCTCTGCACCTAAAAAGGCTCCGCCCTGTCCCCGTCCCGAGCCCATGGTGCCATGCGTGTCTCCCCACCTGTCCCTGCCCCCTCCTCCTCCTCCTCCTCCTCCTCTACCCCCTCCTCCTACCACTATCTCCTCTCCCGTCCTGATCCCTCCCTTCTTGAGGCCCGGAACCTCACCCTATTCATTCAACAACATTTTCTTGGTGGCCCCATCTCCCGCCTCACTCCTCACCGTGACTCGGTCCTTATCTCCTCCTCCAGCTCTACCCTTCACACCGATATCCTTTCCCGCATCCCCGTCACCCGCTTTGGCCCTAATGCCTCCCTCACCCCTGCCCCTTCCCCACCTCCCTCCCGCCGACCCTCACCGCCGTTATCACTCGGCTCTGTCCGACGATCACAGAGGAGGAGATGTTCGCGGAACTCGAGTCGCATCCCCATGTGGATGTGGGTGCACTTCGGCGCATTCACAAATCTGTTGGCCCCACCTGCCTTATGCGGGTTTTTTTCCAAACATGCCCCCTCCATAGACCATCTCCTGAAGGAGGGTGCCCTCCTCTTTAACCAACATTACAAAGTTGGCCCCTCCCGTTCCCCTTCTCGATCCCTCTGCTGCCAGAGGTGCTTGTGGTATAATGCACAACCGACATCTGAGTGCCGCCATGCCCCCACCTGCCTGCACTGTAAGCAAGCACACTTCCTACGGCAGTGCCCTAACCTTCAGTCCCCTCCCTCCTGTAACACCTGTAACCTCCCTCATCCTACGTACTCCCAAAAATGTAAGGCCCGACCCCCTCCTGCCACTCCTGAACTCACAGTCTCTGTCTGCCCTCTGGACGCCCTCACCCCTCCTGGCAATTCCCTTCACCCCCCCCCCCTACCTCTGAGGACATCATCAGATTCCTTACCATCGTCCTCCAAAACGTTCACCCTTTCCAGCACCCCCACACCCTCCAACAGATATCCCTCGCCGCCTGTTCCGTCTTCCACCTAAAAATGTATGCCACCTACTCCCACAACCAGGCCCCTTTCACCTTTTCCCGTCTCGACACCCTCGTTTAAATCCTTGTCATAGCGTGACAGCACCGTATCCTGTTCGACAACATCCGCTCCCTTCCTCCCAACAAGAACCTCTTCCTGCACACCCTTGCCACCCACCACGTGGATGCCTTCCTCCTAAATGAAACCTTCCTCCAACCCCACCACACCATCCACACTTCGCCCTACCTCCTTCAATGCTCCGATAATCCCCTCCCGATTGCACATGGCGGAGTTGCCATTGGTCACCACCGCCAGATCCCCGTTCGGCTCCAACCTCTCCTTCCCGACCTCACCGAACACCTGATCCTTAGTCTCTTCTTCCCCGGCCTTACCGTCTCCTGTGCCACCATCTATGTCCGCCCTAACGCCCCTATTCCTTTCGATTTCCTCTCCCACATTGACCGTACCTTCTCCTCCTACGTGATCGCCGCTGACCTCAACATCCACAGTCGTTCCACCGCCCAGTTACGGCGGTGGCATCGGTTCCTCTCCTCCCTCCAAGGCGACGTCATCCCCATTCCCCAGCACACCCGCCCCAAATCCAACTCCAATCCTCCCCTAACCTCCTTGGCTGCATAGCGGTGGATGTCCTGGACCCCATTGGTAGTGACCATCTCCCTGTCCTCCTCACCGTTTCAGACGGTCGTCGCCCCTGCCCCGACCCTCGTAATGACCCTCCCCCGAAGTACGTCAATGATTATTCCCATGCCGACTGTAATGTCTACCGGGATACCCTCTCCACCCAGGTCGATAGCCACCCTTTCACCTACCACCACCCTGACGACGTTACCGATGCTGCCTCCTTTCTCCAGCAGACCTTGTCTCAGGCCATGGAGGCCCACGTCCCTACTGTCCCCATCCACCCCCACCATCCTACCTTACCCCCACAGGCCGTCCTCCTCCTCCGTGAATCCCGCCATCTCTACCGTGCCTTCGGCCACACACGTGACCCGGACACACTACGCAGCCACCGGCAACTCCAGCGACACATCCGTAACCTTCTCGCGGCTAAGAAATGCCGGGACTGGCGACAGACATGCACCTGTTTAAATGCTACCCTTCCTATAAAGTCATCCAGGTTCTGGTCAGCCTTCCGTCGCCTTACCGGAACTAAACCCTCGCCCTACTATCCTCTTCTCCATGATGATCACACCTTCCCTGACACCCTTAGTAAGGCCAATCACTTTGCCTCCTACCTCCCCAAAGTCTTTCCCATCCCCGATGATCCCCAGTTCGATTACTCCCTCTTACCAGGTGTCCGCGATCGAAGTGACACCTGTGTCCCTCCCCTTGCACCTGGTTTCCAGTACTTGGACAACATTGCACACACGGAACTCAATGCCCCTATCACTACACAGGATCTCATTGCTACACTCCGCACAAAATGCAACACCGCTCCTGGTCACGGTCGTGTCACCTTCCTCCACCTTCGTGAAGCTCCTGTCTCTTTTCTCTCCACCCTGGCCAGGCTCTACAATGTACTCCTTACTCCTGTCCACCGGTTACTACCGCGACCTGTGGAAAACCTCCTGTATCCTGATGTTCCTTAAACCTGACAAATCGCCGTCCGCCATCTCCTCCTACCGTCCCATCAGCCTTACCTCGGTCTTCAGCAAGGTCCTGGAATCTATCCTCACCCGACACATCCACCAGCATCTCCGCCAGTACCGCCTCCTTCCCTTTACCCAGTGTGGCTTTCGGCCGTCCTTTTCTTCCGATGACCTTCTCCTTCACCTCACTCGTCTCCTTTCCGAACAGCTTAATTCCCGTCCCTCCACAATCTTCCTCTCCCTGGACCTCGAACGTGCCTTTGACCGCGTATGGCATTCCAGTCTCCTCTTCAAGCTCCAAACCTTCACCCTTCCCATTAACTATTTCCGTCTGATCGGCTCCTTTCTCTCCCACTGTCCTTCCTATGTCACCATCCATAACACATATTCCTACACCTTTTCTCCCTCTGCCGGTGTGCCCCAAGGCTCCATCCTCTCCCCCCTACCGTACCTTTTGTATATGGCGGACATGCCGCAGCCAACACCCCCCTACACCTTCTCCAGTTTGCCGATGAAACTGCCTTCCTTGCCCTCGACCCCACACTGCAGTGTTTCAACACCTTCTCCAATCCCATCTTGACTGGTTCACCGCTTGGTCAACCCAGTGGTTGCTTAAGGCCAATCCCTCCAAATCCCAGGCGATCATTGTAGGCAAAACCACCCCTTCCTTCCGCCTCCTCAGTTTATATCTAACCATCTATGGCGGTCCTATCGCCCTCACCCCCACCTTTAAGTACCTTGGCGTCACCCTCGACCGTCGCCTCTCCTGGACCCCCCCGTCTCCGGACAATCCATGCCAAGGCACGCTCCCGATTCCGTCTCCTCAAGTTCCTCTCCGGCTATACGTGGGGTCTGGACCCCTCCAGCATCCTCCACACCTATAAATCGCCCTATCCTCTGTTACGCCCACCCGGCCTGGATCTCCACCCTGACTACCTTTCACAAATCCCTTCAGATCCTTGAACACCATGCTCTCCGCCTTGCCTATCGCATCCGTCTCCCCTCCCTCCCACGGATCCTGTACGACCTAATTCCGTTCCCTACCTCCTCCTTTTCCTCGAACGGATACAGATCCCCCACCCCTCTTCCCCCGGGCTTCCCCTCCCCCTTCCTCCCTTACTTCCTCCCCCCCATCTCCGCTGCCCTTGGCATCTCTGCTCTCCCCTCTCCCTCTCCAACCCCCCTCCACCTCTCTTGGCAGGTCCTCGGACTCGTACACGCTCAGTGGACATTCGCGCGCTGTAGATCATCTCGTTTGTGTGCCTTTGTGTTTGTGTTTAGTGTTCTTTCGCCGTCACGCCACCACCGTTCACCTGTGCCGTCGCAGTCGTCTGTGTTTCGTGCGCCGTGTCAACAGGTTTTAGTGTTTTTTCTTGTCCAGCGTGACTGGCTTCGAGTATATTGTTTTCCGTGTCTACAGTTTTTGTCCGCCATTTTTATTGTATTATCTGCACCTCCTTTATGTCATATATTGTACCACTCACGGCTGAAGAGCAGCGTACTATGCTGCTGACAACCCACCTTTGTACAAGGTGTTTAAAATAACAATAAAGAAAAAAAGAATTCTTTGTTGCATGTTCCGTATGAAGCCACTGATCAGTTTTAGCAGTGCATTAGACGGTTGAGTGTACTTCTTTATTAGACACGGTAAATGTACAGCGGAAGTCAATGCATTATCAGCTCACAGTGGGCCGAAATTTGGCTTTACTCTACCTACACAGAGATTTATTCTCTGCAGCTCTCGCCTGCCATCTGTCGGCGACAATCCGTACTACTCGAGTCCGGCTTTTCTCCATAGCGGGCGGCTGCTGCTCTCTCGCGTCACTCCTCTACACTACGTGCAGCTGGCCGAGTTAGAATCACAGTCTTCTGCCTGGCTGGATTTCCAAAGCTGAGCTCAACGAACAGACTGGCGCCGTAGGCGAAAGAAAAAATTGTCATTTCAGTACAGGAGCGAGGGAAGACTAATCCCGAGCCAGTTGGTACGAAAGCTGATATTCTTGGCATTTCAGCGGAATTTTGCGTCATAATTCGATAGTTCCACTGGATGAGACGAAACGCGGGAAGAATTTTTGAGTGAATCCCCCTGCTTGGGCTGACAGCATCGTGCTGTTTACATACGGTCCACCGAAACCTGGAGAATAGTCGAAGTAAGGATCTAAAATAGGAAGTTTGAAAGTATGCTAGAAATTCGATACAAAAAAATAAACAAGATGCAACAAGGGAAAAAGACGCAATTTGCGGCTGTGATGGAGATGTGTTGCAAGAAGGATATGTATGTGTAGCCAAGCCGTGGTCGATAGATCGACCAAGAAAGTTCCTAGCTGTAGTTGAAAATACGGAAAATTATGAGTACATCTCTCCACGCTGTGTACTTCACCCGCAATCACTCAATCACATGGCGAAATTATTTGTAATGAACAATTCTGAGGCACGAATTAATGCATCCGAGCCCTCCAAAAATTATTAATTACGATCATCGCTGATGCTGAACGCAGCTAACACTTTTTTGTTTGTTACCATATCTAACGAGCACCTTACCAATGGAAAAAGAAACTTACTGACGAGTAGAAATGTTAGTTTAGACGTAAGAAAGAGAGTCATGAAAACCTATGTGTGGAGTACAGCCCTTTACGGATGTGAAACTTGGACTAGTGGAAAAGAAGAAAAGAGAAGATTAGAGGCATTCGAAATGTGGTGCTACCGGAGAATGGAAAAAATCAGCTGGCGAGACAAGGCTACAAACGAAGATGTCCTCAGAAGAGTGAAAGAAAACAGATCTCTTTGGCGAAATATACAGAAAAGAAGAATAACCTTCATAGGTCACATTTTACGGCATAACAATTTCATTAAGAGAATATTAGAAGGAATCATTGAAGGAAGAACTCGCCGAGGACGACCTAGATTAAGCTACATTCAACAAGTAATAAATGACATCGGGTGCCAGACCTATGCAGATATGAAGAAGAAAGTTGACAAAAGAACGGAATGGCGTGCTGCTGCCAACCAACCTGTGGGTTGATAACCGAAGAAGAGAAGAAGACCTTACCACAAAACTTTATGGGTATGAAGTATATCATTTACATATAATCAAAAGATGTGGCCACTTATTGCAATTCTGTTAGAAAATTAAAAATAACTAAATGATATTCCTGCGATAATGTATGTTACTTCCAATATTTTCCTGCTAAACTTGTCAATGCGAAGTAAAATAAGCAGCGCTTGAATACTGCAGTGTTGCTCGGTGTCGCCAACAGATGTCAGCTCAAGACGCTGTTACAGAAGATATGGCTTTGCTTTTAGCATGGCCATCTAGGAACAAGGCCGCTACACTGTCTTTGGAGTCGCTCGTGATGTAAGTACTCGGGTCATAACAAACACAAGGCAACATGTGCTGTCGTGGTTGATTCGCATGTGTAGCCGTTATATGATTGTGAATTGAAATGTTAGTGTAAAAGTGTTCATAGTACTTCAACATATAAACATGCCACGTAGATGCTGTATGCCTACTTTCCACAATTTTCCACCGTTTTACAATTTAAGCACCATTTTATCACCTGTTTTTCTTGTTTCTTTTCTTCTTACGTTTTTAACGTCTGTAGGCTGCAGAGCAGCGTACGGCGGGGGGATCGAAATGCAGTAAAGGAAAAAAAGAAGACTTTATGCATGCTTGTAGAGGCTATTAAACTGCTCGGGAAAGAGTCAGTACATTCCATTTCCCTCGTGATGAAGATGCATGGAGATAATGGATAAGAGCAGTTCACCGTGATAATTTCATCCCTTCAGATCACTCTGTGGTAAGTAGCAGCTTTAGTAAATAAACCTATGAAATGGTTCTGTTTAGTCTGAGTGTTAATTGTAATTTATAAACATAACCTGTATACATAGGCCAAACTTTTCTCATATTAACGTAACGTAATCCATTATTTTTAACAGATTTGTGAGCTGCATTTCCATGCACACGAAATAGAAAGAAGTACATCGTCATATGATGCTAAGACTGGAAGATTAATTACACGCCTCTTGATCGTCCACGTTTAAGGAAAGGTAAGTTGGTCGTTTACGGACTTAAGTTAGGTTATATAATTATTGGATGAATCTCTTACACTCCTGGTTTATATGGTAAGGTACTGAGAATTAATATTTGTTTATAGGTGCAATACCAGCACTATTGCCAGCATGTCCTGATTATTTATCTACACCATAAGAAGGCAATATCTTTCTTTTCGTTGAAGGTATTATGTGATAAAATTAATAGTAGTCATTTGAATGAGTGGACCTGTGTCAAAAAGTTGAATGGTGTGTATTTTCTTTTAATTAGTGAAATGCCATTTTTGAGAGTTCTGTGGTATGTTACAATTAACGCAAGTCTCACTTTCACTGTCCATGTCAATGATTAACAGCTTGGTCAAATAGGGAACATAAAGTTTCTAGTAACCATAAGTACCAAAACACAGTTAGCTAATATTCTTAATATTGTCGAGTTAAAATTTAGCAACAGAGAAGATCAGGAACCTAATGAGAGTATTGATTTCATAACCACTATTTTGAATAATTTATCTGAAAACTTGCCAGATAAACATGAAATTATAAACGTTATGGAAGAACAGATTCCATTGCTAAAATGCAAGAAGAAAATTGCAAGATATTCGTGGGATATTTTAGTTTTGTGGTCATTAGTTCATTCTATTTCTCCTCAGTGTTACAAGTTTTCAAGAAGCAGTGGTATAATAACTATGCCTAGCCCTGCTACTCTGACTAGAATATGTGGTGGATTTGCTAGTAATACTGCTCTTGAACAAGTTCCTGCACATTTTCTGGGATACATAACTAGGACAGTAATATTTTTAACTGAAGAAGACCGGGCGGTCTCCTCTCGATGCATGAAATCCATTTAAAGTCACAAATGGGCTACAAAGGGGGAAACGTAGTTGGCCAGGCCTACAATAGTAGTGAATTTGCATCCGTAGCCTACATATTCGTGGTGCGTGGTTTGGATACACAGTACACCGATGTAGCTCATATTCTGCCGGTCAAAGTCTTGCAGGCTCCTGCTCTTTTCACCTTCCTTAAAGATATTGTATTGAAGTTAGAAAACATAGAGTTTGAAGTTGTTGGTATTGTATCTCATAATAATAACATTAATAAGAAAGCTGTATCTTACTTCAGTGATCCATCCGAACTTCGACACTCTTCTCCAGGTGCTGGAAGTAGGCTATTTTATTTTCTTATCGATAGTGTGCACCTATCAAAATGCATAAGAAACAACTGGCTGAATCAGAAAGAAGAGATTATAGAGCTTCCGGATTTTAATTATGAGCCCGGGTGATGGTTTTGCGTCTTTCAACAGCTTGAAATCTCTTCATTTGCTGTAAAAGGCAAATTTATTGACATTTGCAAACAAGCTATGTCTTAAATCACTGTATCCCTGAACCATAGAAAGGCAGAATGTAAAACTTGCTCTTCATATTTTTGACCATACAACAGCTATTGCTCTGAGAGAATTAGGCTCTAAACACAATACTGAATACTGCAACTTTCATTGAGATCATTTGCAAGTGGTGGATGCAGTTAATGTAAAAACATTATTAAAAGGTCAAAGGTTATTAAATAGGATTCAGCAGCCAATAACCAGGAATTCTAAGCACATACTGGAGTTCCTACTTCAGTTTGCAAATTGGTTAATAAAGGAAAATTCTCAGGGTTTAATTGGTCTTAGCAGATAAACACATTTAGCTCTTAGGCATACCACTCTCACATTGGTGGATCTGGCTAGGTATTGCGACAATGAGAAAAAGAGGCAATACTTTCTAACAGGCAAGGTTCAAACTGATGACCTGGAAAGCAGGTTTGGTAAATTTTGTCACATGAGTGGTGGTAATTACCATGTGTCAATTAGACAGATTTTTGAGACAGAAAGACTCTGAGGGTATGAAGCTATGTATCATTAATATTAAAGTCCCAAAAATGGGTGGTGTTGTAATTGCCAAGGATGACATTTTTTCTACTGAGACAGATATAAATGACCTCCCAGGAGTGACATATAATGAAGAGTTAAATGTAGTTGTGGAAGATGTTGATATACAGGAATTGGATGAGTATGTGTGGCCTGTACTCCACTACATAAGTCGTTACTGCTCATATGCAGTCATTAAGAAACTTAAATGTGATTATTTATTTTATTTATTTGCCTGTAGACAACTGTTGTGTTGTGTAGGCACAGTCAGATGGTTATACAAATGATTATACATAAGGTCAGTAGTTACATAGTTACACAGATTGTGTTACAAATGATTACACAAAAGTTAACATATGGTATATGATTATACAAAAGGTCAGTATCGTTGTATGACATAAATTACAGTTCCTTTGATCACAATCACATTTATAATAATAGAGAATCATATTTTTTCATCATGTAGGAATTCACTTATGCTATAGAATGCTTTCTCTTTCAACCATGTCTCTACTACCATTTTAAATCTATTCTCATGCAATTCCCTCGTTCCATGTGATGTATTTTTGTAAAATGTTTTGCCAGCATGTAAAAAATTATTTTGGATTTAACTCAAACGTGTCCAAGTAATGTCTAATAAGTTCCTATGTCTGATTTCATATGAGCGCACGTCTGACCTGCTTTCCTACATGTGGGAATTCTTTTTGGCATGCATAAGTGCTTTAAGTATGTATAGACTGGGAACTGTAAGAATTTTGTGCTCAATGAAGTACTGTCCGCAAGAAGTTAAATTGCTCACACCAAAAATATATCTAATGGCTTTCTTCTGCCAGAGGAAAACATCTTTTGCCCCAGCAGAGTTTCCCCAAAGAAGTATTCCGTAATGCAGATGAGTATGAAAATAGGCATGGTATGCCATAAGTATGCACTCCTTACTGACACAATGCTTCAGTTTCCTAAGGAGATATAGAAATCTTTCCAACCTACTGCACAGCTTTTCTGTGTGAGTATTCCAGCACAATTTGGTATCAAGATAAATGCTTAGCAATTTTACTGAATGTCTGATTTCATTAGGTCCATCATTAATATCTCTAAGGGAAGACAGGATGTGTTCAGTTTTATTTTTGTTTAACGACAGCCTATTTTCGTGGAACAAGTGACCTGCCATTTCCTTCATGGATTTGTTCATTTGTTTGACAACATCCACATCATTATGTGACGTGATAAAAGTTGTGTCATCAGCATACATTAAAGATTTATATGGTAATGTGTTGGGCAGGTCATTCACATACACAATGAATTAAAAAGGTCCCAGTACAGACCCTTGTGGGACTCCATATTTTACCTTGAGAAGGTCAGATTTGTTGTTTGAATTTATATAGATCATTTGGTTTCTGTTTGTCAAATATGATTTCAGCAGTAATAGTTCTGTTTCAGTTATTCCATATTTTTCTAATTTCTTAATTAAAATGCTATGTGAGGCAGTGTCAAATGCCTTGGTTAAATCAAATAAAATGATAATTAAATGGACACCCTAGCTGCAAACAGGCGTTGATGTACTTCATTGGGGTCATGTTGAAATTGTGTGCCCCGACCGGGACTCGAACCCGGGATCTCCCGCTTACATGGCAGACACTCTATCCATCTGAGCCACCGCGGACACAGAGGATAGTGCGTCTGCATGGACTTATCCCTTGCACGCTCCCCGTGAGATCCACATTCCCAACATGTCCACACCACTACATTCGTAGTGCGCCTAATAGATGTTTGCCCATCATTCTCATTACTCGTGGCAGATTAATCCACCAAGTCCCGTACGAGTTCGGGCATAGCGTGTGCATTCGCACAAGAAGGTCAATGGCCGGGAAGCCATATTTTTTTTAACTATATATGACAGTAGTATCTGTTCCGGAAAGAACAGTTACCGTGGATGACCATGCAGCTTTGCTAGAAATGAAATGATAATTAAATGGACACCCTAGCTGCAACATGTCCCCAATGAAGTACATCAACGCCTGTTTGCAGCTAGGGTGTCCATTTAATTATCATTTCATTTCTAGCAAAGCTGCATGGTCATCCACGGTAACTGTTCTTTCGGGAACAGATACTACCGTCATATCCAGTTAAATCAAATAAAGTTGTATAGGTATGTTCCCTTTCTTCAAAACCTTGTAATATTGATAAGACAACTTCCTGAACTGCTTTTATTGTTGATAGCCCAGTTCGGAATCCATACTGAGCCTTATTGAGACGGTTGTGACACTAAAAAAAATCGTTTAATTGGACTTTCAATAATTTTAGATAATATTGGTACTATTGCTATAGGCCTGTAATTTTGGTGTGAATTTCTGTCTCCCTTTTTGTATATGGGCAATACAATTGTCAGTTTAAGGCAGTCTGGAAATGTTCCCTCTGTAAACATCCTATTGATTAAGTAAGACAGTGGAATGCATATAGTGTCATATTTTCTTTATGGTAAAATTAGAAAAACCATGGATGTCCTCAGTTGTGGAGTTGCTTAGTGATCTGACTACATCCAGCATATCCTTAAGATAAATTGTTCTCCATTCAAATTTTGGGAAGTCACCTGTCAACTCTGTTTCCTGCAATTTGGGAAGTCTGTCTTCACTATCATCTAAATTACTTTCATCTGTCATAGCTAATTCTCCAGAATTTATGAAACTATTATTTAGTTCAACTGCACTTAGAGGAACAAGTAAATTTTCTGCAAATAGCCCAGTTTCTGCTTTAACTATTTTCCATGCTGCTTTATATTTGCTGCTGGAGTGATAAATATAGTTATCATTAGCTTTTTTCTTTGCAGAAATGATTTCTTTTCTGTACAGCTTTTTTGAATTGGCATATCAATTGCCGCATCATATTCCCCAATCTGTAATGTGCTATTGCAACTCATCAAGACACTTCAGTAGTACAACAAATGTGGCTGTAATCACTAGATGCTGCAGTAAAACAGTTCTCCTCTAACAAACTTCTGTCTAAACCTGACAAGAACCAGCATTTTCTGTCAGAACTATCTAAAGATATAGGAAATTGAACAGTTAAACTTTTAGGAGTCCATATTGACTCCAAGTTGACCTGGGAAGAACACATTAGTCACATCTGCAAAAAATTATCAAAGGTATCACATCTATAATGGAAACTGAGAGATTTATGTACTATAGAATAATTAAGATTGACCTATTTTGCACTGCTCCAGTCCCACATTTCTCACGGACTGCTGGTGCGGGGCCACTCTACACATTAAGCCATCTATTGACGATACAAGGAAAATCTTGGTACTAAATGCTTTTTATTTCTTGACTGTGAAAATGATGTAAGCTTACTGAATTTATAATTCGATGAAATGTAAACACTTCAGATGGCTGGCTGGCAGATATCTGGTGCAACTCAAGTAATTGTCTTTTCTTCCTCATTTTCCCGAAATTTTTGACAAGAATAGGATATGAATCTAAGGTCCAGTCAGCATTGTAAGTGAATAGAGTAAACAGTATATGCTTTTATAGATATCAAATTTTTACTACTCAAAGATACACAGACGGTCCTTTGCAAATGTCAGATCAACAGTGAACAGTGCGAACCTCAACCCCACCTGTTATATATGTTTTCAAACAGTTGTTTGATAGTATTGCTCTATTTAGATATTACAATTAAAAATGATCAAAAGTCAATTTTCCCTCTTATTATTTTCAGACATTCAGTTTTGGGTAACAGCAAAACAGAGCAATGTGCTACAATGCAGTTTTAGTATATGCTAATTACAAGACAATGTAACAGTTTCAGATGCTTCTACTATTTTATCGATTTTTATGTGTTTGATGTGTTACTGTTTCATAATCATTTAGATATTATATCATCTAGAATGAAAGATTACTGTTCCTAACATAATAATTATTTTGTAAATTGGAATCTTGCCACAAATGAGCAGAGAGTTGTGGTATCAATCTGCGTGATACCCTTTCTAATGTTTTCTCTTACACATCAACACTTTCAAATATTATTGTGTGTCACCAGGCTATTCACGAAATGAACTGGTAATGAGAATAAATATAAAGGTAAAAAATAAGGTTTCCTGAGCGTAAGCGAATACTGAAGATACATAGTAAACTGTACTGCCTACACAGTTACCTGGTAATCAGCATCTTACTGCCACATGTATTCTGTGAATAAAAATATATTTTATACATCCAGGACTTGTAATTTTGGACTATATGATTTCTCACTCACACAGTTTCTTTTCTCGCACTGTAGAAGCTAATTGTCTCCTCTATCATATCATATGTCATTTATTGTTAATCCTTGAAAAATTGCACACAAACTGGATGACTCTTTCTGTCAACCAGAGCACTTGCGTAAAATAACATGCGTATGTGATTAACAACACAGTGTGAAACATCGGGTAGACAACACACAACGAAACACGTAAAGATTAACCGAAACTTTAGAACCAGCTACAATAATGTATGGGAAAAGTAAAATTTCATATCTTCTGACCCAGTAATTTTGATGTGTTTCTTTGTACACAGTTCCATAGTTTTTAACTAATCCTGGTCGCGCCAGTGTCCTATATGTGGTCTCCTTTACAGATGAACCATACTTTCTTACTGATTAAAAGAAAGCATTTAAATTACAAATATTTACACACAATTCCGCAAAATTATATAACGGTATCAGGTGCCATGCATCCTGCATTTTTGGTGTTACAACCGGAGTGCCTAATAAGGAAATCACCGCATTAACAATTAACGCAACTGCTGACAGTGGATGCAGTACACTGATCAGGAGATTACTGCAGACTGAGATGGTCACTCCTTTGGAACAAAAAGGTAGACACACCTGGAGCTGAGAACAAGGCTGGTCGTATGTGGGTGCCAAGTTATTTTGAGCTAGATGTAACGTAGTGATGTCTAGAGTAGCACAATGTCTATGTTTGTGCCCTATTTAGTGCACTTTTTGTTACAAAAACGAACTGCAAGGTAAATTCAGAAAGCACATACAGGATAAAAGACATGTACCTCATTTGTGCATAACATATATTGTACGTAACTACAAAAAATGCAGTGGTCGAATGGTATACTGCCTTTTAACCACATACAATAAATAATTCTACATTGTTTCATGATAAATAGTTGAGAACATCTAACTGGTATTATTACACGAGTTTAATATGTCACTTTTTGTTTACATTTTATGCTTAATATAAGAATTTAAGTATTATATTATTTTGCTGTCTTGTCATATTTACTGTTACCACTATAAATGCATAGACAAATCCACGAAAAAGTAAAGAATCACATTTTTTTTCATAGGAAAGTATTACAAATGTACAATTATATTAGTAATAAATTGCAAAACAAACAAATGTAGAGAATTTGGATGAACACAAAGAAGTCATTGTACGAGAGTCTGCCAGAACAAGAAACGAACAGCGATTATTTTATGGGTGGTTCTGAGCAAATCACTTTGCTGGGAGTGTCTGGATTCAATGCAATCAAGCAACTAGCTTCTGTTGAATGTACACAATGTGAGGACAATGATGTGCCGCTGGCTACGAATCCACCTTCACCCCTTTGTGGTCATGACTCATTATTATTCTTTTATATAAATGTCAGGTCATATTCGTAATCCTAGTATTCTGTCAGGCATAGACAAGAAAACTGCATTTCGTGTTAATAAACTCTGGCTTAGTGAAGATCAGCTGCAACTGCCCTGTATCACAGGGGATGGACCTCTGATACATGTCAGTCATGGCATACTGTGGGAGATGAAGCTGGCACCCTCTGCCTGCTCCGACTACACCCCAACTACTACCAATAATTCTTTTCTGTCTTTTTCTGTCTATGGACATCTTTTGGTTCTGATTTTCAGTGATATCCATATGAGAGGTAGGCATAAATCTGCCCATTTGTTATTTAGGTCAGATATCATTGTTACAATTGTAGCCTAAGGATCTGACAGCAAAAATACAATTACTTTTGTTTCAAACCATGTTAATTAAAAGTTATGTCTGATTAAACATTTTACTATAGCAAATAACAGAGAAATATATTTTGAGCTACTTTCGGTAAGGATGCGCAAACTGGCTTGCTTCATTAACTGACTGAGCCATTAGTTATAAATTTTGCACAATCTGCCACGATGCTCAGTATTATGCTTGTACCCACAAACGGATCAGTGCCACTGCAAATGCATAAAATGATTCCATATACTTTTCCAAAGTCCTAGATCACTACACTTTTTACAAACCAAATTAATATTGACAGTTATAAGCAAATTTTTTTTCCAACAATGAAACGTTGAAAGCAATATGTGAAAAAACGAAACCAAAATTGTGGTGGGGCATATATTTTTTTAGCAAACACCATCCTGTACTCATTAAGATTTTCAGCTTTATGACTTCAGACTGATGTGTTACTGAAGAGGCTCCACAGAGGAGAAAACATAAATCACGTTGGTGGGCTTACAGTGTCCTTACTGTGGGTGATACAAGCATAGAAAATGCAATGGAGGCAGCTGCACCATTACGACCCATGTTAAAAATGATAACTAAATTTTTGTACTGTATGCCAGACACTAATATTGAAGCATTTGCTCAGTCCTTGAAGAAAATTGACTTTTATTTTTATTTATTTTTTATTTTTTTGCAAAACGATCTAAGGACAGAATATGTATTCATGGAGACATAAATACTGATCTAAGACTACGGGAACCACACAATTTAGTTTTGTTAAAATCGTACGACTGGATGACTTGTACTGCATTAATGATACTTCATAACAATTTTTCTGTCATCATCAGTGTTCATTAGTGATACTTCGGAGAATGACAGCAACTTGACAACCTCTCATCATATGTCATGAAATGAAAAATAACTCGCCGCCCCCCCCCCCCCCCCCCCCAACTAAGGTATTCAACTGCTTACCCAACTTACGTGACATCCTTCCCTGCCCCTATTCCGAATCAATTGCCCCGTGGGGCTTATCCTGCAATAGATGCAAAACCTGATCCATACCACAACACACTCCAGTCCTGTCCCGGGCATCTCCCATCCCATCAAAGCAAGGGACAGATGTGAAAGCAGTCGTGTGCTCTAGCAAGTTACCTGCAACCACTTTCTGGCATTCTACACGGTCATGACCACTAACAAGTTGTGTGTCCACACGAATGGCCACCGCCAAACTGTCCAAGAGACAGCTGGACCACCCAGCTGCTCAGCATGCCACCCAACGGGATATGCTCGAATTTTCTAGATTTGTCAATGACCCTAAAACATTGCTCTTCACATTTCACAAGCAAAATTTCAATATGTTTACACAAACAATTTTTCTCGGTTCTACGTGAGTACATAAAATGCACAAATTTGTTTTTCAGTGTAAATATTGATCACTCATAGTGGTATCATGATTTAATATATTGTTTACTGCAATAGGTGTGCAAATGTTGCCATTTGATGTATTGTAAAATTCAGTTTTTGGGTTCTGCTACCTCTCAATTGTAAAATCACAGTTCTTTTATTTTGTACTATGCCATAAGGTACTGAGAAGTTCTAAATCCATGTTGCTTATTCACTACATGTATGTTGTAATTTTACTTAAAACAAATTTCAGTTACTGCTCTTAAAATATTTTGGCAGGCTGTTGTACCACTTGTGTATATTCATAAATGTTTCTTAGTCTGAAGTAATGGTACTGTGCTCATGCAACTTATTACACATGTTATCCTTAATGGTGTACAGGAAATAAAATGCAACTGTGAAAATAAATATCTTTTATTACGTTTTCTTGTATCTTGTCTTGAAATGAGGTCCTTCCTAAACAAGCTTACAACTACTTAACCAAGAGTTCTTTTTTGTAGCTCTTTGTCTTAGGTAGTTATCATAAAATATTAATGCTGGATTACTACTTCATGAATGTAGATCTGATGCAAGTGTTTGTGCACTCTTTTACAACAGTGTTTTGTTACTGTGTGTACCAACCCAAAGAAATATTATTCTATGTACACTGTACCACTTTGTCAAAAGGAGGGAACTATGTTTGATCCAAGAGCTATCTATCATACTACTATTGACAGTGCCATAATGTTACTATAATACCAGACACACTAATTTGCCACAGATGGTAAAACATAAAATAATGTTCTTGGGTATTGGCCACGGCCTATCCCTGGCAACCACCCCAGAAAATAAAGGGCGGTGGCACAAAACGTTTGGTTGTGCAATCCTGTAGACGTTTTGTTGTGGTGCTGAGTTTGCGACGTGTCTCACAAAACAAATCAAAGGTATATTGAATGAATTATTGAATAGTTTCTGATAGAACATGGCAGTAATGGAAAGGACAAACATAAGCAGAATAACATCATTCTGTCAAATCAGAAAAGAATTAAGTCTACACTGATTAGTAACACGATTTCTGTATGTAGAGTACACCACTCTGTCGCCAGTGAGGTGCAAATCAATCTCAAATGAAGTACCTAGGAGTAAGAACTCCTGCATTCGATCAAATACCAAGTTATCAAGTAGTGCTGCTCACAACGATAACAATAAAACTAATCTGAATACATGTTTGCTCTGTTTGTGTTGCACGTGCAGCTCTTGTTCGTTCCAAGTATGTGGAATGATGTATACAACCAGCAACCGTTCACCACCACAGGTGACTGCCAGCCACGAAATAGTTTTAATCGAAATTTAGAAGAAAACATAATAATCCTTTATCACTAAATCGCCAAAGGCTCATGAAAGCGTCCAACAATAGCCACAAAAGTTTTGTATTGTTTTCCCACTAATATAATCTGACAGGTGCCAAAAAATTTAAAAACCTTTAGTATCTGTCCATTATATGTGTGGGGCATGGTAACTGTCGTGGATCAATCTCTCTAGAAATTACAGTTACCAGCCACCTTTTCTATTTTTCAATCTTTGTTTACCGTGACCAGTTTTGAATCTTTATAATCACATGGTACATATTTATTGCATGTTTGCAGCATTGTTGGAGTTGCCCAGCTGTGGCCAGCTGTGAACCGCACATACTACTCACCACATTACATGCGTACATGTTTCGTTTTCTTGCCATAGCTACATGAGCCACAACAATGCTGCAAATATGCAATAAATATGATGATAAATCGCTTGTCGATTCAAAACCAGACACGGTAAACAGGGGGGTACATGGAAGATGCCTCAGTGAAGATCGCAACATGAGGAGGATACGACACACAATGTCATCGTCAGCGTTCGGGCGTACCCTGGGCAATGCTGGTAGAAATTCCAGTGGCAGATCCTTAGACCACCAGAACATTACACATTAAGGAAAAATAATAAATATAAACTGAATAATAAAACTAAAGGCTACTGGCTGCTGGAAACCATTACACAACATTAAATCTGAACTGAAATTGCTTCTTCTGGCAACATCTGCCCTGAAGATAGATATTTAACAAAAATCTTGTGGCACAAAACACTACAATGATTACTTGTGCTATTGAGAAGTAGATGTAAATGTTACATGAGCAGTGACAGATCAATATGCTCATTATTATTGCTTTTCAGCCAGTAATCTGTAAGAATCTGGTATGTAGCCATAAACACAAAGAAAATTAATATTAAATCTCCGACCATAAGAAACACATGGCACTGATTGTTCCAAACATAAAAATTAATCCATCAGCTATAATATGTAAATTCAAAGTATCTCACCAGTAAACCAGCACAAATTCTTACAATAGCAGCCTGAAACATGCAATTCATGTCAAGCAATTCACTAACCAACATCCAACTCAAGAGAGGGCCCCCAAATGCTACAGCACACCATCTACAAACACAAACAGAGACAAAAACATCAAACCTCACCATGACATCACACACCACATCACAGTTATGTCACGGGCCTAAGCAGATGGGTGTAGCATCAGACCCGACCGAGTGCGAATAACCTTACGTTATCCCCAGATAGTAAATGGTGACAATGACTGCCAATTGGCAAGAAAACAGGAACAAATTATCTAGCATGAAGCTTAAATGCTGTTGGAACTTTTGTTCAGAGTGTGAGTCTTTTGGTACAATCCAAGAATATCAGTGCTGGCTGCTTTGCACTTGGGAATCTTTCTCACTGTACTGGCCCACAAACAGGACTCACAGCATAATTTTATTCAATCTGTCCTGCAGCATTTTCTCTTTGTGCCACAGCTAGGATATAAAATTGTACATTATAACACTGAAATTGTTATACTTACACCCTAAACCATTTACTCCCTAATCGTAATTGTGATTAATAATAAGGGGTGCGTTTAGTACACACTGATTTGATTTGCGAATTTTCATAATGTCAGTCGAGATATTCGCATGAAGACATACCTGCTATTTCTTCAGCATCTTGATTTGCAAATGCAAATTTCCCACAGTATCTCCAGTTCTACTGCATGTCTCCTCCTGCTGTTGGCGAGTTTCATCGTTAAATACTTTGTGAATGTAGTTCAATAACTGGCTTAACAAGTCAGAATGTTTAAATGAGAGTTAACTTTCAAGAAGCCTTGCACACTCTTTAAAGCAGTACTATACAGTTAATCTACAGTTCATGACCAATAAATTGTGGTCAGAGTCCACATCTCCCCCTGGAAATGTCTTACAATTTAAGACCTGGTTCCTAAATCTCTGTATTACCATTATACACTCCTGGAAATTGAAATAAGAACACCGTGAATTCATTGTCCCAGGAAGGGGAAACTTTATTGACACATTCCTGGGGTCAGATACATCACATGATCACACTGACAGAAAGGAAACTGGCGTTCTACGGATCGGAGCGTGGAATGTCAGATCCCTTAATCGGGCAGGTAGGTTAGAAAATTTAAAAAGGGAAATGGATAGGTTAAAGTTAGATACAGTGGGAATTAGTGAAGTTCGGTGGAAGGAGGAACAAGACTTTTGGTCAGGCGAATACAGGGTTATAAATACAGAAGCAAATAGGGGTAATGCAGGAGTAGGTTTAATAATGAATAAAAAAATAGGAGTGCGGGTTAGCTACTACAAACAGCATAGTGAACGCATTATTGTGAACAAGATAGACACAAAGCCCATGCCTACTACAGTAGTACAGGTTTATATGCCAACTAGCTCTGCAGATGATGAAGAAATAGATGAAATGTATGACGAGATAAAAGAAATTATTCAGGTAGTGAAGAGGGCGAAAATTTAATAGTCATGGGTGACTGAAATTCGTCAGTAGGAAAAGGGAGAGAAGGAAACATAGTAGGTCAATATGGATTGGAGGGAATATATGAAAGAGGAAGCCGCCTTGTAGAATTTTGCACAGAGCATAATTTAATCATAGCTAACACTTGGTTCAAGAATCATAAAAGAAGGTTGTATACCTGGAAGAATCCTGGAGATACTAAAAGGTATCAGATAGATTATATAATGGTAAGACACAGATTTAGGAACCAGGTCTTAAATTGTAAGACATTTCCAGGGGCAGATGTGGACTCTGACCACAATTTATTGGTCATGAACTGTAGATTAAAGCTGAAGAAACTGCAAAAAGGTGGGAATTTAAGGAGATAAGACCTGGATAAAGTGAAAGAACCAGAGGTTGTAGAGTGTTTCAGGGAGAGCATAATCGAACAATTGACAGGAATGGGGGAAAGAAATACAGTAGAAGAAGAATGGGTAGCTCTGAGGGATGAAGTAGAGAAGGCAGTAGACGGTCAAGTAGGTAAAAATCCGAGGGCTAATAGAAATCCTTGGGTAACAGACGAAATATTAAATTTAATTGATAAAAGGAGAAAATATAAAAATGCAGTAAATGAAGCAGGCAAAAAGGAATACAAACGTCTCAAAAATGAGATCGACAGGAAGTGCAAAATGGCTAAGCAGGGATGGCTAGAGGACAAATGTAAGGATGTAGAGGCCTATCTCACTAGGGGTAAGATAGATACTGCCTACAGGAAAATTAAAGAGACATTTGGAGATAAGAGAACCACTTGTATGAATATCAAGAGCTCAGATGGCAACCCAGTTCTAAGCAAAGAAGGGAAGGCAGAAAGGTGGAAGGAGTATATAGAGGGTTTATACAAGGGCGATGTACTTGAGGACAGTATTGTGGAAATGGAAGAGGATGTAGATGAAGACGAAATGGGAGATAAGATACTGCGTGAAGAGTTTGACAGAGCACTGAAAGACCTGAGTCGAAACAAGGCCCCGGGAGTAGACAACATTCTAATAGAACTACTGATGGCCTTGGGAGAGCCAGTCATGACAAAACTCTGCCATCTGGTGAGCAAGATGTATGAAACAGGCGAAATACCCTCAGACTTCAAGAAGAATATAATAATTCCAATCCCAAAGAAAGCAGGTGTTGACAGATGTGAAAATTACCGAACTATCAGTTTAATAAGTCACAGCTGCAAAATACTAACACGAATTCTTTACAGACGAATGGAAAAACTGGTAGAAGCGGACCTCGGGGAAGATCAGTTTGGATTCCGTAGAAATGTTGGAACACGTGAGGCAATACTAACCTTATGACTTATCTTAGAAGAAAGATTAAGAAAAGGCAAACCTACGTTTCTAGCATTTGTAGACTTAGAGAAAGCTTTTGACAATGTTAACTAGAATACTCTCTTTCAAATTCTGAATGTGTCAGGGGTAAAATACAGGGAGCGAAAGGCTATTTACAATTTGTACAGAAACCAGACGGCAGTTATAAGAGTCGAGGGGCATGAAAGGGAAGCAGTGATTGGGAAAGGAGTGAGACAGGGTTGTAGCCTCTCCCCGATGTTATTCAATCTGTATATTGAGCAAGCAGTAAAGGAAACAAAAGAAAAATTCGGAGTAGGCATTAAAATTGATGGAGAAGTAGTACAAACTTTGAGGTTCGCTGATGACATTGTAATTCTGTCAGATACAGCGAAGGACTTGGAAGAGCAGTTGAACGGAATGGACAGTATCTTGAAAGGAGGGTATAAGATGAACATCAACAAAAGCAAAACGAGGAAAATGGAATGTTGTCAAATTAAATCGGGTGATACTGAGGAAATTCGATTAGGAAATGAGACACTTAAAGTAGTAAAGGAGTTTTGCTATTTAGGGAGTAAAATAACTGATGATGGTCGAAGTAAAGAGGATATAAAATGTAGACTGGCAATGGCAAGGAAATCGTTTCTGAAGAAGAGAAATTTGTTAACATCGAGTATAGATTTAAGTGTCAGGATGTCGTTTCTGAAAGTATTTGTATGGAGTGTAGCAATGTATGGAAGTGAAACATGGACGATAAGTAGTTTGGACAAGAAGAGAATAGAAGCTTTCGAAATGTGGTGCTACAGAAGAATGCTGAAGATAAGGTGGGTAGATCACGTAACTAATGAGGAGGTATTGAATAGGATTGGGGAGAAGAGAAGTTTGTGGCACAACTTGACTAGAAGAAGGGATCGGTTGGTAGGACATGTTTTGAGGCATCAAGGGATCACAAATTTAGCATTGGAGGGCAGTGTGGAGGGTAAAAATCGCAGAGGGAGACCAAGAGATGAATACACTAAGCAGATTCAGAAGGATGTAGGTTGCAGTAGGTACTGGGAGATGAAGAAGCTTGCACAGGATAGAGTAGCATGGAGAGCTGCATCAAAGCAGTCTCAGGACTGAAGACCACAACAACAACAACATTTAAACTATTTGACTGTGTCAAGCAGGACACTATTAAACCTGTATCCGAACATTACCTGTTTCTTCTTCCTATTCATCGCCTACTCTAATGCTCAGGGTATGCTTGTATTTTGCTTTGTGCTCACTTTAACATAGACTTTTTTTTTTAATTCTTACTGTGTAGTAGGCCTACTGTTATGTAGCAATACCCGTCAGGTTGATGTCTACACAACGCTACAAAACTCTAGTAAGAAGGAATACGAAATTCTAGCAATAATTAAAAATGTAATAAAGCAGTTGCTTATGTATACCAAAACAAAGGATAATAATTTATTTATGAAAGTTTGGGGGATGGGGGGTAGACCTTCGTGTATGGAATACTTTTAGTATCTTCGAATATAAATGTCGTCTTGTAAGTAGCCATAAAGGGTTCCTTTTTTTTTTTTTCTTTATTGTAATTTTAACCACCTCATACAAGGCGGGCTGGCAGCAGCTTTATACGCCGCACTTCAGCCTTATGGGGTACAATAACGTGATATAGATGACACAGACAATACAAAAAGTGGCGGGCAAAGAATGTAGATACAAAAAACAATAAACAAGAAGCCGTTCACGTTGGACGATAAAACAACGCTAACACTTGTTGACACGGCGCACAAAACACGGAGAACGGCGACGGCACATGTGAACAGTCGAGTTGTAACTGCACGAGACACAAAACGAAGCACACACACTAGACACTGATGGCGACGATCTCCGGCGCGCGAATGTTCACTATGCGTGTGCGAGTCCGGGGACCTGCCAAGAGAGGAGTAGGAGAGGGAGAGGGGAGAGGGGAGGGCAGAGATGCCACGGGCAGGGGAGAAAGGGCGGAGGGAGGAAGGGGGAGGGGAAGCCCGGGGGAAGAGGGGTGGAGGGAGGGGATGGGGGAAAAGGAAAGAGAATGGAAGGGAAGGGAAGAGAAGGGAGGGAGGGAGGGTGCCTAAAGGAAAGGACACCAGAAGTGGGGGGTGGGGCAGGGTCAAAGTTGATAGGAGGGGTAGATGGAGGGGAGGAGGACATCATCAGGGAGGGGGAGCTGGCGGAAGCCACCTTGGGAGAGGGTAAGGAGGGTGGAGAGATGGAAACCAGGTGGGACGTGGACATACAGGCGCGGCAGCGGGCGGGGGTGGGAGAGGATTTGGGAGACGAGCGGGTGAGGAGGATCGAGTTTGCGGGAGGTGTACAGGATCCGTATCCTTTCAAGGAAAAGGAGGAGGTGGGGGAAGGGGATGAGATCGTACAGGATCCGCGTAGGGGAGGGGAGACGGATGCGATAGGCGAGGCGGAGAGCATGGCGTTCAAGGATTTGGAGGGATTTATAAAAGGAAGGGGGGGGGGCGGAGATCCAAGCCAGATGGGCATAACAAAGGATAGGGCGGATGAGGGATTTATAAGTGTGGAGGATGGTGGAGGGGTCCAGACCCCACGTGCGGCCGGAAAGGAGCTTGAGGAGACTGAGTCGGGAGCGTGCCTTGGCTTGGATTGACCGGAGGTGGGGGGTCCAGGAGAGGCGACGGTCGAGGGTGACGCCAAGGTACTTAAGGGTTGGAGTGAGGGCGATAGGACGGCCATAGATGGTGATGTAGAAATCAAGGATGCGGAAGAAAGGGGTGGTTTTGCCTACAATGATCGCCTGGGTTTTGGAGGGATTGACCTTGAGCAACCACTGGTTGCACCAAGCGGTGAACCGGTCAAGATGGGATTGGAGAAGGTGTTGGGAGCGCTGCAGGGTGGGGGCAAGGGCAAGGAAGGCGGTGTCATCGGCAAACTGGAGAAGGTGGACGGGGGGTGACGGCGGCGGCATGTCCGCTGTGTACAAAAGGTACAGAAGGGGGGAAAAGACGGAGCCTTGGGGCACACCGGCGGAGAGGAAAAAGGTGTAGGAATCTGCGTTATGGATGGTGACATAGGAAGGACGGCGGGAGAGAAAGGAGCCGATCAGACGGACGTAGTTAATGGGAAGGGCGAAGGTTTGGAGCTTGAAGAGGAGACCGGAATGCCATACTCGGTCACAGGCACGTTAGAGGTCAAGGGAGAGGAAGATTGCGGAGCGACGGGAATTAAGCTGTTGGGAAAGAAGATGCGTGAGGTGAAGGAGAAGGTCGTCGGAAGAGAAGGACGGCCGAAAGCCACACTGGGTAACGGGAAGGAGGCGGTGCTGGCGGAGATGCTGGTGGATGCGGCGGGTGAGGATAGATTCCAGGACCTTGCTGAAGGCCGGAGTCGGCGCCGGAGATGGTGACGGTGACGGTGAAGGCGACGATGACGATGACGGCGGCAGAGGCGGCGGTGATGGCGAAGGTGACGGGGAGAGCTGGGCGTGGGCAGTGGCCTGACGGGCCACCACCCGAGCTGGAGCTGCAGTGACAGGCTGGGGGATTGGGGGGAAGGGATCAGAACGAGAGGAGCGGGAGGAAGAAGCGGGAGAGGGGGCGACAAAGATAGAGGGTGAAGGGACAGTGAGGAGAGGTGGAATGGAAGGAGGGAGGTGGGACTGGGCACACCAAGTTATAGTGGTGGAGGCGGCGGAAGGGGAGGTATAGACAATGGCGGTGGTGGTAGTAGTGACAGTGGTGGTGGGGGCGGACATGACGGGAGAGAGAAACAAGTACGAACAGAACGAAGAGGAGAGGACAGAAACCGGGGACAGACAAAGACGAAGACGGATGAAGACGAAGACGGCCGTAGACCAGGGTCCGGACGGCGGCGATGGTGGCGACCAGGCGGCACCGGATGGCGGCGGCGGCGGCGGCGGCGGGCACCGGCGGCGGCGGCGGCGGCGGCGGCGGCGAGCACCGGCAGGCGGCGGGCACCGGCGGCGGCGGCGGCGAGCACCGGCAGGCGGCGGCGGCGGGCACCGGCAGGCGGCGACCAGGCGGGGGCGGCGAGCCCCGGCAGGCGGCGACCAGGCGGGGGCGACGGGCGACGAGCCCCGGCAGGCGGCGACCAAGCGGCGGCGGCGGCGGCGGCAAACAGACGACACGGCAAGGATCTTCCACGTCGAAGGCGCACCCTGAGAGTAGCCCAGGCAGTGAAACTCTTCGATGAAGAAGAGAGGGAATCCAACCCTCGAATGCGTTTGTATCGAATTTCAAGCATACTTTCCAACTTGCTGTTATAGGGTCTTACTTCGAGTGTCTCCAGGTTTATGTGGACTAGATGTAAACAGCACAATGCCGTGAGCCAAAGCAGGGTGCTTCACGTAAAAATTCTTCCCACGTTTCGTATTACCCAGTGGAAATCCAGGCAAGCAGAAGACGGCAGGAGATGTAATGGCGATGCTAACCCAGCCAGCTGCACGTAATGTAGAGGAGTGACGCGAGAGAGCAGCAGAGTAGCCGGACCCGCGTAGTACGGACTGCCACCGACAGATGGCAGGTGCGAACTGCAGTGCATAAATCTCTGTAAAGGGAAATTATGGCCAACTTGAAATTGGGCGCCATTTTCGAACGACTGCGCCGATGGTGATACATTAACTGCTGCAGCGTGTTTAGCAGTGTTTACTGAAGGAGTACACTCAGCTCTCCAATACACTGCTAAGACTAATCAGTGGCTACAAACGGAACATGTCGGATATTTTGCAACAAAAAATCAACAAATTAAAGCTAACTGAGTCGAAAAGCATTTGCTGCTGGGAGCACAACAGTTTTTTGCCTGCTATTCTTTATTAGTAGCGAAAGCAGATATCGCAGTTCTTGATGCGGTATCGAGTTTGAACACCTGTTTTCGTAATTGGCATTAAATCGGTCCTATCCAACTGTTAGTAAGACCAATGTTAGGTCGCAAGTGCAGGGAAAAAGAAATCGCTAATTTAAAGCTCTATATCAGCTTACCTCTTGTTCCTGCTACTTCGTAGTACGAAAGTTCGCCTAATATCTCTTTTGTTATATGAAATGAAGCATTGCATTCACATATATATGCGCGGTACCCTAGTAAATAGAATTGACAAACGAGGCTTTATGATTAGGCATGCTTTATATCTTTGTCAGGCCTATCCCACAAAATTTTTTCTGCAAATTCTTCATAGCATTAGGAGAATGATGACGAAAGTACAGGAGAATACAATATGTTTCAAATGTGTTGAGGTAAAACTAGTCATATGATCAAAAGTAGGCTGTAGGGAACTGTAACAACTGTACTCTTATTAGTATACTACAGACTTTTAGCCAGTTTCCATCAGAAATAATAGTCTGCCAGTAACGTCGATATTCACTGAATATAAGGTTGTAGGTTCGGTACTTGCATCGTGCATAATTTTTTTTACATTATAATGTGTTGAACAAAAAACAATTTATTGTCGTGAGCATCCTAAATATACATTTAAACCATACTCTACAGTCAATCAGGTCAAATTTTTTTACCAGTCATTATAACTTTGTACACTACCACTCACTATTTTTCGTTTTATCTGCTAACAGAGGCAGTTTTGTCTCAAAGATTTCTATTTTGTAATTAGACTACCTTTAAACCGTCCTATTACCTCTTCTGACTTTTCTTTGCTGTTCAGATGGATTGGAAACTAAGTAACAGAAATGTAAAGTAAGACAAAAGACCAGAAATGAATGAAATTAACTGAATGGTTAAATCAAGTTCCTGCAACCTTTCCCATTGTGACCGAGATAAATGCAAAAACAATAAAATGTGTAAGAACTCATGCTGCAGTGGTCAGTCATTGAAATTGAAATACTGAGCCTGGAGATGCTGCTGATAGTAGCATGAAATTAGCTGAATTAGGTGTGAACAGCAGTCTCACAGGGAACTTACAAAACGTCATTTCTGTCACTACCAATAAGGGAACATGGTTCTAGGCTTGCTGATAGAATTCTTCACTAAATTTACATTTATCTTTGAGTATGGCTTTCACATAAATATGTCATTACACTGTATGAAGGTAAATCATACGCTGGAAATGTCACTGTAGCAGATACGTAATGCAAGTATATCTCATTTAAAATAAGTTGCAATTGCAGAAGAAAGGGGAAAAGAAATAGGTTTTGGCTTCAAAGCTAAGGTGGAGTCTTGTACTGTAAAGACAGTGTATTAACAGAAAAGCTGAATCTCGCCCAATACCTGTTAACAGAAAGGGGCGTGGTCCATAATAGCAGTGAACATCTACACTAAATATGTGAAAATGTTTGACGGAATGTATTTAATATATGGTATTACTGAAAGTGTTGTTCTACTTTGAAGACAATGTGTGCACTATTATTTGTAACACGTGTTATCAAAAATATCCTTAACGAATGTGTTATTTTTACATTTACAACCCCTTAGCCTAAAAACTGTTAATAACAGGTCTATATAAATATCTTTAAATTTCAAAGTAAACCTGCATTACTGAAATAAAACAATTTATTTAGGCTTCTTATTACTTGTCACGATAAGGTCAAAAAGGGAGCAGTAGACAAAGAAACTTACAAAAACCTGAAAAGAAAATATAGATCTGAAATTAAAGTAGCCAAGTGTAAGGCAAATGGTGATTTCATTAAAAAATCACACAATAAATGTAAGGCTGCATGGAAAGTAATAAAAGCAGAGCTAGGTATGGATATAAACTACAAAGACAACACAAATGCTGCTAACGTCACTGCTGATGATTTCAATCACTTTTTTGTCAACTCTGCCAATCTTAGCCTTCCAACCCACAGCAACCAGAATTCCAATTCAACACATACACCTATTTCTCATCCCATATCTGGCAGAAATTTTCAACAAAACATTACAAACATAGTGTCAGCTTGTAAATGGAGAGAAGTACAAGTAACTGATATAATTAAAGCAACCTCTAAATTAGGATAATCTAGATCTGAAGATGTGTATGGCCTGTCAAACTATGTAATTAAAAAAGTTGTAGATCTCATTACATATCCTCTTTGCATACTGATAAACTGGATGCTCTCGAGTGGACACTTTCCAGAATGTCTCAAAAAAACAGTTGTCATACCATTATACAAAAAGGGTGACAAGTCCTGTATCAATAATTATAGACCAATTTCACTTGTGCCTATTCTCTCAAAAATAATAGAACATTGCATACTGCAGCAAATATGCATACACCTATCAGACAATAATATATTAAATGATTCTCGGTATGGATTCAGGTCAAACTTATCAACAGTCAAAGCAGTTGAAAACCTTATCTCTTTTGTACTAAGTGCATTTGAGTCAGAATTATCTGCTGAAGCCATTCTAATTGACCTGAGTAAGGCTTTTGACTCAGTTAACCACAAATTATTATTAGATAAACTGTATTGCTATGGAATCAAACACTTGGAACTCTCACTAATTGAATCATACCTCAGCAATAGAAAACAAATAGTAAAGCATAATGACCAACAGTCACAGACTTTAAGTATAAAATGAGGTGTTCTTCAGGGCTCAGTGCTTGGCCCTCTACTATTTATATTGTTTGTAAATGACTTTCCGAATAACTTACCCTGTAAATCTATCCTCTATGCCGATGACACAACATTAGCTAATTCTGGAAAGGATATTAACATATTGATGGAGGAAAGTGAAGAGTGTCTCAAAATATCTAATATCTGGTTTGAAGCTAATGACTTATCTATGAACCATGAAAAGACTGTCAAGATAATCTTCAGTTTATCAAACAGTAACATGGATTGACTCAAAATTAACTTGGGACACACATACAGGTTATGTATGTCGAAAGCTATCACGAGTTATCTACCTACTAGCCAAACTACACACATGTGTTACACAAGATTTATTGCTTCAGTCATACTATGCCTTCTTTCATTGCCATCTACAATATGGCATTATTTTATGGGGTAACTCTCCAGAAGCCAAAAAAATTTTCACTTGGCAGAAGAAAGCAATTAGACGTCTTTACGGAATCACTGACAACAAGACCTCATGTAGACCTTATTTCAGAGACTTAAAAATTCTCACAGTTCCATCTCTTTACATATATTGTTGCCTATTAAACATAAAAGAAAACTTAAACCACTACACTATAAGGAAATCAGTTCATCAACACAATACTCGACAAACAAATATGATTGATATACCCACAACCAGGCTTAAGAAAACCCAATCTAGCTATGAATACATAGGCATAAAATTATTCAACACTTTACCCGTACAGGCTCAATTGGTTTCAATGGATATTTTCAAAACTAAAACCAAAGTGTGGATGAAGAAAAATACTTTCTACAGTGTAGAAGAATTTCAGAATAGCTGTAAAGATGATCTAATTTATTGATAAACTTAGGCTTACTGTTATGTATAGTTATGGATGTAGAGGCAGCTAGCTATAAGCTAATAGGGTACAACACTGTCTTTTTTTTTCCATGTAATATTTTTGTTATATGAAACATAATGTACAAATAGCTATAATACTTCTGACAACATTGATTGCATGTTAATGCTGATAAATTATGGCTTGCTGTTACGTATGGATCTAGGTATAGAGGCTGTTGTAAGCTAATAGTTTACAACATTGCTATATTTTTACTATGTAATATTTTGGTATGTAAAACATAATGTACAAATAGCTGTAACTCTTCTGACGACATCGATTGCATGTTAATGCTGAAAGATGGATAAAATAAATAAATAAATAAATAAATAAACCACCGATTTACTTTTGGAATGGCTTAAAATTACACAGAGTATTTTATGTAGGTAAAATAATGTGTTGTCCAAGACTGACATAAACTTAGCCAGAATAGCAGAGCAACTTTATCAGTATAAATATTAAAATATTACAGCAAACAGTCAATTTGTCTATATTTTTACTACAAAAAATGCTCAGTAACTGTAACTACAACATGTGTTGCAACAAGTAACATATTTTGTGGGCAGTATTTTCAAAAATTGGTCTAAAGTGGGGCAAAGTTCCCCCAGTTGACTGCATTTCCATTCACATATTCCCAGTCTTCAACATAAAATGCTAAATTTTGATAATAAATAAAAATAGCAGTTACCATACAAAATATGCACTACATTTACTTGTAATGACGTTTACTTTTTACCGTGTTTGGAAACAAGTATTCTTCAAAAAGTATTGTTCAGCAGATTTTGCATATGTGCTATTTCATTCTGAGCTAGAAAAGAGTATAGAGTACAAGCTAATGTTCTTACTGAGTGAATGTATACTTTTTTCCTCTCTACAATATTATATAAAATATGGGTACATGTATAAAAAGCTATTAAAATCCAGAGAAAATAATAAACGACATAAATGAAGCACAAGGAAGAAACATAGTTGGTGGCAAAGCACAGAAGTCAAATATGTACACAGGTCGAAGGATGAAGTTTTTATTTATATATGCATCATTCTGAAACCTGGAGAGCGACATAGTTTACTTGCAAATAATATACGAATTAATAAAAACACTCCATACCAAAAAGAAACATAGAACAAAAATTTATAAAAATCACTGTGATTTAAACAAAAATGAGACCACTTTAAGAGAAAATGGCAACCAAATGAAGTTTGAATGTCAATTTTTCAAATCATTTACTAAAGAGTGATTTCGGAAATCACAGTTTCTGCAGTAACTTTCTCATGGCCTGCTTCTACTGCCTTGTGTCACTACACCCTGATATCTTTTATTTCCCTCCCTTGGAACCAGATGAATTCTTGTTGCCAGGAAACTGTGAATTATTTTCTCCTGTACACTGTGGCAGGCTGGGAAAACTACTTTCTCCTTCACTGATGCAGGCACGGCAGTGGCTACATCAGAGAGCAACAATTCACCTGAGAGTAATTTCTTCTTGTTGCTTCTCAAACACATCTCTGCCTTTCGCAACACACTGAAAACCTCACTTGATGGCTCAATAAGTGAGGTATCTGTGAAGGACTTCAGATGTAAAAGCACGTTCACACAGGTACAGAGATTTTCTTTGCACAGTGTGACCACATAAATAGTATTGAGACTGCTGCTCTTCATCACACACCATGTCACAAAGTGGCTCACCAACTTCCTCAGCACACACATCCCCATCTTCACTTACATATTCCCCCAGTAGTTCTGCCTGCAAACTACCGTCTTAATTTCATTATTATCAGTGGCAGTATTAAAGAACTGAGAAAGAGTAATAACCCTCAGTGACGATTTTACTTCTCGTAGTGTTGGTACTAGATTTTGAAAGTGGGGCATTGCTAACAGATTTTCCAAGGTATCTTGTGTAAATCTACTTATTAGCAAAAATTTAAATTTCTTCTCATTCAGGAATGTGTTCTGCAATTCCAAAATACCTCCAGCTGTCAAAACTACACCACACTGAACTGGTTTCCAGGCACTGTTCAGGCCAATTTTCAAGTTTCCAAATAATCACAGAGTGTCCTAAAGATGACAGAGAGCCTCACTGTATGTTTGTTCATCAGAACGACTCAGAGCCATAACTGGAGCTCTGGATGTCATGAGGCAAGACCACTCACGAACGTGCTTTAGCAACCGTGCTGTGGTTAAAGTATTTTTCTGCAGTTTCTCTGTCTTTACAGCACACTCACTGGCTGCTGCAGTCTGGCTGTTAATTATGGCAGTAGCCGAGCCAACTTTCATTTTCTCGTAATGGTTTGGCCTCAGACATCCCTCACACAGTTTTGGTGCCAGTTTAAGACATAAACCACTGTCTACCTCAAGCCACTGTTATACACGATTTATATGTACCTCATTACAAGGCAGATCACGTCCCTCGACAACATTTCGTCAGAGGAAGACCGATTGCCCATTGACTAAGTGAATCCTCGTTTTTCAAAATGTGTGGTGTATCTGTGAGGAAAATTAGTTTCCAATTATCATCACAAAGACACTGGCAGAAACTAATTTTGAAAACCTTTCGACAACAATTCCAAATTCTCGCCATACAGCTCAATTCTGCCCTCCCGTCACTGACACGATGCAGCGAACATTGTACGAGTGCATAAGATTCCCTAATAAAGCTTATAGTAATGTCTGGCGTGAGAACTGGAAAAAGATGGCCCTGTGTAATGGTAACCTATTGTTTGTTTCCATCTTGAGGTAATACCACCCAGCATAACAACTGATGCATTAGAAGCTATAGTTTTTGCAAGGGCGAGATCTGGTGGAGGTGTCGTATCATTATCAATGGTGCAGCCAATGCTCAACCACATTCCAATGGTGAGTGATACTAACCTCATCCATCAGGAGAACAGGATGCATCTCCACTGGTAACATGAGGGCAAGCTTGACTTTCAGGAAACTCACGAGCTCCCTCAGCACACCAGGTCTAACTTTTATGCTCTGTAGCGAACATATTGGGGTTCTATCTGAAGGAAATGGTAATTCATTTTCCAGCAGGACTTTGTACCCCATACTACTACAAGGTGGTCTAATTTTTAGCCCTTTCCACTGACCATTTGCTACCTTCACGTGTCCCCTTCACTCATACTACAAACCGATCTGCACCGAATAAACCGTGCAGACTCGCTAAGAGGCTGTCTTTTTCTAAAGACACTCTTCTCTCCCTTTTCTGAGAAAGGATGAGTTTTCTCTTGAAAGCTTCAATTCCATCCTGAAGCTAGGTTCTTCAGGGTGGTGACTTCATCTTCTGTTGTGTCCAAGTTCGCTGCAGGACTGATGTCATTGGGCACATTCGAAGGCTCTCCAACCTCTGGAACACATATTTGCAATATTACAATCTTCAAACATAAAAAGCATTTAATACTGTAATATGTTTTTAGGTAGCCAGTAATTGTGTCTCAATAGGCTGTGGTATGTAATTTAAAGATTCGTAAGATGCCAAAATCTTACTTTCAAAGGACTGAAGCAAGTCTATGACAATCTGAGTGGTAATATTCCAAGTATGCTCTTAATACTATGAAATGGTAAAGTAATGTCATATCCTAAAGTGCAATTGTAGTTGACCAATTATATTTAATTCTCAACAAACACTACTGTAGTGTTTCCAGAAATCTGTAGGCTCTTTGCTAGGCACCACAGGAATCTGACAGCAATAGAATGTAAAAGAGCTTCACTTTACAACACTTCAATAATAACGCAGCACGTGAGAACTGAATACTTAAATTACAAGAGCTGTGAGGCAAGTGTTACTTCCTGATGTGCGTTTTAGTGGAGATTACCTTTCAGTGCAAGTAATTATTATTCACAATAAAAGATTAAATAATCAGGACCAGACCTAACCACAACATTGGTCACCTTAGCACCTGTTGTGCTACATATTACCAATAAACACAAAGCTCAGTATACAGAGTCTGAAAAACAAATGGTATTGGAAACACCACAGGCTTTTAAGTAAACTTTAACCAGCTGTGGTAACAAGTCAAAGCATCAGTTTTCCTATTTAGGTGTAACATTTAACTGTAAATTAGAAACACAGTACATACAATGTCCAATGGCAAGCAGTAGAAACAATATAGCATAAAGGTACGAGAAATTACATTACTTTATATTTCATCAGATACCAATACAAGTGGACTGTGTGTGTGAGAGATGTGGTCTTGTTCACTAAATTACCTGGTGGTGAAGTATTTTGTTCCCACCACCAACAGACCCTGCACATGTCAGTTTCAAAAATATACAGCTGTTGCAAATGAAATGTTTTAGTCTTCTTCTGTACACAACTCAGGGTTAAAATGAGTGTACAAAATATAACTTCTAAAGAAGGAACTCTAAGCAACACTTTTACAACAACTTTAAAAAGGTATATGCTTAATGTACTCAACTGACAAAGTGTTTCCTATCACAATTACTACGATACTAGTAAGCCTACTTTCTGCAAGCATAATGCTGTAAAGGGAAATTCTGTGTGTCCCACTGATCAAAAACAACAAATGTGAGCTGTTAGCAGTCACACGAGATTTTCAGAGTGTTATAATTCAGGAGCAAGTGAAAGCATGACGTATGCATATAGCAACTGAAGCTGTGAATGTTATTTTCCAGTTACCTGTATCCTCAGTCCGTTTCTCTAGTAGGCCAACAGGTTGCCTCTCGGCAGGAGCTTTACGATCACCAAAAATTGTTGGCACAGCATTTGGTTTACGTTTTACTACTCCACCAATTCTGTCAGCTCAAACTGGTCTGGAGTAAAGTGATTCTGGTAAACAAACAGTACTATCAGTCAATTTAGTTACAAACTTCGTTATTTAAGCGATATAAAAATTTCAAGACTATACATTATAACTATATTTTATAATATAAAATATATGAATCTGTAATATCAATAGAACTCAGCACATGCTACTCGTAACTACATACAGTGCAAGAAGTCAGAGACCTATGAGTTAGGTACAGTAGCTATACACAAACATTGTAACACTCAGATTCTATCTACAAACTAACTGAAACAATTTCATTTTACATGATACGACTAACATCTTTTAGGGAATGTATCTTCATTCAAGTTTAATTTTCATTAGGTTTGGGTTTCCTGTGTAACAACAAATATTGTACGATGCACGTTGTCTACGCCTGCCTACACTGTGTGATCAAAAGTATCCGGACACCACCAAAAATATCAGTTTTTCATATTAGGTGCATAGTCCTGCCACCTACTGCCACTGTTTTCGATGTGATGGTGAAGAGGAAACGTGAAGGGACACGTACAGCACAAAAGCGTACAGGTCAACCTCGTCTGTTGACTGACAGAGACCGCCGACAGTTGAAGAGGGTCGTAATGTGTAATAGGCAGACATCTATCCAGACCGTCACACAGGAATTCCAAACTGCATCAGAATCCAATGCAAGTACTATGACACTTGGGAAACTTTGATTTCAAGTTACTTTTGAGTACATTACGGGAGTGAACAGTGGTCAATGTGTTACAAATATTTACTATCAAAAACAGTCTCGATCACGATTTATTTATTACGGTGTCCGGTTTCGACCACTACTGTGGTCATCTTTAGAGCAATGAGTAAGAACCTCCTTCTGGTGGTAAATCACTACCACCAATCGGTACTCACCGTAATAAATAAATTGTGATCAAGACTGTTTTTGACAGTAAATACTGGATTTCAAGGTTGAGCGCACGGTGGAACGAGTGTAAACATTGGACGATTGAACAGCGGAGAAACGTTGTGTGGAGAGACAAATCACGGTACACAATGTGGCGATCCGAAGGCAGGGTGTGGGTATTTCGAATGCCCGGTGCACGTCATCTGTCAGCATATGTAGTGTCAACAGCAAAATTCAGAGGCAGCGGTGTTATATGCTGTGGTCGTGTTTTCCATGGAGTGGGCTTCCACCCCTTGTCGTTTTGCGAGTCACTATCACAGCACAGGCCTACATTGATGTTTTAAGCACCTTCTTGCTTTCCACTGTTGAAGAGCAATTCGGGGATGGTGATTACATTTTTCAACACGATCGGGCACCTGTTCATATTGCATGGCCTGTGGCAGAGTGGTTACACGACAATAACATCCCTGTAATGGACTGGCCTGCACAGAGTCCTGACCTGAATCCTAGGGAACATCTTTGGCACGTTTCGGAATGCGGACTTCGTGCCAGGCGTCACCGACCAACATCGATACCCCTCCTCAGTGCAGCACTCCGTGAAGAATGGGCTGCCATTCCCCGAGAAAACTTCCAGCACCTCATTGAACATATGCAAGCGAGAGTGGAAGCTGTCATCAAGGCTAAGAGTGGGCGCCAGGAACTTTTAAGTCATTTTCAGGCATGTGTCCGGATACTTTTGATCACATAGTGTAGTATTTGTATCTGAGACTGTTGAATATACAAGATGCCGTATTAAAAGAGTTAATTATAAATATACTGTACTGTTACGACTGACGATACAATTCAACTATGCTATTCTTTTTATTTATTTCAATGTTTGTCGAAAGGGTAGGCCTACACTATTAAATGCAAGTAACAGGTACTTTACAGGGGCACGTCAGTATCATGCCAATTATTTTCACAAAATTTACTGAAAATGAGGCACTGTTAATTGATCTTTGAAGTACACATAGCCATAGCCAACAACATACATTAAAACATCCAAATACAGTACTTCCCATCTTCAACAATTGGGCCTACACACTGAATACGAAACGAAAACCGTGTTTACCTATTACACCTTTCGTGTTGCAAAAAATATGTCTTTATAGCATTCAGTACATTACAGATTAACTAGAAACGTGTAGCTTTCACTATGGTTTGTCCACAAAGACAGACTTGCACACAACGTACCTTTCACAAACAAATGTGACCGGTTTGAGACGAACCACATGTAGTGACACACCAAATCTGATCACTAAGCGAGTCGAAATACAGCAAGTCTGTTACACAGCGAATGTTAAACCTAAAGATTATTTGCACTAATGAATGAAAACTGTTCTTTCCATACAGAAGCGAGAGTCTCATGTGGGCCGCCAGTTGGCTCTGCTGGTTTTCATCGGCCATATTCTCCTTCTTGTTGCATCTCTACCTTCAGAAGGAATTCTGTACAGTTTACCTCCCTTTCTGCCTCAGAACAAAAAGCAAAAAGCACAGCACTGAGGTAGTATTCTACTTAGAACTTTGAAAATACACAACACTGCCCATGCCTCACACACAATGCTTGGGCCCACAACGGCTGCTAATGTTACAAGATGTGATTTCAGCCAACTGTGGATGGCGGCGAACGCAGCAGAATACGATGGCCGTACTTCCCTTTATACGAGGCTGTACTGCCCTGGTAAACACGCCACGACTCCAGCGCTGCAAAGTGGAGTGCATCTCGACTTGCACTGCTGCCAACTTTGGACTTGCGGCTTCCTCGTGGAAGAACAGGGATGTGTGTTTAAAACCTTCAATCGTGCAATCGGATAGATCAGCAAAGTTCCACAAGTGAGAAAATAGTACGACACTTGTATGTGGAACAGATTCTGTAAGGATTCAACGTTCATCTTTTGCATTATAAACAACCCACATACAGTACTTGATAGTATATCCTACAGCAGTCTCCAAATAAATTCTTGCCCTTGTGCTATTAGGTGCTAATTATTTTCAACTGTTTGCGCTGGCTGTACGCTACCATCAGAACTTTAATTTCAAAAAGAGCATTACTTACATCTTTATAGGTATTCAACTTCATTAACAATTATTTAACATAATTCCAGTTTATAAGTTACAATGTTTAACCTACTGAAACGGCTTTGCCCTCACATTTTTTGCGAGTTAATTGCATGCATCAACTCTTCAGTTATTTATGTACCATCCAGGTTGTGGAGTCTTTGCAGCTTTTGGAATTAGTGGTTTGCAAGGCTTGTATGTAACACATAAATGAGATATTTCATGACCTTAATTCAAGATGGGAGTGTCATTCTGTAAAAATATAATTCATCCAGAAATCCCATCCAACCTTGCTATCTGAATCAGCACTTAGTGTGTCAAAGTGAAAACTTTGTATGTCTCTTCACTTCTGCTGCCCCAGTATCTGTATTTCTCAGGTAAGTTTTCATCTTTGTGTATGTCTCTTTGTGACCTACTAAGTAAATACAATCTTTAATTGATGGCAGTATGTTTGAGCACTGATTTTAATAATTACCAGCAGCAGGAATGTACAGATTACTCAATTCAATTAAACATCTCAGTATCTTAGTTTATTGCTGTTAAGGCTAAATATAATTTACAGGGATGCAATTTTTGCAACTGCTAGTATTACTGCTAAATCTACTGCTGCAGCTACAAGTTGTAGAACCATAGATATCAGAACTTTACGTGTGCATTTATTGTGATGTGCAGATACTACGTAACTAATTTTTTTTTTCTTCACTACCCACAACACCAAACAGGCTACTATATCTAAATTATGCTTAATGAGATGGAGCAGTGGATAGCACAATGGAATCGTATTCAGAAAGACAGTGGTTCAAACCTGCGTCCAGGCATCCCATTTTAGATGTTCCGTTATATCTCTAAATCACTTCAGTGAAATGCCGGGATGGTTCCTTTCAAAGTGCAAAGCCTTACTTCCTTTACCATCCTTTGCTAATCTGAGCTTTTGATCCATCTCTGATGACCTCCTACGTCTAAATCATTATTTTGTACGTTTGAGAGAGATGCAACATCCTGACAAGAAAGTGATGCTGTAGCAGCTTCCACCATAGTGATGCAGAAGGAAATGACATGGAGGCTTCTGGGTGAATCAGACTGAATAGTGGAACAGCTATGGCCACCACAAGCGACATGGAATCAGGAGGAATTGCTACACCAATCCACACCAACAAAATCTAAGGAGACTGAAGATCGCTATTTTTGTGCAGCGCAACTACTTGCGCAGATACTTTGAAACAAAATCAGAATGGTAATGTGGGCAGTTTCATAAAATATCTGGCATCAGTTTGTGAAATCAATTAGAAGGCATAGAGCAAGACCACTGTAGCACATCAATAAACTGTGTGTGTTACCCGTATGCACACTGTTTAAACAAAATTTGATTGCTGTCTTGGAAATAAACTAAACCCTTATTACTTCCTGAGAGAACTGAATGTGAGTGTTTTCACATGACTCTTGGCTGTCTTCAAAATGACTGCTGTCAGCTATTGTAATTATGTAGCTCTGCACTACTACCCCCCCCCCCTCCCCACAACCTTTGACCTTGACGTTAATGGGAAGGCTTGCGTGATACAGATACAGATAACCATACTGTAGGTGCACCCAGAACAGAGGGGTATATGTTAAGAGGTCAGACGAACGTGTAGTTCCTGAATATGAGCAGTAGCCTATTCAGTAGTTGCAATGGGCAAGAGTCTGGGCAATTGACTCAACTGGCCTTGTAACATCACGCAAAATTGTCTTTCTGTGCTTGTACTGCAAACAGCTGAAAGCAAGGGGAAACTACAGCCATAAGTTTTCCTGGGGGCATACAGCTTTCCTGTATGGTTAAATAATGATGACATCCTCTCGGGTAAAACACTACAGAGGTATAATACTTCCTCAATTGGATTTCCGATCAGGGACTGCTCAGGAGAACATCATTATCAGGAGAAACAGAACAGGAGTTTTACGGATTGGAGCGTTGAATGTCAGACCCCTTAACTGGGCAGATAGGTTGGAAAATTTAAAAATGGAAATGGATAGGTTAACGTTAGATATAATGGGAATTAGTTAGTTGATTGGCAGGAGAAACTGAACTTCTGGTCAGGTGAATACAGGGTCATAAATACAAAATCAGATAGGGGTAATGCAGGGGTAGGTTTAATAATGAATAAAAATTAGGAATGCGGATAAGCTACTACAAACAGCAGGGTTAATGCTTTTGCACAGTAGTACAGGTTTATATGCGAACTAGCTCTGCACATGATGCATTGAAGAAATGTATGATGAGATAAAAGAAATTATTCACATAGTTAAGGGAGAAAAAAATTTAATACTCATTGGGGACTGGACTTCAGTAGTAGGAAGAGGAGGAGAAGGAAAAGTAGTAGGTGAATATGGAGGTTTAAGAATCATGAAAGAAGGTTGTATGTGTGGAAGAGACCTGGAGACACCAAGAGATTTCAGATTGATTATACAGGGCATTACAAAAAGGTACGACCAAACTTTCAGGAAACATTCCTCACACACAAATAAAGTAAAGATGTTATGTGGACATGTGTCCGGAAACGCTTAATTTCCACGTTAGAGCTCATTTTAGTTTCGTCAGTATGTACTTCACTTCCTCGACACACCGCCAGTTGGCCCAACTGAAGGAAGGTAATGTTGACTTGGGTGCTTGTGTTGACATGCGACTCGTTGCTCTACAGTACTAGCATTAAGCACATCAGTACGTACCGTCGACAGGTTAGTGTTCATCACGAACGTGGTTTTGCAGTCAGTGCAATGTTTACAAATGCGGAGTTGGCAGATGCCCATTTGATGTACGGATTAGCGCGGGCAATAGCCGTGGCGCGGTACGTTGTATCGGACAGATTTCCAGAACGAAGGTGTCCCGACAGGACGACGTTCGAAGCAATTGATCGGCGTCTTAGGGAGCACGGAACATTCCAGCCTATGACTCGCGACTGGGGAAGACGTAGAACGACGAGGACACCCGCAATGGACGAGGCAATTCTTCGTGCAGTTGACGATAACCCTAATGTCGGCGTCAGAGAAGTTGCTGCTGTACAAGGTAACGTTGACCACGTCACTGTATGGAGATTGCTACGGGAGAACCAGTTGTTTCCGTACCGTGTACAGCGTGTGCAGGCACTATCAGCAGCTGATTGCCCTCCACGGGTACACTTCTGCGAATGGTTCATCCAACAATGTGTCAATCCTCATTTCAGTGCAAATGTTCTCTTTATGGATGGGGCTGTGATCAAATTGTAAATTTTCACAATCGACATGTGTGGGTTGACAAGAATCCGCACGCAATTGTGCAATTACGTCGTCGACACAGATTTTCTGTGAACGTTTGGGCAGGCATTGTCGGTGATGTCTCGAATGGGCCCCATGTTCTTCCACCTACGCTCAATGGAGCAGTTATGATTTCATACGGGATACTCTCCCTGTGCTGCTAGAACATGTGCCTTTACAAGTACGACACAACATATGGTTCGTGCACGATGGAGCTCCTGCACATTTCAGTCCAAGTGTTCGTATGGTTCTCGACAACAGATTCGGTGACCGACGGATTGGTAGAGGCGGACCAATTCCGTGGCCTCCACGCTCTCCTGACCTCAACCCTCTCGACTTTCATTTATGGGGGCATTTGAAAGCTCTTGTCTACGCAACCCCGGTACCAAATGTAGAGACTCTTCGTGCTCGTATTGTGGACGGCTGTGATACAATACGCCATTCTCCAGGGCTGCATCAGCGCATCAGGGATTCCGTGCGACGGAGGGTGGATGCATGTATCCTCGCTAACGGAGGACATTTTGAACATTTCCTGTAACAAAGCGTTTGAAGTCACACTGGTACGTTCTGTTGCTGTGTGTTTCCATTCCACGATTAATGTGATTTGAAGAGAAGTAATAAAATGAGCTCTAACATGGAAAGTAAGCGTTTCCAGACACATGTCCACATAACATATTTTCTTTCTTTGTGTGTGAGGAACGTTTCCTGAAAGTTTGGCCGTACCTTTTTGTCACACCCTGTATGATGGTAAGACAGATTTGGGAAACAGGTTTTAAGTTCTATGACATATTCCAGGGGCAGATGTGGACTCTGTACACAATTTACTGGTTATGGACTATATATTAAAAATGAAGAAATTACAAAATGGTAGGAATTTCAGGAGTTGGGACCTGGATAATCTGAAAAAATCAGAGGTTGTAGAGTGTTTCAGACAGAGCATTAGAGGACAATAAAAGGGGAATGGAATACAGTAGAAGGAGAATGGGTAGCTTTGAGGGATGAAATAGTGAAGGCAGGAGAGGATCAAGTAGGTAAAAAAAGACTAGGGCTAGTAGAAATCCTTGGGTAACAGAAGAAATATTGAATTTAATTGATGAAAGGAGAAAATATATAAACGCAGTAAATGAAGCAGGCAAAAGGGAATACAAAAGTCTCAAAAATGAGATCGACAGGAAGTGCAAAATGGCTAAGCAGGGATGGCTAGAGGACAAATGTAAGGATGTAGAGGCTTATCTCACTAGGGGTAAGATAGATACTGCCTACAGGAAAATTAAAGAGACCTTTGGTGAAAGGAGAACCACTTGTATGAATATCAAGATCTCAGATGGAAACCCAGTTCTAAGCAAAGAAGGGAAAACAGAATGGTGGAAGGAGTATATAGAGGGTCTGTACAAGGGCGATGTACTGGGGGGCATTATTATGGAAATGGAAGAGGACGTAGATGAAGATGAGGTAGGAGATATGACACTGTGTGAAGAATTGGTGAGAGCACTGAAACACCTAAGTAGAAACAAGGCACCGCAAGTAGACATCATTCCGTTAGAGCTACTGATACCCTTGGGAGAGCCAGCCCTGACAAAACTCTGCCATCTGGTGAGCAAGGTGTATGAGACAGGCGAAGTATCCTCAGACTTCAAGAACAATATAATAATTCCGTATCCATAGAAAGCAGGTGCTGACAGGTGCGTGAACCACCAAACTATCGTTTTAATAAGTCACCATTGCAAATCAGACAAATGAAAAAACTGGTAGAAGATGGCCTCAGGAAGATCAGTTTGGGTTCTGTTCAAATGTAGGAACACGCGAGCCAATTCTGACCCTACTACTTATCTTAGAAGCTAGGTTAAGGAACGGTAAAGCCCGTCTCACACGGAGCAAGGTTCGCCGCAAGTTTGCGAGATGGCGTGCATGCCTGCCGGCTTGCAGGCAAGGGAGCCGGCTGTCTTCCATGCCGAAGCTCTCCCACGGTGCAAGATCGGCTGCTAGTTGTATTGTGATCAGCTGCGTGTTGTATCGAACGAAGATGGCTGCTTCAGGTACAGATGTTCTGAACAAACTGGCATTATTAGCTCTTTTGGTGCTAAACGATGCAGAAATACATGCTACTGAGAGAAGAAGAAAGAAAGAATGGACGAAAAACTGGATTAAGAGGAGAAACGCTGGGAAAGGTGTGCTCTCCATGCTTCATAAAGAGTTGAGGTTAGTTCGCATAATACCTACTTTTCTTTGAAAAATATCACCATTTCATTACTGTTTGACTTTATAAATATACAAATAATGACTGTTATATACGACTTTATTTTATAGGATAGAAGATCGCACATCCTTTGCAAATTTTATTCGAATGGATGTATTGGTATTTGAAGAACTGCTTCGAATGGTTTCGCCTTTGATTCAGAAGAAAGACAATGTGATGCGTCAGGCAATTACGGCGCGGGAAAGGTAAGTGCATTATTATATGTTCGAAACAGAAAGTTAATTTTTATTTATAATCCATTGTAATTTTACGATCAATCTGAGACATGTTTAATATGCGTCTCTAGGCTTGCTGTCACAGTGCGTTTCCTAGCGACCGGAAACACTTACAAAGATTTGGCCTATTCTACACGAATAGCGAACAACACGCTCTCCCGTATGATACCAGAGACTTTGACGGCCATAGCAAGCGTGTTAGGAGATAATGCGACACAGGTAAGCTCAAGATAAATGCTATAAGTATTTGCTACGATTTTCTACTTGGTACGGCACGACTGTGAAGTAAAATGTAATTTGCAGTGTCCACGTGATCCTGCCGAGTGGAAAGTAATAGAAGATGGGTTCCACAGCCTCTGGCAATTCCCGCATTGCATTGGAGCACTTGATGGGAAACATGTCAAGTTTAGGCCTCTGCGCTCTGATGGTTCATCATTCAGAAACTACAAAGGTCACGACAGCATAGTTCTTTTAGCTCTAGTAGATGCTAATTATAAATTTTGTTTGTGGACATTGGCAGAAATGGAAGAATGAATGATGGTGCAATATTCAGAGAGAGTGCCTTGTTCATGAAACTCATGGATGGTTCATTAAATTTGCCACCAAGTCTCCACTTCCAGGTAGTGACATCTGTGTTCCCTACATGTTTGTGGCAGATGATGCTTTTGCGTTAAAGGAAAATTTAATGAAACCATATCCTGAACGTGACATAACACCTGAAAAAAGAATTTTTAACTACAGAATTTGTAGAGCACGTAGAGTTGTGGAAAATGCCTTTGGCATAATGTCAAACAAATTCAGAATTTTGCTGCAGACTATTCCACTATCTGTTTCCAAAGTAGAGCTCATTACAAAAGTGTGTTGCTTCCTACATAATTTTGTACTTGCCAGAAACTCTCAAGGATATATCCCTCCAAATGTAGATGAATTACCATGTCTTCCTGGCATTGCTACTCAGGGTGCAAATCATAGTGCAGCCAGTGCAAGAGAAGTGAGACAACATCTGACATGGTATTTCAATACTGTTGGCAGAGTTCCATGGCAGGAAAGGTGTGTTCAGGAAGGTAACAGATAATGGTTTACTATGTTTCTGAAACATTACCTTATTCATTGTTTCATTTTCAGTCCTTTCGCATATTGACAATGATTTTGTGTGATTTTTTATATATATATATATATATATATATATATATATATATATATATATATATATATGAGAGAGAGAGAGAGAGAGAGAGAGAGAGAGAGAGAGAGAGAGATAAATATAAATTTATATGTATCTCAAGCAATGATTGGAACCTGTGCAAGACCTTGCAAAAATCTGATTTTATTTTGTATAACAGCTCCACAATTAATTACCTGGGACATGTAGAGAGCCACTATTATGAAATAATATTTTTCTTTGATGGTTATGAAGAAGGTATGGAAAGACCTACTAAACATTTATGAATCCCAAATTAACAGTTTTGGAAGATAATTTTGTGCTGACTGTATTTGTGGTAGTAAGGTACTGCACAATATTTTTTTCTGATTGATAGCACTTGGATGTATATGCTTATTTTTATTTTACTTATTTATTTATTCATTCATTGAAGGATCATCTGACAATTATCTGGTATTTGTCACCATAATACAATGGAAAGACATAGTTTGTAAATATACATATATGTGTACATATAAGTATGCTTTTGGGATAGGACAGCTGGTTGGTTGTGGCCTTGACACAACCTTGATGGGGGGTAACATAAATCAGGATGGCCAAATAGGGCCTGCTCCAACCTCTAAAATATGAGGTTACTATTTTAACAGTTGGATTGGCTCATCTGTTTAGCCCCTATTGTACAATGTTCTTTGATTTAAGTACTGTCTGTTCCAGATAACTTATAATACAAATGTGGTTTTACTGTTCACTTTTGGACACGGAACAGCATTTAGTGATAACTCTGGATCACAAATTTGCTGCTTTACACCGTGCTCTAACTTTAGTCTGCTTGGAAAACTGGCTCCACACTGGTAGACATACTTCTATTCCCACCTCTGTCCTGAGTCTTCATCCCCTGTCATTCACTTCAGATATTGGCACAGGATTACAGTATTTTACGGTGTTGGGATGATGATGTTATCCCATATTACTATTAACCACTTCCATTAACACTTTATCAGTGATTCCCAACCTTTGTGAAACAATGTTTCTGCATGGAGTCAGATATTAGCTACTACCCATGCACATTAATTTTTGTTGCTACTACTTTTTGATAACCTCTTTTTTTTATAGAATGATGGTGGTAGTCTCAGAACAACATGTTAAAATTGGTTCATTGTACTCCTGTTCGTAAGCCACTTGATTTTTAGACTCCTTGCGTTTGAAATACCAGTAACTAGAAGACACCACTTTGCTACTGTTCTGCGTGAGAACTGAATAATAATAATAATAATTTGTGTGGCACAATGGCAAAGTGCCTTTCTTTTGATGTGATGCCACTTCAGCAACTTGCATATTCCAAATCTAATACTGTTATCAAGATGGGACATGTCATTTTTGGCAGCTCCTCACATCACTGGTCTGAACAGCCTTAAATTTTGCTGTTTTCAGGCACACTATCACTAGCCTCCTTTAGCAATGTAAGAACTATTACCTACTTTCTATTAATTTTGATGTATGTTTGAAACTGCAAAGAGAATAATGAAGCAATATATGGTTAAGAGAACTATGTACAACTCTGAGAATATATTTAGGCATTTATGAGGTCTCAATGTTGTCATAGATGGCTGCTACAAAGTATGTGCATTTTTTTATCAGTTGCATAAAACTTTCTTAATCAGTATGCATGTATTCAAGAATATTGTCTATATTTCTATTCAGACAATAGGTGTCTGTTTTTGTGTGTAAGAGATTTTCTGCTGTTCGTTTCTGGTTTTCTGTTCCAGATGCAGCTGCCGATACACCAACTACATGATAGGATTCACGTTCAAGAATGCTTGTGAAGTGTTCTGAAGAAAATACTGTTGCAGTTCATGTGTCCATATTTAAAAAGTGTACAGAACAAAGCAGCCATGTAAAAAGACATTTTTACTCTGTGTGTGTGTGTGTGTGTGGGTGTGTGTGTGTGTGTGTGTGTGTGTGTGTGTGTGTGTGTGTGTGTGTGTGTGTTGGGATTGAGCTAACTGTAGCCATTATATATGTTATGGGATTATTTGTTTATTAAGTAAATATCAAGCCATCCTGACTTGGGTTTTCGTGGTTTCCCCTTGTCGCTAAGGTGAATACCGGGATGATGTGTCTAAAATGCCGCGGCCGACTTCATTCACGAGTGTCACATTATGTATTTCTCTGATACAGTTGTTAAATTTTAATAGGCAAATACAATGCATAAACAGAACTGGTTAAAATGTTACTGCTTATTTTACTCCTGTTTCCTATCATGTTAAATTCCTATTGTAATTACTTATCATGCAGACGACTTGTATCTCTGTGTATTATTTAAATATCCCAGGATATTGTAACTGTATTCAATTTCTTAAATACAATTATATCATTAGATATCACAAGATTCCAACTGCTATTATTTGTCACATAAGTACATGCTTCTTTTGGAATTCATACTATGATTGGCTACAAATCTCAACTACTGCATTTATGGGTGATACTCTTGAAGTAATTTACCTACTCAGAGATTTAGAAATCCTTACTATCGAGTGGATTCAAAACGGCATATTTTAATTTGTTCTCGTGAAACAGCCTGATCTAAATGTACAGTTGAGTGCAAAGCTTTCATGCAGGCTATGCTACTACATAGGCAAGTCTGCATAATGTTGTTACCTAATATCTCGAAGTACTTGGGTCATTTGCTTCAAATTTTTACACTGTCTAATGAACATCTGCATAGATAGGGGGTGGAGGTGTTACCAAAAGTCTACAGCAAGATCTTTACCAATATGTTTTGTATTTTTATCTGATACTCTCATTCATATTGACATAGGCTATTTTTTCTCTTTTTTATAAATGTCTTAAGGTTTTCTGCATAAAGTTACTGCAAGAAAGAAATTGCTATGCTGTGAAAATGTACAGCTTAACCTATTCACACACTGTTTCAACCAACATAGTCTGGCATGTCTACAGTTATTCAAGTTGTTTCCCCTATCATAATTCTTCCTACTTATATATAATCAAATTGTATACAAAATGTGCTGCTAAGTTTTCATCATAGCAATCATATTTACAGGAAAGAGGCCAGTTGCACTTGTGGGTTATGATTAGAAAACTTTGTAATCCTATTCCTGTGCAGATTAAAATTGTGAAATGTCATTGAAATTATTGTCCTCAAAAATTCAGTAGCAGAAGTCTTTAGAATACCCTGTATACCAGTTATCTCAATGGATGCACTTACTCATATTGAGACATTCCAATCAAGGCTCAAGATCATACAGTGGTAAGATAAGGATGGGGAGAGAGGGGTGCTAAAGATGTGTATCCAATTCCCACACATATTTTACAATTGTCCAGCATTCCTGGGTTTGCTAGTATACAATTATGTTACAGGGATTTTACTTTACTCATTCCTTTCAGACAATGAGAAAGTTCTATTTCAATAAATGTCCTCTTTCCTGCATCAGTGTACTGTTTTACTTACTCTTTGAACTATTTTACAATTCTCCTTGCTAGACATAGCTTATATGGTTTCTTTGGCAGTCTCTTATGTTGACTGCAATGTTGCCACTAGCAGAAATAGCCAAGGCTCTGCCTCGGCTAGTGGAACCCCATGGCAGCGAATGTAACAATATTAGCGGTTTAATTTCGAAATTGGTATTGATAATTGTTCTAGCTATTTCTTATACATCACTTTCTTATTGTGAAGATGCTAATACTTCATGAACAAAGGTTTGATTTCTTAGTATTGCATTTAATTTACCTTCCTGGAAACTTGCTTTCAAAACTGAAAAAATGGTTTAATATGAAATATGTTGGTAGTACAGCTTGCATTAGGATAATTAGGAACTTCATGAGTCAACACTACAGCTTTCTTTATCTACATTTCCCTTTTTGCATCTGTCATTAGACTTTTACCATTAATTTCCATTAAATGTTTGAGAGTGCATTTACTGTTGGTAAAGTTGCTGTTCAGCTCCATGAGGATATGCACATAAATCATAAAAATGATCTTGCTAAACAACTGATTTCTGATTCAATTAGCAGAAATATTACCTTTAAATTTGAAGCTTCATTTTCATGTTAAGTGCAGTAAGTGGACAAAGGACCTTATAACACTTCTCGCATTTGTTTCTCATTACCCTTAAAATAGACTTCTCAAAGCAGTTCAACAAAGCATTGTAAACATATGTATAAATAAAATCTCAGAAGAACTATACAAATATCTACATCAATCCACCTCAATAGAATTTATGTCATTAGTAGAAGATTAATTATTTGTAACTACTCATACCATTGCTGAAAAAAGGCTGAAATTTGTTTATCAGAGACAATTAAAATTTTCTCTCTTAAGCCTTTCATAAAATTTCAGGTTCGAGATAAATAGAAGTCTTACAGCAGGGAAAAAACGTTTATTTTATCAATATTTCATATGGCAGTGGAATGATGTGCTATAAGTAAATGACATCAATGAAGTAATTCAATGACTGGTATATTTCTTTACTGTATGTTGCACAACAAATAAAGATATTGTTGGCCAAGATGTTAGTGGAAATTAAAGGGAACTTGGAAGAAAGGAATAAAGTAAATAATTTTAAATACCATTTATTTTCTGTACATCATGAAAATCACGAACTTACACAATTTCACTTTCACTCGAGTTCTGCATTTGTATCTGTAGATCTTTCAGTTTTGCTTCTGTTGTTACATTAACAAGATCTCTTATTAACTGCATTTTGATTTCACTGCTCTTGATTTCCTTTGCAAGGTTACCAATGAATATCATGCAGCTATCCATAGTGAGCTCTGCCGAGGGTTGTTGGCGGTCTTGGGTGGCACATATTTTATTAGCTATTACCTCAATAGCACTCATGTACCCGTCACCAGGCCTCTTTCTTCTTCCATCCTTGCTTTGAGTGGCATGGGTAGGTGGTGGTGGTGGTGGTGGTGGTGGTGGTGGTGACGTTGCTGCTGCTTCTTCACATTGTTCCCCAATGCATACATCGTTCAGCACATCCACATCAAGACTATAACAGCCTTCGATGTTTTGATGTGGTGATGGTTGTATATCCACACTTTGAGAAGAGAGACTGCATGTCTGTAAATTGCAAAACGTTCTGAAATTTATTCCAGTACTGTAAAAAAATGGTTCAAATGGCTCTGAGCACTATGGGACTCAACTGCTGTGGTTATCAGTCCCCTAGAACTTAGAACTACTTAAACCTAACTAACCTAAGGACATCACACACATCCATGCCCGAGGCAGGATTCGAACCTGCGACCGTAGCAGTCGCATGGCTCCGGACTGCGCGCCTAGAACCGCGAGACCACCGCGGCCGGCTCCAGTACTGTAACTGAATGAAATGCATAACATACCAATGAACAGTTGAGCATACTGAAGTTTTGTAAATAGTGTAAGACAGTTACTACATAAGGGGTAACTTCTATTTAAATTACATTTTGTTATTATAAAAGTGGGGGGGGGGGGGGGGGGGGGTGTTCTTTGCCCCAATTTCAGGGAAACTGAGGCAACTTGTTCCCTCTGACAAATTTGATCAAAATAGCTCCACAATATTTTCATTGCTGTCTTTCATACCTGAAGCAACTTGGGATGAACTTAACACATTGAAAGGAATACTGCTTAAGAGATTAGTGTTATTACAGTGGGTATGAATGCAAACAAAAGCCAAGAGCACACCAATGTGCAAATTACAATGCACACAAAATCTGAAAGAATTCCAGTAATCCATAACAAATGGAACATTTGCTAAAAATGTCACAAAATGCTTGTGAATCAGTAAAAGGTACTAGTAAACAACCTGATAGAAGGAAGAAACCAGGCAGTGCTTGATTATTCTAGTGATGAAGACCTATCATAAGAACAAATTGCAGATGAGGAAATTCAGATGAAGACTGGGAATCATACAGAAGAAATAAAACCATATCAAAGCCACAGAGAAAACTGACACCTATCCACAAGCAAATTAGGCCTAATCCACACTAGGGCTACTTTGCTCCAGTTTTTAAAAGGTTAAAAAATTTAAAAAAATAATCCCTTCAGGGTTTACTATGGTTCTTAAATAGCTTCGAACAGAATAACCTCATTTTCAAAAGTAATTTTACAAAACTACTACCCACTACATGATTTTGTATGAATAACTACGACAGTGGAGCACAGTATTCTAATTGCATTTGTAATGTGTCTAAGACCCATGAAATTCAGTTTTTGTCTTAAGTAAATAGGTAACTTACCTCTTCACTTTCATTGTACTCAGTCATGGAATGTTGAGTCAGGCCTATGGCTGTGCTCTTTCGTGGCAAGCAATGATCCGCCAAAAACATTAACTTCTCGTAATACCATAAAGATGGTTTGTATATCTGAAAAATTGTAAGTTCATATTAACATAGTAAAATGTACGTGGGAAAGCTACATTGTAATCCATTACCATTCAAGATTATGTGCTTTCAAAAATCGGGTAAATATTCAGTGTGATATTTCTATGAAATAGTCTTAAATGTGTCCGATGTTTGCAAGTAGTAGGTTTCTACATTCAACACAAAATTCATAGTTTTGTACTTACGTCGTTCATCCCAGCGCCACTGCTTTTCGTTGATTTTACTTTGGCGTGCTCCACTTTAAATTGAGTTCGTAGATTGTGCACTTTGCTGTAGCACTCCTTGCTCGTCGTGTATGGTCAAACAAGACACACGGCACTTGCAACTCTTTCGAGTGCTTCTGCACGCAAGTGTTTATTGTAATAATTTGCGCTTTTCACGACGTACAGACACTGTTCTTCCCTATAAGCACATATCAAAGTTTCAGTCGCTTCCTTGGACCACTGCGGTGCCATTATTTAATAATTATAATAACTTCCTACCGCACCTCACAACAGCAGAAAAGCAACTACGAACAAAGGCTTCCAGCTCAAGCTTTCCGCGTCTGACGTCACAAACGAAACGTATCATGATTGGCCAACGCAGGTAACATGCAGGGAACCTTGCAAGAAAAATAGCACCGGACCCATCCAGTAATCTGTAAGAATCTGGTATGTAGCCATAAACACAAAGAAAATTAATATTATATCTCCGACCATAAGACACACATATCACTGATTGTTCCAAACACAAAAATTAATCCATCAGCCGTAATATGTAAATTCAAAGTATCTCACCAGTAAACCAGCACAAATTCTTCCAAATGCAGCCTGAAACATTCAATTCATGTCAACCAATTCACTAACCAACATCCAACTCAAGAGAGGGCCACCAAATGCTACAGCACACCATCTACAAACACAAACAGAGACAAAAACATCAAATCTCACCATGACATCACACACCACATCACGCATACGTCACGGGCCTAAGCAGATGGGTGTAGCATCAGACCCGACCGAGTGCGAATAACCTTACGTTATCCCCACATAGCAAATGGTGACAATGAGTGCCAATTGGCAAGAAAACGGGAACAAATTATCTAGCATGAAGCTTAAATGCTGTTGGAACTTTTGTTCAGAGTGTGAGTCTTTTGGTACAATCCAAGAATATCAGTACTGGCTGCTTTGCACTTGGAAATCTTTCTCACTGTACTGGCCCACAAACAGGACTCACAGCATAATTTTATTCAATCTGTCCTACAGCATTTTCTCTTTATGTGCCACAGCTAGGATATAAAATTGTACATTCTAACACTGAAATTGTTATACTTACACCCTAAACCATTTACTCCCTAATCGTAATTGTGATTAATAATAAGGGGTGCGTTTAGTACACACTGATTTGATTTGCGAATTTTCATAATGTCAGTCGAGACATTCGCATGAAGACATACCTGCTATTTCTTCAGCATCTTGATTTGCAAATGCAAATTTCCCACTGTATCTTCAGTTCTGCCGCATGTCTCCTTCTGCTGTTGGCGAGTTTCATCATTAAATACTTTGTAAATGAAGTTCAAGAACTCGCTTCACAAGTCAGAATGTTTAAATGAGAGTTAACTTTCAAGAAGCCTTGCACACTCTTTAAAGCAGTACTATACAGTTAATCTACAGTTCATGACCAATAAATTGTGGTCAGTGTCCACATCTGCCCCTGGAAATGTCTTACAATTTAAGACCTGGTTCCTAAATCTCTGTATTACCATTATATAATCTATCTGATACCTTTTAGTATCTCCAGGATTCTTCCAGGTATACAACCTTCTTTCATGATTCTTGAACCAAGAGGTAAAAAGACGAGGCCCATGAACCATGGACCTTGTCGTTGGTGGGGAGGCTTGCGTGCCTCAGTGATACAGATGGCCGTACCGTAGGTGCAACCACAACGGAGGGGTATCTGTTGAGAGGCCAGACAAACGTGTGGTTCCTGAAGAGGGGCAGCAGCCTTTTCAGTAGTTGCAGGGGCAACAGTCTGGATGATTGACTGATCTGGCCTTGTAACATTAACCAAAACGACCTTGCTGTGCTGGTACTGCGAACGGCTGAAAGCGAGGGGAAACTACAGCTGTATTTCTTCCCGAGGACATGCAGCTTTACTGTATGATTAAATGATGATGGCGTCCTCTTGGGTAAAATATTCCGGAGGTAAAATAGTCCCCCATTCGGATCTCCAGGCGGGGACTACTCAAGAGGACGTCGTTATCAGGAGAAAGAAAACTGGCGTTCTACGGATCGGAGCATGGAATGTCAGATCCCTTAATCGGGCAGGTAGGTTAGAAAATTTAAAAAGGGAAATGGATAGGTTAAAGTTAGATATAGTGGGAATTAGTGAAGTTCGGTGGCAGGAGGAACAAGACTTTTGGTCTGGTGATTACAGGGTTATAAATACAAAATCAAATATCGGTAATGCAGGAGTAGGTTTAATAATGAATAAAAAAATAGGAGTGCGGGTTAGCTACTACAAACAGCATAGTGAACGCATTATTGTGGCCAAGATAGACACAAAGCCCATGCCTACTACAGTAGTACAGGTTTATATACCAACTAGCTCTGCAGATGATGAAGAAATAGATGAAATGTATGACGAGATAAAATAAATTATTCAGGTAGTGAAGGGAGACGAAAATTTAATAGTCATGGGTGACTGAAATTCGTCGGTAGGAAAAGGGAGAGAAGGAAACATAGTAGGTCAATATGGATTGGGGGTAAGAAATGAAAGAGGAAGCCGCCTTGTAGAATTTTGCACAGAGCATAATTTAATCATAGCTAACACTTGGTTCAAGAATCATAAAAGAAGGTTGTATACATGGAAGAATCCCGGAGATACTAAAAGGTATCGGATAGATTATATAATGGTAAGACAGAGATTTAGGAACCAGGTCTTAAATTGTAAGACATTTCCAGGGGCAGATGTGGACTCTGACCACAATTTATTGGTCACGAACTGTAGATTAAAACTGAAGAAACTGCAAAAAGGTGGGAATTTAAGGAGATGGGACCTAAATAAACTGACTAAACCAGAGGTTGTACAGAGTTTCAGGGAGAGCATAAGGGAACAAATGGCAGGAATGGGGGGAAAGAAATACAGTAGAAGAAGAATGGGTAGCTCTGAGGGATGAAGTAGTGAAGGCAGCAGACGATCAAGCAGGTAAAAAGACGAGGGCTAATAGAAATCCTTGGGTAACAGATGAAATATTGAATTTAATTGATAAAAGGAGAAAATATAAAAATTCAGTAAATGAAGCAGGCAAAAAGGAATACAAACGTCTCAAAAATGAGATCGACAGGAAGTGCAAAATGGCTAAGCAGGGATGGCTAGAGGACAAATTTAAGGATGTAGAGGCTTGTCTCACTAGGGGTAAGATAGATACTGCCTACAGGAAAATTAAAGAGACCTTTGGAGAGAAGAGAACCACTTGTATGAATATCAAGAGCTCAGATGGCAACCCAGTTCTAAGCAAAGAAGGGAAGGCAGAAAGGTGGAAGGAGTATATAGAGGGTTTATACAAGGGCGATGTACTTGAGGACAATATTATGGAAATGGAAGAGGATGTAGATGAAGATGAAATGGGAGATAAGATACTGCGTGAAGAGTTTGACAGAGCACTGAAAGACCTGAGTCGAAACAAGGCCCCGGGAGTAGACAACATTCCATTAGAACTACTGATGGCCTTGGGAGAGCCAGTCATGACAAAACTCTACCATCTGGTGAGCAAGATGTATGAGACAGGCGAAATACCCTCAGACTTCAAGAAGAATATAATAATTCCAATCCCAAAGAAAGCATGTGTTGACAGATGTGAAAATTACCGAACTATCAGTTTAATAAGTCACAGCTGCAAAATACTAACGCGAATTCTTTACAGACAAATGGAAAAACTGGTAGAAGCGGACCTCGGGGAAGATCAGTTTGGATTCCGTAGAAATGTTTGAACACGTGACGCCATACTTACCCTACGAGTTATCTTAGAAGACAGATTAAGAAAAGGCAAACCTACGTTTCTAGCATTTGTAGACTTAGAGAAAGTTTTTGACAATGTTAACTATAATATTCTCTTTCAAATTCTGAAGGTGGCAGGGGTAAAATACAGGGAGTGAAAGGCTATTTACAATTTGTACAGAAACCAGATGGCAGTTGTAAGAGTTGAGGGGTATGAAAGGGAAGCAGTGGTTGGGAAAGGAGTGAGACAGGGTTGTAGCCTCTCCCCGATGTTATTCAATCTGTATATTGAGCAAGCAGTAAAGGAAACAAAAGAAAAATTCGGAGTAGGTATTAAAATTCATGGAGAAGAAGTAAAAACTTTGAGGTTCGCCGATGACATTGTAATTCTGTCAGAGACAGCAAAGGACTTGGAAGACCAGTTGAACGGAATGGACAGTGTCTTGAAAGGAGGGTATAAGATGAACATCAACAAAAGCAAAACGAGGAAAATGGAATGTTGTCAAATTAAATCGGGTGATGCTGAGGGAATTAGATTAGGAAATGAGACACTTAAAGCAGTAAACGAGTTTTGCTATTTGGGGAGTAAAATAACTGATGATGGTCGAAGTAAAGAGGATATAAAATGTAGACTGGCAATGGCAAGGAAATTGTTTCTGAAGAAGAGAAATTTGTTAACATCGAGTATAGATGTAAGTGTCAGGAAGTCGTTTCTGAAAGTATTTGTATGGAGTGTAGCCATGTATGCAAGTGAAACATGGACGATAACTAGTTTGGACAAGAAGAGAATAGAAGCTTTCGAAATGCGGTGCTACAGAAGAATGCTGAAGATAAGGTGGGTAGATCACGTAACTAATGAGGAGGTATTGAATAGGATTGGGGAGAAGAGAAGTTTGTGGCACAACTTGACTAGAAGAAGGGATCGGTTGGTAGGACATGTTTTGAGGCATCAAGGGATCACAAATTTAGCATTGGAGGGCAGTGTGGAGGGTAAAAATCGTAGAGGGAGACCAAGAGATGAATACACTAAGCAGATTATTTTTTGGGATAATTCTTCTGATTCAAAAAGGGTATTTTTGGCTCAAAAATGGGCTGTTCGAGCTATGTATGGTGTAAGTTCTAAAACCTCTTGTCCACCCCTTTCAATAGTCTTGGAATTTTGACATTGCCCTCACAGTATGTATTTTCTTTAATGTCGTTTGTTGTTAGCAATATTAGCTTATTCCCAAGAGTTAGCAGCTTTCACTCAGTTAATACTAGGCAGAAATCAAATCTGCATGTGGAATGCACTTCCTTGACTCTTGTGCAGAAAGGAGTGCAGTATTCTGCTGCATCCATTTTTAATAAGCTACCACAAGAACTCAAAAATCTTAGCAGTAGCCCAAACACTTTTAAGTCTAAACTGAAGAGTTTCCTCATGGCCCACTCCTATTCTGTCGAGGAGCTCCTGGAAGAGCTAAAAAATTAAGCAAATTCCAGTGTTACATTCTTGATTTTCTTCATTTAAACTAACGACTTGTCGCCTGAATATGTTTCTTATATTTCATTTCATCTGTTTCTACAATCGTGTTATAATTTCATGTATTGATTCGTTCCATGACCCTGGAGACTTCTCCTAAATGTGGTCCCACGGAACAATAAATAAAATAAGGATGTAGGTTGCAGTAGGTACTGGGAGATGAAGAAGCTTGCACAGGATAGAGTAGCATGGAGAGCTGCATCAAACCAGTCTCAGGACTAAAGACCACAACAACAACAACATTTAAACGATTTGACTGTGTCAAGCAGGACGCTATTAATTCTGTTTCCGAGTATTACGTGTTTCTTCTTCCTATTCATCGCCTACTCTAATGCTCAGGGTACGCTAGTATTTTGCTTTGTGCTCACTTTAACATAGACTTTTTTTTTTAATTCTTACTGTGTAGTACTGTTATGTAGCAATACCCGTCAGGTTGATGTCTATGCAACGCTACAAAAATCTAGTAAGAAGGAATACGAAATTCTAGCAATAATTGAAAATGTAATAAAGCAGTTGCCTATGTATACCAAAACTAAGGATAATAAGTTATTTATGACAGTTTGGGGGGAGGGGGCTAGACCTCGGCGTATGGAGTACTTTTAGTATCTTCGAATATAAATGGCGTCTTGTAAGTAGCCATAAAGGGTTCCACTCACTGTCCTGTAAATAAACCTGCACAATAATGCCTTTTAAATGATCTTCATGAAAGAAATGCACGCGACTACGTTATATTTCCCCGAATATGGATCTCCTTCTGTAGGTATCAACGTAAAGTCATGTGAGGAGCTAAAATGACAAAAAAAATCGGTGTGCTGCTAGTCCGTAGTTTAACAAAGAATAGCATTCTGTAAATTTCACCTCAGCTCTGCGCTAGAGCGTGGGACCGCCAGCGACTGCTCGAACGAACCTAACCGTACGCCGCCAATCCAACAAGTTTTCAGCCAATCACGAACTGTAGATGGCGGTAAAAGATGGGAGACCTTGTTTTCGCCCGAACGAACTAGCCCAGTTCTGAGGCAGCGTGTTGAGCTGACATCTGTTGGCAACACCGAGCAACACTACAGTACTCAAGCGATGCGTATTTTACTTCGCATTGGCAAGTTTAGCACGAAAACGTTGGAAGTAAGACACATCTTTGCAGGTATATCAATTTCTTATTTACAGTTTGCTAACAAAATAGGAATAAGTGCCAACATCTTTTCATTATTTGTGAAGGGTATACTTCACGCCCACAAAGTTTCTTGGTAAGGCGTTCTTTAGATATGATAACTTGGAACAATGTGTCGTGATTAGTGTTTGCTTATTTAGAACGTGGAATCAAATTTTGGGGGGCTCGGATAATATTATCCGAGTACATGCTCTAAATGCAGTAGTATGGGCGGCGTAAGGGCTCGTGTTCTAACAGCACAGCGCGCAGTGGGATTTGACATATCATCGGAATTGCTGTACCCATAATTTTCCATTCATTAGCCGTACTTGCGACTACAGCCTGGAACTTCCTCGGTCGATAAATGATCTATCATCTATGTGCTTGGCTACACACACACAATACATACACGAAACTGAAAAAGGTTAACATTTCTTAACTTCGCCTTTCGAAACAGCAGGAAATTTCGTTATGGGAAACCTATATCGAGTTTACAGTAAAGCAGCCCAGGTTACTTTTATTTTCCCGTTTAATTTTCTTCTCTGCCCAACCCGCAACTTTATCGATTTGTTCGCTGCATATTAGTTAAGTTTTTGTATCGAATTTCAAGCATACTTTCCAACTTGCTGTTATAGGGTCTTACTTCGAGTGTCTCCAGGTTTATGTGGACTAGATGTAAACAGACAGCACAATGTCGTGAGCCAAAGCAGGGTGCTTCACGTAAAAATTCTTCCCACGTTTCGTATTACCCAGTGGAAGTCCAGGCAAGCAGAAGACGGCAGGAGATGTAATGGCGATGCTAACCCAGCCAGCTGCACGTAGTGTAGAGGAGTGACGCGAGAGAGCAGCAGCGTAGCCCGACACGCATAGTACGGACTGCCACCGACAGATGGCAGGTGCGAACTGCAGTGCATAAATCTCTGTAAAGGGAAATTATGGCCAACTTGAAATTGGGCGCCATTTTCGAACGACTGCGCCGATGGTGATACATTAACTGCTGCAGCGTATTTAGCAGTGTTTACTGAAGGAGTACACTCAGCTCTCCAATACACTGCTAAGACTAATCAGTGGCTACAAACGGAACATGTCGGATATTTTGCAACAAAAAATCAACAAATTAAAGCTAAATGAGTCGAAAAGCATTTGCTGCTGGGAGCAAAACAGTTTTTTGCCTGCTATTCTTTATTAGTAGCGAAAGCAGATATCGCAGTTCTTGATGCGGTATCGAGTTTGAACACCTGTTTTCGTAATTAGCATTAAATCGGTCCTATCCAACTGTTAGTAAGACCAATGTTAGGTCGCAAGTGCAGGGAAGTAGAAGTCGCTAATTTAAAGCTCTATATCAGCTTACCTCTTGTTCCTGCTACTTCATAGTACGAAAATTCGCCCAATGTCTCTTGTTATATGAAATGAAGCATTGCATTCACATATATATGCGCGGTACCCTAGTAAATAGAATTGACAAACGAGGCTTTATGATTAGGCATGCTTTATATCTTTGTCAGGCCTATCCCACAAAATTTTTTCTGCAAATTCTTCATAGCATTAGGAGAATGATGACGAAAGTACAGGAGAATACAATATGTTTCAAATGTGTTGAGGTAAAACTAGTCGTATGATCAAAAGTAGGCTGTAGGGAACTGTAACAACTGTACTCTTATTAGTATACTACAAATTTTTGGCCAGGTTCCATCAGAAATAATAGTCTGCCAGTAACGTCAATATTCACTGAATATAAGGTTGTAGGTTCCGTACGTGCATCGTGCATTTTTTTTTTTTTTTTTACGTTATAATGTGTTGAACAAAAACAATTTCTTGTCGTGAGCATCCTAAATATACATTTAAACCATAATCTACAGTCAACCAGGTCAAATTTTTTTACCAGTCATTATAACTTTGTACACCACCACTCACTATTTTTCGTTTTATCTGCTAACAGAGGCAGTTTTGTCTCCAAGATTTCTATTTTGTAATTAGACTACCTTTAAACCATCCTATTACCTCTTCTGACTTTTCTTTGCTGTTCAGATGGATTGGAAACTAAGTAACATAAATGTAAAATAAGACAAAAGACCAGAAATGAATGAAATTAACTGAATGGTTAAATCAAGTTCCTGCAACCTTTCCCATTGGGACCAAGATAAACCCAAAACCAAGTAAATGTATAAAAACTCTAGCTGCAGTGTTCAGAAATTGAAATTAAAATAATGAGCCTGGAGATGCTGCTGATAGTAGCACGAAGTTAGCTGAATTAGGTGTAAACAGCAGTCTCACAGGGAACTTATAATCATCATTTCTGTCACTACCAATAAGGGAACATGGTTCTAGGCTTGCTGATAGATTTGTTCATTAAATTTACATTTATCTTTGAGTATGGCTTTCACATAAATATGTCATTACACTGTATGAAGGTAAATCATACGCTGGAAATGTCACTGTAGCAGATATGTAATGCAAGTATATCTCGTTTAAAATAAGTTGCAATTGCAGGATCAAGAAAGGGGAAAAGAAATAGGTTTTGGCTTCAAAGCTAAGGTGGAGTCTTGTACTGTAAAGACAGTGTATTAACAGAAAAGCTTAATCTCGCCCAATACCTGTTACCAGAAAGGGGCGTGGTCCATAATAGCAGTGAACATTTACGCTAAATATCTGAAAATGTTTGATGGAATGTATTTAATATATGGTATTACTGAAAGTGTTGTTCTACTTTGAAGACAATGTGTGCACTATTATTTGTAACACGTGTTATCAAAAATATCCTTAACGAATGTGTTATTTTTACATTTACAACCCCTTAGCCTAAAAACTGTTAATAACAGGTCTATATAAATATCTTTAAATTTCAAAGTAAACCTGCATTACTGAAATAGAACAATTTATTTAGGCTTCTTATTAACCACCGATTTACTTTTGGAATGGCTTAAAATTACCCAGAGTATTTTATGTAGGTAAAATAATGTGTTGTCCAAGACTGACATAAACTTAGCCAGAATAGCAGAGCAACTTTATCAGTATAAATATTAAAATATTACAGCAAACAGTCAATTTGTCTATATTTTTACTATAAAAAATGCTCAGTAACTGTAACTACAACATGTGTTGCAACAAGTAACATATTTTGTGGGCAGTATTTTCAAAAAATGGTCTCATGGGGGGCAAAGTTCCCCAGTTGACTGCATTTCCATTCACATATTCCCAGTCTTCAACATAAAACGCTAAATTTTGATAATAAATAAAAATAGCAGTTACAATACAAAATATGCACGACATTTACTTGTAATGACGTTTACTTTTTACCGTGTTTGGAAACAAGTATTCTTCAAAAAGTATTGTTCAGCAGATTTTGCATATGTGCTATTTCATTCTGAGCTAGAAAAGAGTATAGAGTACAAGCTAATGTTCTTACTGAGTGAATGTATACTTTTTTCCTCTCTACAATATTATATAAAATATGGGTACATTGTATGAATAAAAACCTATTAAAATCCAGAGAAAAAAATAAACGACATAAATGAAGCACAAGGAAGAAACATAGTTGGTGGCAAAGCACAGAAGTCAAATAGGTACACAGGTCGAAAGGTGAAGTTTTTATTTTTATATGCATCAATCTGAAACCTGGAGAGTGACATAGTTTACTTGCAAATAATATACGATATAATAAAAATACTCCATACTCAGAAAGAAACATAGAACAAAAATTTATAAAAATCACTGTGATTGAAACAATAATGAGACCACTTTAAGAGAAAATGGCAACCAAATGAAGTTTGAATGTCAATTTTTCAAATCATTTACTAAAGAGTGATTTTGGAAATCACAGTTTCTGCAGTAACTTTCTCATGGCCTGCTTCTACTGCCTTGTGTCACTACACCCTGATATATTTTATTTCCCTCCCTTGGAACCAGATGAATTCTTGTTGCCAGGAAACTGTGAATTATTTTCTCCTGTACACTGTGGCAGGCTGGGAAAACTACTTTCTCCTTCACTGATGCAGGCACGGCAGTGGCTACATCACAGAGCAACAATTCACCTGAGAGTAATTTCTTCTTGTTGCTTCTCAAACACATCTCTGCCTTTTGCAACACACTGAAAACCTCACTTGATGGCTCAATAAGTGAGGTATCCGTGAAGGACTTCATATGTAAAAGCACGTTCACACAGGTACAGAGATTTTCTTTGCACGCTATTAGGCGCTCCTCGAAAAATTAACAAAGTGCGTGACGCTTCATAACCTGCCTGACAGTGTGACCACACAAATAGTATTGGGACTGCTGCTCTTCGTCACACACCATGTTACAAAGTGGCTCACCAACTTCCTCAGCACAGACATCCCCATCTTCACTAGTTCTGACTGCAAACTACTGCCTTCATTTTCATAATTATCAGTGGCAGTATTAAAGAACTGAGAAAGAGTAATAACCCTCAGTGACGATTTTACTTCTCGTAGCGTTGGTACTGGATTTTTGAAGTGGAGCATTGCTAACAGATTTTCCAAGGTATCTTGTGTAAATCTACTTATTAGCAAAAATTTTAATTTCTTCTCATTCAGGAATGTGTTCTGCAATCCCAAAATACCTCCAGCTGTCAAAACTACACCACACTGAACTGGTTTCCAGGCACTGCTCAGCCCAATTTTCAAGTTTCCAAATAATCACAGAGTGTCCTAAAGATGACAGAGAGCCTCACTGTATGTTTGTTCATCAGAACGACTCAGAGGCATAACTGGAGCTCTGGATGTCATGAGGCAAGACCACTCACGAACGTGCTTTAGCAACCGTGCTGTGGTTAAAGTATTTTTCTGCAGTTTCTCTGTCTTTACAGCACACTCACTGGCTGCTGCAGTCTGGCTGTTAATTATGGCAGTAGATGAGCCAACTTTCATTTTCTCGTAATGGTTTGGCCTCAGACATCCCTCACACAGTTTTGGTGCCAGTTTAAGACTTAAACCACTGTCTACCTCAAGCCACTGTTATACACGATTTATATGTACCTCATTACAAGGCAGATCATGTCCCTTGACAACATTTCGTCAGAGGAAGACCGATTGCCCATTGACTAAGTGAATCCTCGTTTTTCAAAATGTGTGGTGTATCTGTGAGGAAAATTAGTTTCCAATTATCATCACAAAGACACTGGCAGAAACTAATTTTGAAAACCTTTCGACAACAATTCCAAATTCTCGCCATACAGCTCAATTCTGCCCTCCCGTCACTGACGCGATGCAGCGAACATTGTACGAGTGCCTAAGATTCCCTAATAAAGCTTATAGTAATGTCTGGGGTGAGAACTGGAAAAAGATGGCCCTGTGTAATGGTAACCTATTGTTTGTTTCCATCTTGAGGTAATACCACCCAGCATAACAACTGATGCATTAGAAGCTATAGTTTTTGCAAGGGCGAGTTCTGGTGGAGGTGTCGTATCATTATCAATGGTGCAGCCAATGCTCAACCACATTCCAATGGTGAGTGATACTAACCTCATCCATCAGGAGAACAGCATGCATCTCCACTGGTAACATGAGGGCAAGCTTGACTCTCAGGAAACTCACGAGCTCCCTCGGCACACCAGGTCTAACTTTTATGCTCTGTAGCGAACATATTGAAGGAAATGGTAATTTATTTTCCAGCAGGACTTTGTACCCCTTACTACTACAAGGTGGTCGAATTTTTAGCCCTTTCCACTGACCATTTGCTACCTTCACGTGTCCCCTTCACTCATACTACAAACTGATCTGCACCGAATAAACCGTGCAGACTCGCTAAGAGGCTGTCTTTTTCTAAAGACACTCTTCTCTCCCTTTTCTGAGAGAGGGTGAGTTTTCTCTTGAAAGCTTCAGTTCCAGCCTGAAGCTAGGTTCTTCAGGGTGGTGACTTCATCTTCTGTCGTGTCCAAGTTCGCTGCAGGACTGACATCATTGGTCACATTCGAAGGCTCTCCAACCTCTGGAACACATATTTGCAATATTACAATCTTCAAACATAAAAAGCATTTAATACTGTAATATGTTTTTAGGTAACCAGTAATTGTTTCTCAGTAGGCTGTGGTATGTAATTTAAAGATTCGTAAGATGCCAAAATCTTAGTTTCAAAGGACTGAAGCAAGTCTATGACAATCTGAGTGGTAATATTCCCAGTATGCTCTTAATACTATGAAATGGTAAAGTAATGTCATATCCTACAGTGCAATTGTAGTTGATCAATTGTATTTAATTCTCAACAAACGCTACTATAGTGTTTCCAAAAACCTGTAGGCTCTTTGCTAGGCATCACAGGAACCTGACGGCAATAGAATGTAAAAGAGCTTCACTATACAACACTTCAATAATAACGCAGCACGTGAGAACTGAATACTTAAATTACAAGAGCTGTGCGGCAAGTGTTACTTCCCGATGTGGGTTTTAGTGGAGATTACCTTTAAGGGCAAGTAATTATTATTTACAATAAAAGATTAAATAATGAGGACCAGACCGAACCACAACATTGGACACCTTAGCACCTATTGTGCTACATACTACCAATAAAGGCAAAGCTCTGTATATAGAGTCTGAAAAACACAAATGGTATGGGAAACACCACAGGCTTTTAAGGAAACTTTAGCCAGCTGTGGTAACAAATCAAAGCATCAGTTTTCCCATTTGTGTATAACATTTAACTGTAAATTAGAAATACGGTATATACAGTATCCAATGGCAAGCAGTAGAAACGATATAGCACAAAGGTACGAGAAATTACATTACTTTATATTTCATCAGATACCAATACAAGTGGACTGTGTGTGTGAGAGATGTGGTCCTGTTCACTAAATTACCTTGTGGTGAAGTATTTTGTTCCTTCCATCAACAGACCCTGGACACGTCAGTTTCAAAAATATACAGCTGTTGCAAATGAAATGTTTTAGTCTTCTTCTGTACACAACTCAGGGTTAAAATGAGTGTACAAAATATAACTTCTAAAGAAGGAACTCTAAGCAACACATTTACAACAACTTTAAAAAGGTATATGCTTACTGTACTCAACTGACAAAAGTGTTTCCTACGACAATTACTACGATACAACTAAGCCTACTTTCTGCAAGCATAATGCTGTGAAGGGAAATTCTGTGTGTCCTACTGATCAAAACAACAAATGTGTGCTGTTAGCAGTCACACGAGATTTTCAGAGTGTCATAATTCAGGAGCAAGTGAAAGCATGACGTATGCATATAGCAACTGAAGCTGTGAGCTTTATTTTCCAGTTACCTGTATCCTCAGTACGTTTCTCCAGTAGGCCAACAGGTTTCCTCTCGGCAGGAGCTTTACGATCACCAAAAATTGTTGGCACAGCATTTGGTTTACGTTTTACCACTCCACCAAGTCTGTCGGTTCAAACTGGTCTGGAGTAAAGTGATTCTGGTAAACACAAACAGTGCTATCAGTCAGTTTAGTTACCAACTTCGTTATTTAAGCGATATAAAAATATCAAGACTATACGTTATAACTATATTTTGTAACATAAAATATATGAATCTGTAATATCAATAGAACTCAGCACATGCTACTCGTAACTACATAAAGTGCAAGAAATCAAGAGACGTATGAGTTAGGTACAGTAGCTATACACAAACATTGTAACACTCAGATTCTATCTACAAACTAACTGAAACAATTTCATTTTACATGATACGACTAACATCTTTTAGGGAATGTATCTTCATTCAAGTTTAATTTTCATTAGGTTTAGGTTTCCTGTGTAACAACAAATATTGTACGATGCACGTTGTCTACGCCTGCCTACACTGTGTGATCAAAAGTATCCAGACACCACTAAAAACCACTAAAAATATCAGTTTTTCATATTAGGTGCATAGTCCTGCCACCTACTGCCACTGTTTCCGATGTGATGGTGAAGTGGAAACGTGAAGGGACACGTACAGCACAAAAGCGTACAGGCCGACCTCGTCTGTTGACTGGCAGAGACCGCCGACAGTTGAAGAGGGTCTGTCCAAACCGTCACGCAGGAATTCCAAACTGCATCAGAATCAGAATTCAGTGCAAGTACTATGACACTTGGGAAACTTTGATTTCAAGTTACTTTTGAGTACATTATGGGAGTGAACAGTGGTCAATGTGTTACAAATATTTACTATCAAAAACAGTCTCGATCACGATTTATTTATTGCGGTGTCCAGTTTCGACCACTACTGTGGTCATCTTTAGAGCAATGAGTAAGAACCTCCTTTTGGTGGTAAATCACTACCAGCAATCAGTACTCACCGTAATAAATAAATTGTGATCAAGACTGTTTTTGACAGTAAATACTGGATTTCAAGGTTGAGCGCACGGTGCAACGAGTGTAAACACTGGACGATGGAACAGCGGAGAAACGTTGTGTGGAGAGACAAATCACGGTACACAATGTGGCGATCCGAAGGCAGAGTGTGGGTATTCCGAATGCCCGGTGCACGTCATCTGTCAGCATATGTAGTGTCAACAGCAAAATTCAGAGGCAGCGGTGTTATATGGTGTGGTGGTGTTTTCCATGGACTGGGCTTCCACCCCTTGTTGTTTTGCGTGGCAGTATCACACGCCTACATTGATGTTTTAAGCACCTTCTTGCTTTCCACTGTTGAAGAGCAATTCGGGGATGGTGATTGCATTTTTCAACACGATCGAGCACCTGTTTGTATTGCACGACCTGTGACGGAGTGGTTACACGACAATAACATCCCTGTAATGAACTGGCCTGCACAGAGTCCTGACCTGAATCCTAGGGAACATCTTTGGCACGTTTCGGAATGCGGACTTTGTGCCAGGCCTCACCGACCGACATCGATACCCCTCCTCAGTGCAGCACTCCGTGAAGAATGGGCTGCCATTCCCCGAGAAACCCTCCAGCACCTCATCGAACGTATGCAAGCGAGAGTGGAAGGTGTCATCAAGGCTAAGAGTGGGCCAACACCACACTGAATTCCAGCATTACTGACGGAGGGCGCCAGGAACTTTTAAGTCATTTTCATGCATGTGTCCGGATACTTTTGATCACATAGTGTAGTATTTGTATCTGAGACTGTTGAATATACAAGATGCCGTATTAAAAGAGTTAATTATAAATATACTGTACTGTTACGACTGACGATACAATTCAGCTATGCTATTCTTTTTATTTATTTCAATGTTTGTCGAAACGGTAGGCCTACACTATTAAATGCAAGTAACAGGTACTTTACAGAGGCACGTCAGTATCACGCCAATTATTTTCACAAAATTTACTGAAAATGAGGCACTGTTAATTGATCTTTGAAGTACACATAGCCATAGCCAACAACATACATTAAAACATCCAAATACTGTACTTTCCATCTTCAACAATTGGGCCTACACACTGAATACGAAACGAAAATCCGTGTTTACCTATTACACCTTTCGTGTTGCAAAAAATATGTCTTTATAGCAGTCAGTACATTACAGATTAACTAGAAACGTGTAGCTTTCACTATGGTTTGTCCACAAAGACAGACTTGCACACAACGTACCTTTCACAAACAAATGTGACCGGTTTGAGACGAACCACATGTAGTGACACACCAAATCTGATCACTAAGCGAGTCGAAATACAGCAAGTCTGTTACACAGCGAATGTTAAACCTAAAGATTATTTGCACTAATGAATGAAAACTGTTCTTTCCATACAGAAGCGAGAGTCTCATGTGGGCCGCCAGTTGGCTCTGCTGGTTTTCATCGGCCATATTCTCCTTCTTGTTGCATCTCTACCTTCAGAAGGAATTCTGTACAGTTTACCTCCCTTTCTGCCTCAGAACAAAAAGCAAAAAGCACAGCACTGAGGTAGTATTCTACTTAGAACTTTGAAAATACACAACACTGCCCATGCCTCACACACAATGCTTGGGCCCACAACGGCTGCTAATGTTACAAGATGTGATTTCAGCCAACTGTGGATGGCGGCGAACGCAGCAGAATACGATGGCCGTACTTCCCTTTATACGAGGCTGTACTGCCCTGGTAAACACGCCACGACTCCAGCGCTGCAAAGTGGAGTGCATCTCGACTTGCACTGCTGCCAACTTTGGACTTGCTAGCAAAATGGCTTCCTCGTGGAAGAACGGGGATGTGTGTTTAAAACCTTCAATCGTGCAATCGGATAGATCAGCAAGGTTTCACAAGTGAGAAGATAGTACGACACTTGTATGTGGAACAGATTCTGTAAGGATTCAACGTTCACCTTTTGCATTATAAACAACCCACATACAGTACTTGATAGTATATCCTACAGCAGTCTCCAAATAAATTCTTGCCCTTGTGCTATTAGGTGCTAATTATTTTCAACTGTTTGCGCTGGCTGTACGCTACCATCAGAACTTTAATTTCAAAAAGAGCATTACTTACATCTTTATAGGTATTCAACTTCATTAACAATTATTTAACATAATTCCAGTTTATAAGTTACAATGTTTAACCTACTGAAACGGCTTTGCCCTCGCATTTTTTGCGAGTTAATTGCATGCATGAACTCTTGAGTTATTTATGCACCATCCAGGTTGTGGATTCTTTGCAGCTTTTGGAATTAGTGCTTTGCAAGGCTTGTATGTAACACATAAATGAGATACTTCATGACCTTAATTCAAGATGGGAGTGTCATTCTGTAAAAATATAATTCATCCAGAAATCCCATCCAACCTTGCTATCTGAATCAGCACTTAGTGTGTCAAAGTGAAAACTTTGTATGTCTCTTCACTTCTGCTGGCCCAGTATCTGTATCTCTCAGGTAAGTTTTCATCTTTGTGTATGTCTCTTTGTGACCTACTAAGTAAATACAATCTTTAATTGATGGCAGTATGTTTGAACACTGATTTTAATAATTACCAGCAGCAGGAATGTACAGGTTACTCAATTCAATTAAACATCTCAGTATCTTAGTTTGTTGCTGTTAAGGCTAAATATAATTTACAGAAATGCAATTTTTGCAACTGCTAGTACTACTGCTGCAGCTACAAGTTATAGAACCATAGATATCAGAACTTTACGTGTGCATTTATTGTGACGTGCAGATACTACGTAACTAATTTTTTTTTCGTCACTACCCACAAGACCAAACTGACTACTACATCTAAATTATGCTGAACGAGGTGGAGCAGTGGATAGCACAATGGAATCGTATTCAGAAAGACAGTGGTTCAAACCCGCGTCCAGACATCCCATTTCAGATGTTCCGTTATTTCTCTAAATCACTTCAGCGAAATGCCGGGATGGTTCCTATCAAAGTGCAAGGCCTTACTTCCTTTAACATCCTTTGCTAATCTGAGCTTTTGATCCAATCATTATTTTGTACATTTGAGAGAGATGCAACCTCGTGACAAGAAAGTGATGCTGTAGCAGTTTCCACCAATAGTGCTGCAGGAGGGAAATGACATGGAGGCTTCTGGGTGAATCAGACTGAATAATGGAACAGCTATGGCCACCACAAGCGACGTGGAATCAGGAGGAATTGCTACACCAATCCACACCAACAAAATCTAAGGAGACTGAAGATCGCTATTTTCGTGCAGCGCAACTACTTGCGCAGATACCCTGAAACAAAATGAGAATGGTAATGTGGGCAGTTTCATAAAATATCTGGCATCAGTTTGTGAAATCAATTAGAAGGCATAGAGCAAGACCACTGTAGCACATCAATAAACTGTGTGTGTTACCCGTATGCACACTATTTAAACAAAATTTGATTGCTGTCTTGGAAATAAACTAAACCCTTATTACTTCCTGAGAGAACTGAATGCGAGTGTTTTCACATGACCCTCGACTGTGTTCAAAATGACTCCTGTCAGCTATTGTAATTATGTAGCTCTGCACTACTAACCCCCCCCCCCCCCCCGCCCCCCCACGTGAACCTTGGACCTTGCATCTGTATCAAGCAAGCCTTCCCATTAGGGAAGGCTTGCGTGAAACAGATGCAGATAACCATACTGTAGGTGCACACCCACAAAAGAGGGGTATCTGTTGAGAGGTCAGACAAACGTGTGGTTCCTGAAGAAGAGCAGTAGCCTTTTCAGTAGTTGCAATAGGCAACAGTCTGGGCAATTGACTGAACTGGCCTTGTAACATCACGCAAAATTGTCTTTCTGTGGTTGTACTGCAAACAGCTGAAAGCAAGGGGAAACTACAGCCATAAGTTTTCCTGGGGGCATACAGCTTTGCTGTACGGTTAAATAATGATGACATCCTCTCGGGTAAAACACTACAGAGGTATAATACTTCCTGAATTGGATTTCCGATCAGGGACTGCTCAGGAGAACATCATTATCAGGAGAAACAGAACAGGGGTTTTATGGATTGGAGCGTTGACTGTCAGACCCCTTAACTGGGCAGATAGGTTGGAAAATTTAAAAATGGAAATGGATAGGTTAACGTTAGATATAATGGGAACTAGTTAGTTGATTGGCAGGAGAAACTGAACTTCTGGTCAGGTGAATACAGGGTCATAAATACAGAATCAAATAGGGGTAATGCAGGGGTAGCTTTAATAATGAATGAAAATTAGGAATGCGGATAAGCTACTACAAACAGCAGGGTGAAAGCTTTTGCACAGTAGTACAGGTTAATATGCAAACTAGCTCTGCACATGATGCATTGAAGAAATATATAATGAGATAAAAGAAATTATTCACATAGTTAAGGGAGAAAAAAATGTAATACTCATTGGGGACTGGAATTCAGTAGTAGGAAAAGGAGGAGAAGGAAAAGTAGTAGGTGAATATGGAGGTTTAAGAATCATGAAAGAAGGTTGTATCTGTGGAAGAGACCTGGAGACACCAAGAGATTTCAGATTGATTATACAGGGCATTACAAAAACGTACGACCAAACTTTCAGGAAACATTCCTCACACACAAATAAAGAAAAGATTTTATATGGACATGTGCCCGGAAACGCTTAATTTCCATGTTAGAGCTCATTTTAGTTTCGTCAGTATGCACTGCAATTCCTCGATTCACCGCCAGTTGGCCCAAACGAAGGAAGGTAATGTTGACTTCGGTGCTTGTGTTGACACGCGACTCATTGCTCTACAGTACTAGCATCGAGCACATCAGTACGTAGCATCAACAGGTTAGTGTTCATCACGAACGTGGTTTTGCAGTCAGTGCAACGTTTACAAATGCGGAGTTGGCAGATGCCCATTTGATGTACGGATTAGCACGGGGCAATAGCCGTGGCGCGGTACGTTGTATCGGACAGATTTCCAGAACGAAGGTGTCCCGACAGGAAGACGTTCGAAGCAATCGATCGGCGTCTTAGGGAGCACGGAACATTCCAGCCTACGATTCGCGACTGGGGAAGACCTAAAACGACGAGGACACCTGCAACGGACGAGGCAATTCTTCGTGCAGTTGATGATAACCCTAATGTCAGCGTCAGAGAAGTTGCTGCTGTACAAGGTAACGTTGACCACGTCACTGTACGGACAGTGCTACGGGAGAACCAGTTGTTTCCGTACCGTGTACAGCGTGTGCAGGCACTATCGGCAGCTGATTGCCCTCCACGGGTACACTTCTGCGAATGGTTCATCCGACAATGTGTCAATCCTCATTTCAGTGCAAATGTTCTCTTTACGGGTGAGGCATCATTCCGACGTCATCAAATTGTAAATTTTCACAGTCAACAGGTACGGGCTGACGAGAATCCGCACGCAATTGTGCAATTATGTCATCGACACAGATTTTCTGTGAACGTTTGGGCAGGCATTGTCGGTGATGTCTCGATTGGGCCCCACGTTCTTCCACCTACGCTCAATGGAGCAGTTATGATTTCATACGGGATACTCTCCCTGTGCTGCTAGAACATGTGCCTTTACAAGTACGACACAACATGTGGTTCGTGCACGATGGAGCTCCTGCACATTTCAGTCCAAGTGTTCGTACGCTTCTCGACGACAGATTCGGTGACCGATGGATTGGTAGAGGCGGACCAATTCCGTGGCCTGCTCGCTCTACTGACCTCAACCCTCTCGACTTTCATTTATGGGGGCATTTGAAAGCTCTTGTATACGCAACCCCGGTACCAAATGTAGACTCTTTGTGCTCGTATTGTGGACGGCTGTGATACAATACGCCATTCTCCAGGGCTGCATCAGCGCATCAGGGATTCCGTGCGACGGAGGGTGGATGCACGTATCCTCGCTAACGGAGGACATTTTGAACATTTCCTGTGACAAAGTGTTTGAAGTCACGCTGGTACGTTCTGTTGCTGTGTGTTTCCATTCCACAATTAATGTGATTTGAAGAGAAGTAATAAAATGAGCTCTAACATGGAAAGTAAGCGTTTCTGGACACATGTCCACATAACATATTTTCTTTATTTGTGTGTGAGGAACGTTTTTGTAACACCCTGTATGGTGGTAAGACAGATTTGGGAAACAGGTTTTAAGTTCTATGACATATTCCAGGGGCAGATGTGGACTCTGTACACAATTTACTGGTTATGTACTATATATTAAAAATGAAGAAATTACAAAATGGTAGGAATTTCAGGAGTTGGGAGCTGGATAATCTGAAAAAATCAGAGGTTGTAGAGTGTTTCCGAGAGAGCATTAGAGGACAATAAAAGGGGAATGGAATACAGTAGAAGGAGAATGGGTAGCTTAGAGGGATGAAATAGTGAAGGCAGGAGAGGATCAAGTAGGTAAAAAAAGACGAGGGCTAGTAGAAATCCTTGGGTAACAGAAGAAATATTTAATTTAATTCATGAAAGGAGAAAATATAAAAACGCAGTAAATGAAGCAGGCAAAAGGGAATACAAAAGTCTCAAAAATGAGATCGACAGGAAGTGCAAAATGGCTAAGCAGGGATGGCTAGAGGACAAATGTAAGGATGTAGAGGCTTATCTCACTAGGGGTAAGATAGATACTGCCTACAGGAAAATTAAAGAGACCTTTGGTGAAAGGAGAACCACTTGTATGAATATCAAGATCTCAGATGGAAACCCAGTTCTAAGCAAAGAAAGGAAAACAGAAAGGTGGAAGGAGTATATAGAGGGTCTATACAAGGGCGATGTACTCAGGGACATTATTATGGAAATGGAAGAGGACGTAGATGAAGATGAGGTAGGAGATATGACACTGTGTGAAGAATTGGTGAGAGCACTGAAACACCTAAGTAGAAACAAGGCACCGCAAGTAGACATCATTCCGTTAGAGCTACTGATACCCTTGGGAGAGCCAGCCCTGACAAAACTCTACCATCTGGCGAGCAAGACGTATGAGACAGGCGAAGTATCCTCGGACTTCAAGAAGAATATAACAACTCCATATCCATAGAAAGGAGGTGCTGACAGGTGTGTGAACCACCAAACTATCGTTTTAATAAGTCACCATTGCAAAACAGACAAATGAAAAAACTGGTAGAAGATGGCCTCAGGAAGATCAGTTTGGGTTCTGTTCAAATGTAGGAACACGCGAGCCAATTCTGACCCCACTACTTACCTTAGAAGCTATGTTAAGGAACGGTAAACCTACATTTACAACATTTGTAGGCACAGAGAGCTTTTGACAATGTTGACTGGAACAAGCTCTTTCAAATTCTCGTGATAAATACAGGGCGCGAAAGGCTATTTACAATTTGTACAGAAACCAGATGGCAGTTATAGGAGTCGAGGGGCATGAAAGGGCAGCAGTGATTGAGAAGGGAGTGAGACAGGGCTGTAGCATTGTGGCACAACTTGGCTAGAAGAAGTAAGTCGGTAGGAACATTCTGAGGGATCGACGATCACCTACTTAGTACTGGAGGGAAGCGTGGAGGGTAAAAATTGTAGATTGAGACCAAGAGATGAATGCAGGAGGATGTCGGTTGCAGCAGTTACTCTGAGATGAAAAGGTTTGCACAGGATGGAGTAGCACGGAGAGTTGCATCGAACCAGTCTTTGGACTGAAGATCACAACAACACCACCTCTGTACTACCAAATCACAACATATGTTGCCCGCCTGAAGACTGTGTGACATGGCGTACATTTATGGGCACAACTATCAGGTTATACTCTCTTGTATTAGTGCACGGTGAAGTGCTGTATGCCACACGTGTCCAGAAACGCTGCATTATTTGTAGATCTGAGTAACTCTACGGGAACCAGATTTTAGGAATGCACAAGTGAAATAAAACACAGTTGTGTGCTTTGTGTGTACATGCACCACTGCTCTGGCTTTCAGTGCAGATTTTGATAGGCAGTTCAGTTAATTTGTTAGTTGCCGCTTGACTCAGAGGGATGTGTAGCTGGTTCACATTTCACAGCCACGTTCTTATTACAGCTCCACAGAAGAAGGTCTGAATTGATTGGTGATTACTGTAGAGCTCAAAACGAATTTCCTACATTTAGTAAAGTGTATTATACACGAGCAACATCATTACACAGTGTTACTGCATAAAATTCAGTTGTCATCTCTGTAGCCACCAACAACGAACTGTTGTTACTGTTAATTGGAATCCCATCAGGATCTGGTGATTTATTTATTTTCAACCCATTCATTCAGCTGCTTCACAACCCCAGGGATGTCTATCACTACGTCCTCCATACGGGAATCTGCACGAGACTCAAACGGCGGTATGTTTGTACGATCCTCCTGCGTGAAAGATTTCTCAAATGCTAAATTTAAAATTTCAGCTTTCGTTTTGCTGTCTTCCGTTGCCAGGCCAGACTGATCAGTGAGTGACTGGACGGAAGCCTTCGACCCGCTTACCGATTTTACGTAAGACCAGAATTTCCTTGGGTTTTCAGCAAGATCTTTTGCTAAGGTACGACGGTGGTAGTGGTTGTATGCTTTGCGCATCGCTCTTTTTACAGCAACAAGAATCTCCACTAACTTTCGCCTGTCATCATTCTCCCGATCTTTCTTGTACCGCGAGTGCAACTGTCTTTGCTTCCTGAGCATTCTCCCAATTGCACTGTTAAACCAAGGTGGGTCTTTTCCGCCCGTAACCCACTTTTTCCGCACATATTTGTCCAATGTGTTTAAAATTTGCCCATAATTCTTCCACGTCCATCGTACCGGAAGTAAATGAAGTCGATTCATTTACTAAGTGGGATGCTAACAACTGCTTATCCGCACTTTCTAGTAAGAACACTCTCCTACCCTTCATGACCGACTTTTTAACTTTCGTAACCATAGTCGTAATGACAACATCACGATCACTAATCCCTGTCTCAACACTGACACCATCGACGTCTGTTCTGTTCGTGGCTGCCAGATCTAAAATATTTCCATTACGCACTGGCTGTCGATTTAGCTGCTCAAGACAGTTTTCGGATAATGTGTTCCAAAGTAATTCACACCACAGCTTGTCTGTACCACCTGTAATGAATCTATAGACATCCCAGTCTATACTAGATAGGTTGAAGTCACCTCCGACTAATATAGCACGATCCACGTACTTCTGCGATACAGAGTGTAGACTCTCTCTGAATGATTCTAGAACTGTCACGGTGGAATCTCGTGGCCGGTAATAACACCCAACAATTAACTTTATTTCCCCTTGCTCTGTTAAACGTGTGCAAATAACTTCACAATCTACTTTGACCTCAGTAGACACAATATTTTTGTCAACTGCAATGAAGACACCACCTCCTACGGTGTCTAATCTGTCTTTCTGATACACATTCCGACCCTCACTAAATATTTCAGAACTTCCTATCTCAGGGTTCAGCCAGCTCTCAGTCCCGAGAGAATAATTTGCGCACCACACGCTTCCTGGAGGGCAGTAAATTTGGGAACTTTATTCCGAACACTCTGAAAATTTACTGCTAATATCTTGATAGCTGGAGTGTATTTAAAGTGAGCGCGTCCCGATTTCCCTGCCCGCACGTCGACTGGTGAGTGTTCATCAGGACACCTCGCACTGCTGCCTAGCCTAAAAAACCCCCCTGTGCACGCCACAAGTACTCTGCTACCCGAGTAGCCGCTTCCTTTGTGTAGAGCACCCCTGACCTACCTAGGGGCGTCCTACAATTCCCCAACCAATAGGGCAAGTGGGAACACGTAGGAGGGTTTTCGCAGTTGGGAGTTAAATGATCATTGTAGATGATGAATCTGTAGTAATGACAGTCTCTGACTAGGTATCAGGAAGGCTCTACTTTGTGTTCTGGTAACAGATGAGCACCGCATTCTGAAGGTGGCGATCTACGGTTGAGGGGTCTTCAGAAAAGATGCGAATGAGGAATATTGGGCCAGAATTGTGGCGAATTCAGTGGGCTCTTTGGATCTGCGTGTCAGGATTTCGACTCTGCTTCCACACAACTGCCCCCACTGGGATCCCGGGGTCCACCACCGTCAATCGCAAAAATGAAAGTGAGCAGGAGGTGGGGCGTCGAAGCCATCTGCGTCACAGTGGACTGTTTTTGAGGAAGGATGCATGTGGACCAATGGTGATGGCAGGTAGACGGGGGGGGGGGGGGGCCAGAGACTGTGCCAGAGACTGTGCCAGAGACTGTGCCAGAGACTGTGCCAGAGACTGTGCCAGAGACTGTGCCAGAGACTGTGCCAGAGACTGTGCCAGAGACGGAGAGAGACTGCCAGAGACGGAGAGATATATAGAGAGATATTGGAAATGTGCATTGCAAATCTAATGGTGCAGGCTGCTGTTAAGACCAGAGATGACAAACGCTTTGGTATATGTTGTCAATTAGGATGGACTCTGTCTGTTTTCTTTGACATTTGTACATCAGCAGTTGTTCAAGGATGTACAATTTTCTGCCCAATCACGTTACATGAGACAAAATACATGTTTATGCCTTTACGTATCACGACATTGGCAATCTGATATGAAATACTACCCACAAATGGTACGGTATAGGTGGTCTTATTTTATGTTTGTTTTGTGTGCTGTGATTCTTTTGCAACTATTTGTGTTTTTCAGGGATTCAGCTACACTGGTGTTTATTTCAATCTCTTGTTTACATTTATCTTCAGAGTGTTGTAGTTGGGTTGCTGTTCCTCTTGACAACATACCAGAATGCTGCCATTTTGGGGCTGTGGGATGACAAGAGGAGTTGTGGATGGCGGAATGTTGTTGTAGGCTTCCAATAAATTCCAATTTTATGTCTACTACTTGTTATTGTAATGGTCAGGTCTAGTAAGTTTACAATGGTGCCTACTTTGTCCTCAACTGTGAACTTAATACCTTTATGTGGGGTGCTGAACAATTAGATAACTCACTGCTAGTTAATTGTGATGTATATGGCACAGAAAGGAGACTGTGACCACTGGAGGTACTACACTTTAGTTATTTTATTTACATATTTGGATTTATGTTCGAGTCTTAGTGGCCTCCACACAGCCATTTTCTAAATAGTGGTTTGTTTCTTTACACACGGTGCCTCAGGTTACCCTAAAATCCTGACACAATGCACACCTCTATTAAGACAAGTAAATCAACCTGATGCCTGAAATATTTGTCTGGACTGTAGCCTTAAATGGAACTGAATCGTGAGCAATAAACAGCATAGACAAGAGGAGAATAGAAGCTGTTTAAATGTCGTGCTGCAGAAGAATGCTAAAGATTAGGTGGGTAGACTGAACCACCAATTAAGAGGAAATGTTTTTGAACAACGTCCCACACGTACACTCTATCATTTTATTTTACCAATTTCACGTTTGTGACTAGTTTTGCCAACTGCGACCAGTGGCGATGCATCATTCCAGATGGATAATGTGGCGGATCCCAAAATTAATCACAAAGACTGGAACATCAAGTAATAAAATAAAAACAATGTATTATGGCCGTGGAACTTCTACGCTATCATAAACAGTTTATCACTTGCTGACTCACGAAGTTCTCCAATGACAGTAATGGAGAAGATCCTGATACATAATGATAATGGAGAAGATCATGATAGATAAACAGGTACATAATCTGGGAGGATAGAAATTTATGGCACCCCCTGCCTATAAGTGCAGTCACGTTAACATGAAACATTGAGAGGTAAAAAGTAACGGTGAATTGGGATGTGTTGGCAGTAAAAATTTTAGAGAGAGACAAAGCCTCAAATACTGTAGGTGAGTTCAAATGGACGAACGTTGCAGTAGTTATTCGGAGATTAAGAAGCTCGCACATGACGGACTAGATTGGAGATGTGATGAAGTCAGTCTAAGGAGTGACGACCACAATATTTAAGTAGCAGTAATGCAGGTACGAAAAGCAGTCAGGCTGATCGAAGGCAAGAAAACCCACATGCTGGCTGACCCTCATAGAATTCCAAACAGGTGTTTGTTCTTCCCTCGTTTGTCTCTTATTTTCCATTTCTAATCATCAGTAAAGAGTCCAACTGCAGCCTTTGGTCCACCAAACTTGAGTACATCTATTCTGCCTGAAAATTTCAACAACTGTTACAGTCCTTCACGTAACAAAACTTATACAGATGCACAAAGCCACAGAGAAAGGAACACAAAGTCTAGAATGAGTTTTGGACTCGTTTCACTTAAATAGTACTGTCAAGTTAGAGCAGAGTACGGAAGCTGGTCTGGAGAAAATACAAGCAGTAACAGTGTGGAAGTAATGCAGCACCACGACCGGCCGTGAGTTAACACAGCTGTCAGCCGTGTAATCGGGGTGCCGAGTGAACTGCTGTCTGTTGGAACAATGTCTCACACGTGTGCTGTTACTGTCGCTCCAACTTGCAGATGTGGATATGCTGATTATCGCCTGCATCTGAATAGGGTGGCTAGGGAGAGGTACTAGATGAGCATCTGGCAGGATGCGTAAGGCAACACATCTTTTGGCTAGAATCAGATTACAGACAGACAGCTTTGATAGGAATTACAACTGCGTAGAACCATCAAATATGGAATAGTTACCAGAAAATATAAATTAGTTTGTTCCGTCAAAACATTAGGATGCTGAATGAATAGGTAGATGAGCTTCTTTTATGTCAGGAAGGTGTATGAATTTCGGGTGTGTCTTTTTTGCCTCTCTCAGTACCATGTACTCTCAGTGATGCAGAAATTAAATATAAGGTTCAAATGGCTCTGAGCACTATGGGACTCAACTGCTGTGGTTATCAGTCCCCTAGAACTTAGAACTACTTAAACCTAACTAACCTAAGGACATCACACACATCCATGCCCGAGGCAGGATTCGAACCTGCGACCGTAGCAGTCGCACGGTTCCGGACTGCGCGCCTAGAACCGCGAGACCACCGCGGCCGGCTTAAAATATAAGGGATTACAGGCTAGCATCATGTGTGTGTACAGTTTACTTGGAAAAGGGAAAGATGTTAACACAAAAGCAAAAATATACACTTCTAATTATAACACTCCTCAGGGGTCTAGGAGACTATCAGTGATTTAGGAGAAATCTAGACGAATTGTTGAGCTTTCTGCCAAACAAGTTGAATCAGTCATTAGTTTGTGAGGATTTTAATGAACTTTTCTTAGAAGATTCTGACAGGTAAAAAGTGCTAGAACCATTATTTGGGTGTTTGAATCTGATTCTGGTAGTGAATTTAGCAACTTGTGAGCAGGGAGACAAGAGGACCCCGAATCAAAATATTTATTGACACAGCTCAGGCTGAACAAGTGATGTGCAAGAAATTGTTAATGGAAATGGGAAATTTATTTGAAGCCTATGACAGTATAAGTTCTTATTCAGCAAAACCACTGGATTTTAATGAGTGTCTAAAATATTTGCAGATATATACATATTCTGACAAATTAATAATGCAGACATCTTTAGCGTATTTCTGCAGACTAGTATATTATGGAATAATTGCTTGCTTAAGTTAATAGCAAAGAGGGGAACTATTCATGCATCAATTATCTACTGGATGTACACCACGTTTCTCATTTTTTGAAGTATTGCAAGCGTTTCTATAGCTATCAAAGTTTCACAATTACTATTTTTCATGGCTATCTGTATGGGACTGGATGAAATTATTTATACTTCTTGCCCCCTTTAAAAAAATACAGTACAATAAAAACTTATTTTTATTTAAAGTGTTACTTAATACAATGTGGCAGATACTGAAGATATAAAACAAATTTTTCCATGCTACCTGTCTCCTACGGGCATGTTTCAAAAACATCTTCCTCTCAGCAATAGCCTTGCGTACGATTAGTGTTTTACTATGGCAAAAAGAGTTTTCTGCAGCGCTGGTTTAACTGTCACAAATTCATTAGTTCCTATGGTTTAAAATGGCTCTGGAGTAAAGCGATTTGATTAATCACTGAAACAATTATCATCTAATCTCATTACGTCAGCCGTGTATTAAAGGTGCAAAAATTTTGTAACTGTCCATTACAATTATATTTAGCAATGAAAACGTTGTTCATCTGCAAAAAAATAAAACTTTACGAATATTACTGATAGTAACACACAATCTGCATACGTTCGGCTGACACACAATAATACCTTCTCATCTGTGGCGTTCCACTTACAGTATTGCTCGAACGCAATTTAATTTTTAATTTAAAAACTTAGCTGCTCCTCTTAAGTAACATTCATTTCTTGGTATGTTATTTCTGTTATGTTTAATTTTTAGCAATATTTCACACACATGTTGAAGTTCTATTTGCACTTGAGATCGTTTACTGGAGTAACATCTTACACAAACAGTTGTAAAATAACGAGAAATTAATTATGCTGCTCTCATTCCGTTTTACATTTTTCCTGTTCGTTTCAATTCGTCACTCCCGTGATAATGCACTGAACACAGTTTAAAAAAAAAATAACAAAAAATAAAATAAAAAGAAATAGGTAAACGTCCTTCAGGATTTGCACACCACAAACTGAAACGTAACCGTCTTGGGCCTCAGTTATGACATTTTTTTCTGTTTTTCCAAGTGTACACCTGTGAAAGCACCGATACTGTACATCTGAATTTAACCTCAACAATCTACTACTAGTTATGTCAAGAACTTTAACAAGTTAAAATACTGCAGGTCGCTACTACGTGATATACTCGGTGCGGAATCTTAAATTTTCTAATCCACGTTAATGCGCGAAAATTGCACTTACTTTACACAAAGCAGTTGCTTTTGTAATCTGCCAGTATGCTCTGCAGATGTTCATCAGCCGTATTATTCTTCTTCTTCCTGCGTCCCTCTCTTCTTCTCTTCGAAGGTACAACCAAAAGCACAGCATTGTTAGTTTATTCAAGACGAGAAAGCCCAATATCTCCTACTTTAAACGAACATGTCACGAACTGCAGTCAGCTGTAACCTGTGCAGTGTGCGGATGTGAAACTTTTGCAGGCAGCGACTCGACCTGCCATCTGTCTGCGGCAGTTGGTACTGTGGCCGGCAACTCCTGCCCTCTCGCGCCTCTCCGGTACACTACGTACAGTCGGCCAAGTGTCTTTTCCGCCATTACACCTCGTGCCGTCTTCTCCAGACCTGGTCCCGCAACGTACCAAATTCTGAAGATTAACTTATCATAAGACCAATTAAAGGATGTTGATTCTTAGAACTGTTTCCCAAATCAATTACACATCAAAATGTGATTCAGATCAAATAGAACAACTCTAGAGTTACACACAAGCAGCAAACAGATAAAATTCATTGAACCTAACAATGACTTTTTTCATTTGTGGGAACTGAAGATAATGATTATCGACTGCATGGACAGGGAATGAAATAATTAGGAGAGTGAAAATCTGGCCTACTCGGCAGAGTTTCCAACACTAAGCGAGTATACTGAGCCTCCGATTTGTGCGAAAAAGGAAGTTAGGGAGCACTACGATTAGCAGTTATGACTTTTCAAGATCTTTCGCGCATTCATAGACAGTGAGAAACACCCTCGCATTGTTCCACGATATGTGATGCGCACAATTGCAATACATTTTCATCTACAACATATGACGTGGTTTGACCAACCACACCTTACAAAAATTGCATTGTAGAGACCTTCATGCAAAATTCTACCAGGCGGCTTCCTCTTTCATTCCTTCCCCCCAATCCATATTCACCTACTACGTTTCCTTCTCTCCCTTTTCCTACACTCGAATTCCAGTCACCCATGACTATTAAATTTTCGTCTCCCTTCACTATCTGAATAATTTCTTTTATTTCATCATACATTTCTTCAATTTCTTCGTCATCTGCAGAGCTAGTTGGCATATAAACTTGTACTACTGTAGTAGGTGTGGGCTTCGTATCTATCTTGGCCACAATAATGCGTTCACTATGCTGTTTGTAGTAACTTACCTGCATTCCTATTTTCCTATTCATTATTAAACCTACTCCTGCATTACCCCTATTTGACTTTGTGTTTATAACCCTGTAGTCACCTGACCAAAAGTCTTGTTCCTCCTGCCACCGAACTTCGCTAATTCCCACTATATCTAACTTTAACCTATCCATTTCCCTTTTCAAATTTTCTAACCTACCTGCCCGATTAAGGGATCTGACATTCCACGCTCCGATCCGTAGAACGCCAGTTTTCTTTCTCCTGATAACGATGTCCTCTTGCGTAGTCCCCGCCCGGAGATCCGAATGGGGGACTATTTTACCTCCGGAATATTTTACCCAAGAGGATGCCATCATCATTTAATCATACAGTAAAGCTGCATGCCCTCGGGAAAAATTACAGCCGTAGTTTCCCCTTGCCTTCAGCCGTTCGCAGTACCAGCACAGCAAGGCCATTTTGGTTAGTGTTACAAGGCCAGATCAGTCAATCATCCAGACTGTTGCCCTTGCAACTACTGAAAAGGCTGCTGCCCCTCTTCAGGAACCACACGTTTGTCTGGCCTCTCAGCAGATACCCCTCCGTTGTGGTTGCACCTACGGTACGGCTATCTGTATCGCTGAGGCACGCAAGCCTCCCCACCAACGGCAAGGTCCATGGTTCATGGGGGGGATATATATATTAGAGGTTTTAATACCTTATCAGATTACTTTTAAAAGACATAGTCTGGCACACCATCCAGTCCACATGAATATTTGATTTTGAGTGACCTTATTATTTGTTTCACCTCTGTTTCCATGACTGTTTGAAGGAACATAGACTTAACACTAGCATTTAAATAATTTGGTAGGCACGCAGGTCCATCGTCATACTGATTTTCGATTAACTGCTTTGCTATATTAGTAAAGTACATGTTTAACTTTTCAGCTACCTGTTTTGGATCTGAGTGTCTGTTATTTTCAATTGGAGGAGAGATATTTTGTAAAGTTGACTGTTCTGTACCAGTTTCTGCTCTAATAACCTTCCATACAGCTTTCATTTTATTGTTTGCATTTGAGAAGTACTCATCATTTTTTTCGTTTTTTGGCTTCTTTTATTACCTTGCTGGATATTTGGTTGTATTTTTTCACATAATTTCTGAATTCTGGAGTAGTATTTCTGTGCTTAATAAGACAGTGAAGTATTTTTTTCTTTCTACTGGAAGTTATAATGCCTTTCGTTAGCCAACATTTATTTTTTACTATCTTAATCCTCCTTTTTTTCACTGGAAACGCTATATGAAAGTAGTGAGGGTATATATTATGGAAACTGTCGAACATGATGCTATTTATTTCAGTTTTACTAAAGACATCGTCCCATGTTTCCCCTGACAGCATAAAATTAAACACTCTAATGTTGTCATCACTGAAGCCTCTTTGTTCCACTATTTTAGCTTTTAGTCCACACTTAGTGTCTGATTTCAGTTCAATAGACAGGAGATGAGCTTCATCGTCACTGTAACCCATATTTATAACATTAGTGCTATAATTTAGGTCACATAGTCTTATAAAAACTTGGTCAACTGCAGTTTTACTATCGGCAGTAATTCTAGTTGGGGAATTGACTGTGTGTTTAAAACCAAAACTATTGACTATATTTAACATTTCATTTCTATAATTTGAATCTTGTAAAACGTCTACATTTACATCTCCACAAATAACCACTTTCATTCTCTCACTCTTTATAAAATTTAGCAGCCTTTCAAAATTTTTAATGAAAATTTCCCAGTCCCCAGACCTATATAGTGTTACAACCAAAATATTAACATCTGTCAAATCCACAACACACAGCTCAAAGGCTTTGTCTCTTGCCAAGCTCTGATAACTTTCTACTGCAGTAAATTTTAAATAATCTTTTACAGAAATAGCTGCTCCACCACATTTACTATTGCTTCTACAATAATAACTGGCAAGCTTGTAACCCGGAATCATAGTTGACATAATCTGGTCTTTGTCTAACGAGTGTTCAGTTACACATAGAATATGAATTTTTAGTTCAAGATTTACTAATTCAAACAGAAATAACTTATTTTCTGGAGATTGAACATTGTGGTGTAAGAGTTTTAACACGTTAGTATACCTATTAGCAGATGTATTTACCCACGATTGACTGTTTATCTTGCAATTTTCCTTGTTCACTGTTTTTTTTTTGTGCGATATTTGAGTCCTTGTCATTTGATGTGAGTGCAGGTAACTCGGACACCGGTGCTGTGGCCTTCTGCTTACGTGTTTCTTGCTTCCTCTTGTTAATAAAAAATCCTTCTGGTGATTTGGCTGCTTTGTGTTCCTAGTAGGTGGTGTTTTTGCAGTTTGATTTTGGGAGGGCACTCTCATTGTTCTGCGACAACACCACAGAAAGTCCTTTTCCTGCATTGCTGCTCTTCTTGACCTTAGAGACATTTTTTGGCTGCCTGTTGCTGCTGTAGCGGGACTTTGAATTTTGCCGCGCTACATTCGTTCCCTCAGATAAAAATATCCCGTCGCAGCGGTATGAGCGCTCGACGGCAGAGAAACTACCAAAATTGTTAACTTTTTTTGTTTTTTTTATTCCGTTTCAATTGTCTCTTGATAGCGGTAGCTTAAGGCAGGCGTGATCGGATGCTGACGTAAAAACTTAATGGCTAATCTTGATCTGATTGTAATGTGTAGACATTGTGGAAGTCATTAAGAAATTCGGTGGATGGAAGCACCAAAGTGAATTAAATTGCATACAGTATCAAGATGATTTTAATTGGTATAAATTAGTGATCCCTGGCCTATTGCAAGATTTCGGAGCAGATTTTTCACGCTTAAATGAAGGAGATTTTTGAAGACGTGGACGCCGCCCGAAAGAAGATAAGTTAACCCGGTAAAGGATGATCTCTCATCTACGCCACTTCCCCCTGTCAGTTACATTCTGTTATACTCTGTTTCTTTTCAATAACTTTTGTAGTGAAAATTTGTTTAACTTTTGCTCAAAAACGCCACAAGGACCACCCCAACAATAGCTTTTCCGAATAACGAAGTCCGATAGCTTTTCTGTAATACAAAGTCCGATTTGCTTTTCATTCTTTCCCTTTTTCACGGTCTCTCTTCTCACATTTATCTTTTTTTATTAACCACTACACTGCTGCTTTTTCAGGTGGTGATCTTGTTTCTGCTGAAGTTTTTGTTTTTAATATTTTATCTGTGACTGTAAAACTGCCATTTGCTTTTGCATCTGTGTTCACTTCACTATTAATTGTGACAGCATCTCCCACAGGTCCTGTTGGGGAAGATAGGCCCACACTGATTTCCACTGACTGCAGTGGTTTAGCTATCTCTGTCGATATTAAGTCTGAGTTTGACAGTGTCCTGTTTTGTACTGATTCGGTTTTTGCAGGAAGTGAGATTGTGGCTTTCTTCACAGCAGTTTCACCTTTTATCTTCCTCAGTATCTCCGAACACATTTCCCTCTTTCCTCTGGTGTTTCTATGGAGACCATGTCTTGGGAAACACTCCCTCACATCACTGTTTATGTCTATAAAGATAGCATTTGGGAAGTTTTTACAGATCTTCCCAAACTTTCTGTTTGTGGCTGTTAACTCCATCTTTACATATGACTTTGGTATTAAATCATGTCTCAATGGGAGGCTGACCACATAAAAGTTTACAAGAGGTAGTTTTTGTATTTCTTCCTTCAGAGCTCTCGTTGCATGCTCGCTTTCATTATGATACAAGTCATTTGAGCCACCAATTATAACACAGTTACTGCCAGGCGTCACTGTTTTTTCGCAAGATCTTACAACTGCACAGAGAGGTGTTCCAGGCTTAATGATACCGGTTATTTCTGTGTCTGGTTGTATGCTTCTTAGTATATTTACGACACCCCTGCCATGACTATCTGCCAAAACAAACATTTTAGGTTCCTTGTGTGATCTACTTTTGATTTCGATGTTTAATTCTTCGCTGCACATAACTACATGTATTTACACCATGTTCTTAACGTAAAGTGTTTGGGAGTCCACTAGTGTCATTTTCTGGGAGTATGTTTACATCAGGAAATTTCTTTCATTTTTTTCTCGTCGTAATAACAGACGCACTCTTTGTTGTGTTTTCATTTGCATAAATATCTTCTGGTCTTTTGTCTGTATCTAAAACATTGAAACTGTTTTTTAGTGGCACTCGTAATACGTTTTCACTTTGTTTACATCTAGTCCACATAAACCTGGAGGATAGTCGCGGTAAGGATCTAAAACAGCAAGTTTGTAAGTATGCTTTAAAATTCGATACAAAAAATTAAACAAGATGCAACAATGCGAAAGACGCAATTTGCGGCTGTGATAAAGATGTGTTGCAAGAAGGATATATATGTGTAGCAAGCCGTGGACGACAGATCGACCGAGAAAGTTCCTGGCTGCATTTGAAATGGAAAATTATGAGTACATCACTCCGCGCTGTGTACCTAACCCACCACGATTCATATCAGACAACGAAACCTTTATTATTATTGTATTCCTTAGGCACGGATTATTTCATCCGAGCCCTTCAAAAATTGGAAGAAAACGTAGACGCGTCGACGAACAGCAGTCAAAATTTTTTTTTTTTTTTTTCTTTATTGTGATTTTAACACCTTATACAAAGGCGGGCTGGCAGCAGCACAATACGCCGCTCTTCAGCCTTGAGTGTTACAACAAGTAGTACAGAAAGGTGGCACAGAGTAGACAGTAATAACGGTGGGCAAAAAAAATGTAGACACTAAAAATCGAAAATACATGTAGCCGTTCACGCTGGACGAGAAACATCACTAACACTGGGCGACACGATGCACAGAACATGGATGATGGCGACGGCACGTGAACAGTGGGGGCGTGACGGCGAACAACACTACACACAAACGAAGGCACACACACGAAACACTGACGGCGATGATCTCCGGCGCGCGAATGTTCACTGAGCGTGTACGAGTCCGGGGACCTGCCAAGAGAGGAGGTGGAGGAGGAGGAATGGGAAGGGGAATGGGAGAGGGGGGAGCAGAGATGCCATAGGCAAAGGAGTAAGGGGGAGGGAGGAAGGGGGAGGGGAAGCCCGGTGGAGAGGGGAGGAGGGAGGGGGGATAGGAAAGAGGAGGGAAGGGAAGGGAGGGAGGGAGGGTGCCTAAAGGAGAGGACATAGGAGGTAGGGGGGGAGGATCAAAGTTGATAAGAGGGGTAGATGGAGGGGACAAGGACATCATCAGGGAGGGGGAGCTGGCGGAAGCCACCTTGGGAGAGGGTAAGGAGGGTGGAGAGATGGAGACCGGGTGGGACGTGGGAATACAGGTGCGGCAGCGGGCGGGGGTGGGAGAGGATCGGGGAAACGAGCGGGTGAGGAGGATCAAGTTTACGTGAGGTGTACAGGATACGTATCCTTTCAAGGAAAAGGAGGAGGTGGGGGAAGGGGATGAGATCATACAGGATCCGCGTGGGGGAGGGGAGACGGATGCGATAGGCAAGGCGGAGAGCATGGCGTTCAAGGATTTGGAGGGATTTATAGAAGGTAGGGGGGGCGGAGATCCAGGCTGGATGGGCGTAACAAAGGATAGGGCGGATGAGGGATTTATAGGTGTGGAGGATTGTGGAGGGGTCCAGACCCCACGTGCGGCCGGAAAGGAGCTTGAGGAGACTGAGTCGGGAACGTGCCTTGGCTTGGATTGTCTGGAGATGGGGAGTCCAGGAGAGGCGACGGTCGAGGGTGACGCCAAGGTACTTAAGGGTGGGAGTGAGGGCGATAGGACGGCCATAGATGGTGAAATAGAAATCAAGGAGGCGGAAGGAAGGGGTGGTTTTGCCTACAGTGATCGCCTGGGTTTTGGAGGGATTGACCTTGAGCAACCACTGGTTGCACCAAGCGGTGAACCGGTCAAGATGGGATTGGAGAAGGCGTTGGGAGCGCTGTAGGGTGGGGGCAAGGGCAAGGAGGGCGGTGTCATCGGCAAATTGGAGAAGGTGGACGGGGGGTGACGGCGGCGGCATGTCCGCCGTGTACAACAGGTACAGAAGGGGGGAGAGGACGGAGCCTTGGGGCACACCGGCGGAGGGGAAAAAGGTGTAGGAATCGGTGTTATGGATGGTGACATAGGAAGGACGGCGGGAGAGAAAGGAGCCGATCAGACAGACGTAGTTAATGGGAAGGGCGAAGGTTTGGAGCTTGAAGAGGAGACCGGAATGCCATACGCGGTCATATGCACGTTCGAGGTCCAGGGAGAGGAAGATTGCGGAGCAGCGGGAATTAAGCTGTTCGGAAAGGAGATGAGTGAGGTGAAGGAGAAGGTCGTCGGAAGAGAAGGACGGCCGAAAGCCACACTGCGTGACGGGAAGGAGGCGGTGCTGGCGGAGATGCTGGTGGATGCGACGGGTGAGGATAGATTCCAGGACCTTGCTGAAGACCGAGGTAAGGCTGATGGGACGGTAGGAGGAGACGGCGGATGGCGGTTTGCCAGGTTTAAGGAACATGAGGATACGGGAGGTTTTCCACAGGTCGGGGTAGTAACCGGTGGACAGGACTACATTGTAGAGCCTGGCCAGGGTGGAGAGGAAAGAGACAGGAGCTTCACGAAGGTGAAGGTAGGTGACACGATCGTGACCAGGAGCGGTGTTGCGTTTGGTGCGGAGTGTAACAATGAGATCCTGTGTAGTGATAGGGGCATTGAGTTCCGTGTGTGTAATGTTGTCCAAGTACTGGAAACCAGGAGCGAGGGGAGGGACAGAGGTGTCAGTTCGATCGCGGATATCCGGGAAGAGGGAGTAATCGAACTGGGGATCGTCGGGGATGGAGAAGACATCGGAGAGGTAGGAGGCAAAGTGATTGGCCTTACTAAGGGTGTCAGGGAAGGGGTGATCATCGTGGAGAAGAGGGTAGTAGGGGGAGGGTTTAGTTCCGGTAAGGCGACGGAAGGCCGACCAGAACTTGGACGAGTTGATTGGTAGGGTTGCATTTAAACGGGTGCATGTCTGTCGCCAGTCCCGGCGTTTCTTAGCCGCGAGCAAATTACGAATGTGTCGCTGGAGTTGCCGGTGGCGTCGTAGTGTGTCCGGGTCACGCGTGCGGAGGAAGGCACGGTAGAGACGACGGGATTCACGGAGGAGGAGAACGGCCTGTGGGGGTAAGGTAGGACGGTGGGGGTGGATGGCGACAGTAGGAACGTGGGCCTCCACGGCCTCAGACAAGGTCTGCTGGAGAAAGGAGGCGGCATGGGTGACATCGTCAGGGTGGTGGTAGGTGAGAGGGTGGCTATCGACCTGGGTGGAAAGGGTATCCCGGTAGGCATTCCAGTCGGCTCGGGAATAGTCGTGGACATACTTAGGGGGAGGGTCAGTACGAGGGTCGGGGCGAGGGCGACGACCGTCTGAAACGGTGAGGAGGACAGGGAGATGGTCGCTACCAATAGGCTCCAGGACATCCACCGTTATGCGGCCAAGGAGGTTGGGGGAGGAGAGGATAACATCAGGAGTGGAGTTGGATTCAGGACGGGTATGCCGGGGGATGGGGATGAGGTCACCTTGAAGGGTGGAGAGGAACCGATGCCACCGCCGTAACTGGGCAGCGGAACGACTATGGATGTTGAGGTCGGCGGCGATCACGTAGGAGGAAAAGGTACGATCGACGTGGGAGAGGAAGTCGAAGGGAATAGGAGCGTTGGGGCGGACATAGATGGTGGCGCAGGTAACGGTAAGGCCGGGGAAGAAGAGACTAAGGATCAGGTGTTCGGTGGGGTCGGGAAGGAGAGGTTGGAGCCGAACGGGGATCTGGCGGTGGTGACCAATGGCAACTCCGCCACGCGCAATTGGGAGGGGATTATCGGAGCGGTGGAGGAGGTAGGGCGAAGTGTGAATGGTGTGGTGGGGTTGGAGGAAGGTTTCATTAAGGAGGAAGGCATCCACGTGGTGGGTGGCAAGGGTGTGCAGGAAGAGGTTCCTGTTGGCGGGTAGGGAGCGGATGTTGTTGAAAAGGATACGTTGCTGTCGCGCCATGATAGGGATTTAGACGAGGGTGTCGAGGCGGGAGAAGGTGAAATGGGCCTGGTTGTTGGAGTAGGTGGCGTACATCTTGAGTTGGAATATGGAACAGGCGGCGAGGGAGATCTGTTGGAGGGTGTGTGGGCGCTGAAAGGGATGAACATTCTGGAGGACGATGGTAAGGAACCTGATGATGTCCTCAGCGGTGGGGGGGGGGGGGGACGAAGGGAATTGCCAGGATGGGTGGGGGCGTCCAGGGGACGGACAGGGACGGTGAGTTCAGGAGTGGTTGGAGGGGGTCGGGCTTTACACTTTTGGGAGTAGGTGGGATGGGGAGATTGCAGGTATTGCAGGAAGGAGGGGATTGGAGGTTAGGGCACTGCCTGAGGAAGTGCGCTTGCCGACAATGCGGGCAAGTGGGGGCCTCGCGGCACTCAGCTGTGGGGTGCGCGTTATAGCGCAGACACCTCTGGCAGCGCAGGGATTGAGGAGGGGAACGGGAGGGGTCGACCTTGTACCGCTGGTTAAAAAGGAGGGCACCCTCCTTCAGGAGACGGTCAATGGAAGGGGCGTGCTCAGAAAAAACCCGCATAAGGCGGGTGGGGCTGGCAGCGTTATGTATGCGGCGAACCGCACGCACCTCCAAATGGAGATGTGCCTGGAGCTCCACCAACACCTCCTCCTCCGTGATCACTGGACTAAGCCGAGTGATCACGGCGGTGAGAGTTGGCGGGCGATGTGGAGGTTGGGGTTGGCGGGAGAGAGGTGGTGAAGGAGCTGGGGTGAGAGAGGCATGAGGGCCAAAGCGGGTGACAGGGATGTGGGAAAGGAGGTAGGTGTGGAGGGTTGGGCTGGGGGAGGAGATGAGGACCGAATCGTGGCGAGGAGTGAGGAGGGAGATGGGGGCACCAGGACAATGCTGGCAAAGGAAGAGGGTGAGGTTCCGGGCTTCAAGGAGAGAGGGATCAGGACGGGAGAGGAGGTAGCGGTAGGAGGAAGGGAGAGAGGAGGAGGATGAGGGGGCAGGGACAGGCGGGGAGACTTCCATGGCATCATGGGTAGGGGAAGGAGGACGAGGCGCAGCCTTTTTGGAAGCAGAGGAAGCAGGAGTGCCACAGGGGCGCTTGACGGCGGAGGAGGAGGTGTGGGGGACGGGAACAACGGGAAGGTGGCGGGGAGGGGCAGGTCCCGGGGCTGGAGTCGGCGCCGGAGATGGTGACGGTGACGGTGAAGGCGAAGGCGACGGCGGCGATGACGATGACGGTGGCAGTGGCGGCGGTGATGGCGAAGGTGACGGGGAGAGCTGGGCGTGGGCAGTGGCCCGACGGGCCACCACCCGAGCCGGAGCTGCAGTGACAGGCTGGGGGAGTGGGGGGAAGGGATCAGAACGAGAGGAGCGGGAGGAAGAAGCCGGAGAGGGGGCGACAAAGATAGAGGGTGAAGGGAGAGTGAGGAGAGGCGGAATGGAAGGAGGGGGGTGGGACTGGGCACACCAAGTTATAGTGGTGGAGGCGGCGGAAGGGGAGGTATAGACAATGGCGGTGGTGGTAGTAGTGACAGTGGTGGTGGGGGCGGACATGACGGGAGAGAGAAACAAGAACGAACAGAACGAAGAGGAAAGGACAGAAACTGGGGACAGACAAAGACAAAGACGAAGACGGCCGTAGACCAGGGTCAGGACGGCGGCGACCGGGCGGCACCGGCTGGCGGCGGCGGTGGCGGCGGCGGCGAGCACCGGCAGGCGGCGACCAGGCGGGGGCGGCGAGCCCCGGCAGGCGGCGAGGACCGGAAGGCGGCGACCAAGCGGCGGCGGCGGCGGCGGCGGCGGCGGCGGCGGCGAGCACCGGCAGGCAGTATGGACGGCAAGCAGACGACACGGCAGGGAACTTCCACGTCGAAGGTGCACCCTGAGAGTAGCCCAGGCAGTGAAACTCTTCGATGAAGAAGAGAGGGAATCCAACCCTCGAATGTCGCAGTCAAAATTGCGACGTTGTCATATCTAAAGAGCACATTACCACGAAACTTTATGGGTGTGAAGTACATCCTTTATAGATAATTAAAAGACATGGGGGCTTATTGCTATTTTGTTAGCAAACTAGAAATAACTAAATGATATACCTGCGATGATGTTTGTTACTTCCAATATTTTCCTGCTAAACTTGTTAATGCGAAGTAAAATAAACAGCGCTCGAATACTGCAGTGTTGCTCGGTGTTGCCAACAGATGTCAGCTCAAGACGCTGCCTCAAGATACGGCTTTGCTTTTAGCCCCGTCTCTAATCGCCATATACAGTTCGTGACTGGCAGAAAACGAGTCGCATTGGCGGTGTACGGTTTGGTTCGTTTAAGCATTCGTGGCGACCACACGTGCATGCGCAGAGCTGAGGCGAAATTTACAGAAAGCTACTGTTTGGCAAATTACGGACTGGCAGCACACCGTTTTTTTTTTTTTTTTTTTTTTTTATGGTTGTAGCTTCTCACATGGCTTTCTCTTGATACCTACAGAAGGGGATCCATACTCAGGGTCAGGTCCCCCGTCCAATAGCTGTCAGGGGAAGAATTAAAAATATAGCGCAGTCAGGTGCATTTCTTTCAAGAAAATTATTTAAAAGTCGGTATTATGCAGGTTTATTAACAGAACAGTAACTGGAACTTTTTATGGCTTCTTAGAAGTCACCGTCTATCTTCCAGGATATTAAAAATATTCCATACGCCAAGGTGTAGAGCCCTGCTCTCCCACCAAACTGTCATATGGCCTCTGTTATCCCTAGAAAAGAATACAAAGCGGCAGTTCTACAGTTTCCCAGCTTCTCAAATAACCTTGTTCATTTTTTATGCAGTTTAAAATGGCCATGTAATAGCTTATTGTTCTTAGTTCTGGTACACATGAGTAACTGTTTTTTTTTTTTTTTCTAGAATTTCGTATTCCTTCTTGCTAGCTTTTTGCAGTGTTGCATGTATATGAACCTGACCGGAATTGCTACATAAGAGAACTGCACAGTAAGAATTTAAAGAAAAAGGCTACGTTAAAGTCAGCAAAAAGCAAAATACTAGTGTAGCCTGAGCAGTAGAGCAGGCAATGAGTAGGAAGAAGAAACAGGCAATGATCGGATACAGGATTAATAGTGTCCTGCTTGACACAGTCAAGTTGTTTAAATATCTGGGCGTAAAACGATATGGAATGGAACGAGCGTGTTAGATGTGGTAGGCAAGGCGACTGGCCGACTTTGGTCGATTGGGAGAATTTTAGGAGAGTGTGGTTCATCTACAAAGGAGACCGCATATAGGACACTGGTGCGACCAGTTCTCGAGTACTGCTCGAGCGTCCGTCATCAGATTAAAATTTTAAACTGTACCCAAGAGCGAAGAGCAACGCCGCGGCCTGGCTACAGGGACACACTGCCTACGCTGTTTTTGATTTAACAACAGAGTGAAAAGTATTTAAACCGACAAACTCTGGGAGGTTGTAGGGGACATCGAAACAAATATTTTTCCCTAATGTCATTTTTTCCTATCAGGATTATTTAAATCGGTGGAGGCCGTATTATACTCTTCAGTTGTTAAAGGCGGTATTACGATCTTCAGTTGTTACAGGGCGTATTACGCTCTTCAGTTGTAGGCAACTGCTGTCCACCAGTGTAGTAGTGCATTGTCTCTGTTTACTAATGGAGCGATACACCTGGAGTGAGTACATTGTTACGGTTGGTGCGTACTACGTAGCGCACCACAACGGACGAGCTGCACAGCGGGTTTATCAACGGCAATATCCTAATCGCCGTATCCCGCATCATACGACCTTTGCTGCTGTGTACCGACGTCTGCGTGAGACCGGGCCATTTAGCAGATTACCTGGACAGGGACGCCGTCGCACGGTAAGAACGCTGCAAGTTGAGGAAGCTGTCTTGCAGCGTGTGGAGCGGGATCATTCAATCCACACTCGTGCAATTGCACGTAACACGGGGACGAATCAGACCAATGTAAGAACAGTCCTTCGAGAGCAGTTGTTACGTCCATTTCACTTACAGCGTGTCCACAACCTGCAACCAGTTTATTATCCACCCAGAGCACAGTTTTCGCAGTGGTATCTGGAACAGTGTGAAATGCGTCATACATTTCCATCCTCTGTGTTGTTTACCGATGAAGCAACGTTCGAGAGTGATGTAGTCTTCAAGATGCACAATTCGCATGTTTGGAGTGAGGATAACCCACATGCCACAGTTACTAGCGCTCATCAAGTGTGGTTCTTCGTTAATGTGTGGGTCGGTGTTGTTGGGGATTGTTTAATTGGGCCGCATCTGCTACCTAGTTGTTGTCTCTTGGTCATAAAAAATGGAAAAGTGTTTGTTGGTTTAATTAATTTGACGCCAGAGAAATCTTCCTCTACTGCCTTAAATACTCCTCGTATGAAAAAATGACTTTAGGGAAAAATATTTGTTTTGATGTCTCTTACAACCTCCCAGAGTTTGTCGGTTTAAATACTTTTCATCCTGTATGGACTACCTGTGGGAAGGTCATCAACGGCTGAACCATTCACCGAAGTACAGCAAACGTTTTCCAAACAGTTTATCTGTTGCGTTATTGTATGTTTATCTGTTGCGTTACTGTATGTTCATCAGAGGATGTTCCAGTTACAGTGATATCCTTGTTAGAAATACCCATTTATTTCCCTTTTTCATTAGATTTTTCCATTTTCTTTTGCTTTTTTACATGATACACTTTTTTAAATTGTTTAAAATTCACAACTAATTAGACTCGGCCACTGTTTCTATGTTTCGATACAGTGTATCGATACGTGGAACTGTTTCAGTGTTTCGGAACGGCTGTGGTGTTTCATTCCGCCCCTGTCTCGGATAACCGGACCAGATTCGATCTCGAGCCAGACACAGAAACTGTATCGTTGTTTCAAAATAAGGCTGTTTCAGTCCACTTGTGCTTGGAAAGGACTAATTGTATCGAAACAGTGATGTTTCATTCCGCTCTGTGTCGGGCGAGATTCGGGCTCGGCACAGGTACTGAAACACAACATACCACTTCGTGAAACACTTTCAAGAGTGTCGAAATCTTTTTGACAAGCAATAGCATGAAGCTTAAGATATCCGAAAATAAAGCTTCGTTTCTGGCTGACTGTCCTATTCCGAAATGGCGTAACATCTGCTTTATAAACACTAACCAAACAACAAAACTACGCATACTATTCACATTCAAAATAATAAATAAGTGAAAATCATTCAGTTAAATGACACTTTTTTTATAACATACGCTTCTCTGTTCATGTACAGTAATCATATTAAGAAACGCAAGTAAGCCTACAACATTTCGAATAAAAAAAGGCGTAGAGTGACAGTTATTAGACATACACATAAATTTGATGTAGGTATAATTGCAAGCAATCTGTTTGACATATCACTGATAGTGTAATGGTGAACGGGAAGGGCTGCCAAGCATGGTGAATTTATAGTAACGGTTCGAAACACCTAGAAAGACAAAATCGAAAAGTATGAAAGTCACACGACACGAAAGCAGCGTATTGGCTGCAGGAAATACGAAACTGCCAAGACGCCCAAGTGATAGTTTCATACTTTCTGCGATATGATTAGCGCTCTCGCACCTCATTTGTGTTTATATACTGTATAAGTATGTCCATACTTACACAGTAGACATTCAAGATGATAAAATGTGTAGATTTATTAGATAACAAAACACAAACTGTTTCACTGTTTCGAAACAGCGTATCGAAACATTACATTGTACTGTTTCATTTGTTTCGAAACAGTTACGTGTTTCAGTTTGCCCATCTCTACAACTAATACACATTTCTTTTAGGATTGTTGCCAAAAGAACTCTGTGAATAACTTGTCACACACTTCATTTGTTTTTGTTTTCATTCCGTTTTCTTTAAAGGATTTCGATTCTGTATAATATTCACCTGCTACTCACTATTACATTTCTCTCATGTATTTTTGTAATGATGTAAAGTTAATAAATAAATAAATGTAAACAAAATGAAGTGTTCTTCAGGCGCATAATTTTTGGAAGCTGGGATTGCGTTCGCGCCAACCTGACGAAATTATTTTAAAAAAATAAATAAAAATAAAAAGGAAGACTTGTAAGCGACTCAAAGGCGGGCTGCTAGATTTGTTACCGGTGGGTTCGAACGATGCGCAAACGTTATGCAGATGCTTCAGGAAACCAAATAGGAACCACTCGAACGAAGCGGATGTTCTTTTTGAGAGCACTGTTGAGAAAATTTAAGTACCGGCTGACGAAAGGTTCTAGTTCTGCCCACATACATTTCACATAAGGAGCACGAGGATAAGATTAGAGGGGCTCGCACAGAGGCATATAGACAGCCGTTTTTCCTTTGTTCCATTTGCGAGTGGAACAGCAAAGGACATGGCTAGTAGTGGTACAGGGTACCCTCTGCTACACACTGCTCAATAGCTTTCGGAGTATCTACATAAATGTAGATGTAGAGTTTAGATTTGAATTGAATATTATACCCAGAAACGCTTCCTTATTTAGTATTCCTGAACCGTATTGCATGTGATGAAACAGCTACCCTAAATACAGTGACTCCACACGTCGCCTCTGAACAACACGCTGGTGCAGCAAATGGACGTGGCAGAAATGTTGTTGTTGTTGTTGTGGTCTTCAGTTCTGAGACTGGTTTGATGCAGCTCTCCATGCTACTCTATCCTAGGCAAGCTTCTTCATCTCCCAGTACCTACTGCAATATACATCCTTCTGAATCTGCTTAGTGTATTCATCTCTTGGTCTCCCTCTACGATTTTTACCCTCCACGCTGCCCTCCAATGCTAAATTTGTGACTGCTTGATGCCTCAGAACATGTCCTACCAACTGGTCCCTTCTTCTTGTCAAGTTGTGCCACAAACTTCTCTTCTCCCCAAGTCTATTCAATACCTCCTCATTAGTTATGTGATCTACCCATCTAATCTTCAGCATTCTTCTCTAGCACCACATTTCGAAAGCTTCTATTCTCGTCTTGTCCAAATTATTTATCGTCCACATTTCACTTCCATACATGGCTACACTCCATACAAATACTTTCAGAAACGACTTCCTGACACTTAAATCTATACTCGATGTTAACAAAGTTCTCTTCTTCAGAAACGCTTTCCTTGCCATTGCCGGTCTACATTTTATATCCTCTTTACTTCGACCATCATCAGTTATTTTGCTCCCCAAATAGCAAAACTCCTTTACTACTTTAAATGTCTCATTTCCTAATCTAATTCCCTCAGCATCGCCCGACTTACATTCCATTATCCTTGTTTTGCTTTTGTTGATGTTCATCTTATATTCTCATTTCAAGACACTGTCCATTCCGTTCAACTGCTCTTCCCAGTCCTTTGCTGTCTCTGACAGAATTACAATGTCATCGGTGAACCTCAAAGTTTTTATTTCTTCTCCATGGATTTTAATACCTACTCCGAACTTTTCTTTTGTTTCCTTTTGTGCTTGCTCAATATACAGATTGAATAGCATCGAGGATAGGCTACCACACTGTCTCACTTCCTTCCCAACCACTGCTTCCCTTTCATGTCCCTCGACTCTTATAACTGCCATCTGGTTTCTGTACAAATTGTAAATAGCCTTTCAAATAGCCCTGCCACCTTCAGAATTTGAAAGTGAGTATTCCAGTCAACATTGTCAAAAGCTTTCTCTAAGTCTACAAATGCTAGAAACGTAGGTTTGACTTTCCTCAATCCAGCTTCTAAGATAAGTCGTAGGGTCAGTATTGCCTCACGTGTTCCAACATTTCTACGGAATCCAAACTTATCTTCCCCGAGGTCGGCTTCTACCAGTTTTTCCATTCGTCTGTAAAGAATTCGCGTCAGTATTTTGCAGCTGTGACTTATTAAAGTGATAGTTCAGTAATTTTCACATCTGTCAACACCTGCTTTCTTTGGGATTGGAATTATTATATTCTTCTTGAAGTCTCTGGGTATTTCGCCTGTCTCTTACATCTTGCTCACCAGATGGTAGAGTTTTGTCAGGACTGGCTCTCCCGAGTCTGTCAGTAGTTCTAATGGAATGTTGTCTACTCCAGGGGCCTTGTTTCGACTCAGTTCTTTCAGTGCTCTGTTAAACTCTTCACGCAGTAGCGTATCTCTCATTTCATCTTCATCTATATCCTCTTCCATTTCCATAATACTGTCCTCAAGAACATCAACCCTGTATAGACCCTCTATATACTCCTTCCACCTTTCTGCTTTCCCTTCTTTGCTTAGAACTGAGTTTCCATCTGAGCTCTTGATATTCATGCAAGTGGCTCTCTTTCCTCCAAAGGTCTCTAATTTTCCTGTAGGCAGCATCTATCTTACCCCTAGTGAGATAAGCCTCTTCATCCTTACATTTGTCCTCTAGCCATGCCTGCTTATCCATTTTGCACTTCCTGTCGATCTCATTTTTGAGACGTTTGAATTCCTTTTTGCCTGCTTCATTTAGTGCGTTTTTATATTTTCTCCTTTCATCAATTAAATTCAATATTTCTTCTGTTACCCAAATATTTTTTACAAGCCCTCGTCTTTTTACCTACTTGATCCTCTGTTGCCTTCACTATTTCATCCCTCAAAGCTGCCAATTCTTCTTCTACTGTATTTTTTTCCCCCATTCCTGTCAATTGTTTCCTTATGCTCTCCCTGAAACTCTGTACAACCTCTGGTTCTTTCAGTTTATCCAGGTCCCATGTCCTTAAATTTCCACCTTTTTGAAGTTTCTTCAGTTTTAATCTGCAATTCATAACCAATCGATTGTGGTCAGAGTCCAGAGTAGCTTACCCACACTTTTTTTTTTTTTATTCATTATTAAACCTACTCCTGCATAACCCCTATTTGATTTTGTATTTATAACCCTGTATTCACCTGACCAAAAGTCTTGTTCCTCCTGCCACTGAACTTCACTAATTCCCACTATATCTAACTTTAACCTATCCATTTCCCTTTTTAAATTTTCTACCTACCTGCCCGATTAAGGGATCTGACATTCCACATTCCGATCCGTAGAACGCCAGTTTTCTTTCTCCTGATAACGACGTCCCCTCAACTAGTCCCCGCCCGGAGATCCGAACGGGGGACTCTTTTACCTCCGGAATATTTTACCCAAGAGGACGCCATCATCATTTGATCATACAGTAAAGCTGCATGCCCTCGGGAAAAATTACGGCTGTAGTTATCCCTTGCTTTCGCAGTACCAGCACAGCAAGGCCGTTTTGGTTAGTGTTACAAGGCCAGATCAGTCAATCATCCAGACTGTTGCCCCTGTAACTACTGAAAAGGAACCACACGTTTGTCTGGCCTCTCAACAGATACCCCTCTATTGTGGTTGCACTTACGGTACGGTTATCTGTATTGTTGAGGCAAATCAGAAGACGGACATAGGATACTTTTTATCCCGTTCGACTGCTATAAAACGTGGTATAACAATAACGGACCTGGCATGGAATAACAAAACGCAAGTGACAGCTAAACGTCTATGGTTAAGTATCAGTATATATCATTAATTATAAAATTTAAAGAAATAATTTGTATTTTCTTTGAATCATCATTAACAATGCCGCGACCGAGATGATCGAATATTTCTTGACAAAGCCGTAATGCAGGAAGGGTACAAAACATTGCGAATGAAAGGACTGAAGAACAACAACAAATTGCCCACGAAGAGTGTCGCGTTAATACGGCTCGACTTGGTGCTTCTCAATCACGAGAGCAAAGTGAGGCAGCCCGTGAAACGGCTCGATTGGCAATGCGCAAAATCATCGAGCGAACAACTGAGATCAACATGCAGATAATTTTCGACGCACAAGAAGAGATTTACCACGTGAGGATTTGAATCAAGCAGCATTTAGGTACGACTGCAGCACTGATTACTGCTTGTATCCTTGCATTTGCATTGGGCCGATGGACGTTGTGGTTTAAATCTGGAATATCCATGTTTTTTACACAGTCAGTTATATGTGGCATGTTCACGGGTCGGAAGACCACCTGCGTCGTATGTTTTTGCGCCAGATAATAAAACAAAAAATGTCGCGTGTCACAAGGTACTTAATTGAAGAGTGGAAGCTATGCACCAAAAACCAAAGAATAAAGAATCATTAAAATACTTAATTTTTTATATGTATTTCCTAATAAAATATTGAACTTAACATCCAAAATCTGATTATTTATTGTCTTTAAGGCGGAACAGAGTTTGCTGAGTCAGCTAGTTGTGGTATATTTGGACACATGTATAGCTGACCTAATAGATCACAATAGAATGAATATTTATCTATAAATCGTGTATTGAGGTATAACTTGAGCACGATTTGCTCAGGTGTCTCGACAGAAAAATGATAACTTTGTCTCGTCTCCTCAGTAGAACTTGACAGTACCTCCCCACAGGTGTATTTTCACTATTATTTAAGATTAATCATCATCTGTCATAGCAACGAGTTTTCGGGGGGAGGGTTGCACGAAGGACAAGACTGACAAGGAGTGCAATGACACACTGCCGTAATTGGTAGTGTTACTGTGACTTTTAGATGGCTGGCTTTCTCGTACGCTACGCGACAGGCTGGTGAAATTCAGAGAGCACTTTGTACCAGAGGAGTGGTTGCCAAATCTCTATATATATGTGCGGTTTATCCTTCCTGTGCCAGGTCTAATGTGGTACACCACCGTCAGATGTTTCTTAGAGTTCTAAAAGTGTCAAGTAATTCTGTGTAACCTCACAATCTCCTTCCCCACCCTGGAGCATACTTTCAAACCTTAATACACATTTATCACTGATCGTGTGGGTTTATAGCATTCAACTGGTGTAGCTGACGATTTTGCCATTGTCTACTGTGATGATAAATTTATGTGGAAAATAACTAATCTCTATGACATTTCTAGCATAGAGAAATCTTTTGACAATGTTGACTGGAATACTCTCTTTCAAATTCTGAAGGTGGCAGCGGTAAAATACAGGGAGTGAAAGGCTATTTACAATTTGTACAGAAACCAGGTTGCAGTTATAAGAGTCGAGGGGCATGAAAGGGAAGCAGTGGTTGGGAAGGGAGTGAGACAGGGTTGTAGCCTGTCCCCGATGTTATTTAATCTGTATATTGAGCAAACAGTAAAGGAAACAAAAGAAAAGTTGCGAGTAAGGATTAAAATCCACGGAGAAGAAATAAAAACTTTCAGGTTCGCCGAAGACATTGTAAGTCTATCAGAGACAGGAAAGGACTTGAAAGAGCAGCTGAACGGAATGGACAGTGTCTTGAAAGGAGGGTATAAGATGAACATCAACAAAAGAAAAACAAGGATAATGGAATGTAGTCGAATTAAGTCGGGTGATGCTGAGGGAAATACATTAGGAAATGAGACACCTAAAGTAGTAAAGGAGTTTTGCTATTTGGGGACCTAAATAACTGATGATGGTCGAAGTAGAGAGGATATAAAACGTAGACTGGCAATGGCAAGGAAAGCGTTTCCGAAGAAGAGAAATTTGTTAACATGGGGTATAGATTTAAATGTCAGGAAATCTGTTTCTGAAAGTATTTGTATGGAGTGTAGCCATGTATGGAAGTGAAACATGGACGATAAATAGTTTAGACAAGAAGAGAATAGAAGCTTTCGAAGTGTGGTGCTACAGAAGAATGCTGAAGATTAGATGGGTAGATCACATAACTAATGAGGAGGTATTCAATAGAAATGGGGAGAAGAGGCGTTTGTGGCACAACTTGACTAGAAGAAAGGATCGGTTGGTAGGACATGTTCTAAGACACGGAGGGATCACCAATTTAGTACTGGAGGGCAGTGTGGAGGGTAAAAATCGTAGGGGGAGACGAAGAGATGAATACACTAAGCAGAGTCAGAAGGATGTAGGTTGCAGTAGGTACTGGGAGATGAAGAAACTTGTACAGGATAGAGTAGCATGGAGAGCTGCATCAAACCAGTGTCAGGACTGAAGACCGCAAAAACAACAACAACAACAACAACATGTTTGCCAGTGCCGCAAAGGAGCGTGCCACGAGGAAGCAGATACACGAAGCTGCCGAGTACGGAAATGTGGCTGAACTGGTTGAGATCCTGGCGCAGGGAATGGACGTCAACAGCCAGTGTGAAAACGGCAACACCGCACTTCACTGGATGGCAAAGGGTGGCGACGTCTGGACCCTAACTTCCTCCTGGAGTGGGGTGGCGACGTCAGTGCGCGGAACAACTGGCAACGTAGCGGCAGGGCACGACAGACGGGAGTCCTGCCGTTTTACGGTGTGGACAAGGACGCGTGGGACGGCAGCGGGCAGACGGCCCTGCAGATTGCCGCCACGTGTGGTGAAGCGGCTGTCGTGAACCTGCTGTTGCGGCTAGGGGCGGAACGGTGTGCTGCCGTCTACGCTAGGACACCTCTCAAACTTGCCCTGGCATATAATAGGAGGGCAGTCGTAGACATACTGAGCAGGATTAGTGCCGTGTAACACGGGCCTGTCCTACCATTTGGAGACTGAAGCAAGTAAAATCTGTTGTAATGTAACGGACTACTGAAACTACCGATACCACCGACTGGCGAGGTGTGCGGTGCCGTCAATCGACTCGAAGGAGCAGGTGAACTTTAACCACGTAAACATAAAGTGAAATATTATTATTTTGTTAAAAAACTGTTAAAACACTTTTCATTTTTCATACTATGTTTTTCATATATGTATACGTGTGATGTGTAAAAAATCGATATACAACCGAGGTTGGCAGTACTGCACAGTTTGTAAGTTCTGTGAACAGGAGCTGGTGGTTGGCGGGTGTAGAGACAATGGGCAGTTGGTGCGGAGACGTCTTGTAATACGCGTGCTTTGAGATGGTCAATGACAGACGGAACGAAATGATATATTGGAAAAGCTGTAACATTGAAAATTATTGAATATTGTCGTGATCAGCATTTAGAAAATAAAAGTTGGAAGTTTAACTGTGTGTCAGTTCTTACGCAGCAAAATACACAAAGCTGGGCCTCAAATTGATTTAACAAACAGTGGATGGCGAGATTCATCACTGGACGACAAGCGTGCAACAGCGACCAATAGAGGTAACAAAGTTATATTACTCTAAATTCAAATTGTGATGATACCTATCTTTGTCCATGACTTCAACCCTGTATGTACTCTGTTAGAGTCAACAGCGTGACGGGGACTTGTGGTCAACTAGGCACGCCAGGGAGACCACACAGGTTTAAAATGATAATTTGTAGCTTAATATACTACTACTGATAATAATTAATATTTGTCCCACGGTGAAAGAGGTGCATTACACTGTGAAACGTGCGTCATTGGATTATTCAAATATTTACCTGCTCTTCCTCCCCCCTTCTTTCTTCTCTTCATACTCGTCTTCCTTCCGCAGGCAGTAGATCAAATGTTTGACTGGTGCAGGAGTGCAGAGCGTTATTGAAACTGTTCCAGAGTAGCAGTCATTAACATTCGATCTTCACTGTGTTCCAAATACACATCATTTTCAATAAACTTCCAGTGTGGTATACTCTGAAGCCAGCTTCCAGACTCTTTATCCACATACTCTTCCCAGAAGTGTCCAGCACTTGTGTTAACACAGCCCGACATTTGTGTGTGCATTTTCATGTCGGCACACACATCCCCATTCTTAGGTGGCGAATTACTGTTGCCCGTCAGCTTATACCAGTGCGAGAGACAGCTGGGGAGTACGTGGTCAGGTTACCACCGGTGAAGCAGCGTGCACCAGAGTGCGTACTCCACTTACCAGTTAGCAATGTTAACTGATTCCCTGTAAGGAGAAATCTTGTTTGGTAAATCTGTGAGAAGGTATTAACCAGTCTGGGTCTTGCACATGAAGCAGTGACAGATATTCCTGGTGAAAGGAAAAGCTTCCTTTCCAACTGTTCAAAAAATTTTAGCAATGGTAAATAAAGTTTTATGCTGTGCGGCATGGAACAAAACAGCTGAAAAAATTATTGGTCTTGGATTTGTCACAAAAAGGAAAGTGACTTGCCTCGCATATAGTTTGTTGTGAAGGGAGACTAACCACATATCACACACTAAGTTTCAATTTACAATTTCATTTGATCGAGTTCCAAATTGATCAGAAACAACTTGCACGATTGTCTGATTTACAGGTGGCCTAAAGGAAAACATATTTTACAATCTGTGTAAGGTTCAAATGGTTCTGAGCACTATGGGACTTAACATCTGTGGTCGTCAGTCCCGTAGAACTTAGAACTACTTAAACCTAACTAACCTAAGGACATCGCACACACATCCGTGCCCGAGGCAGGATTCGAACCTGTCACGTGGTTCCAGACTGAAGCACCTAGAACCGCACGGCAGTACTGGCCGGCTCTGTGTAAGGTTCAGAACTAGTTGTTGAGAATGAATGTGAAGTCACTTGGCAACGTTGCGTGTAACTGTTTGTATTTGTGAACACCGTGACTATTAATCCGACGGTTAGTGACGAGGATACAGGTACCCGTACTTTTGCCAACACTTTCTTACAAGATATGGAGTTGCTGCAAACTTCAGCATATAGGACACTAATCTACTGGAATTACGCCAGGTTACTGACAATGCCCCAGGCTGCCTGGTTTGTTGATCTAATTTTGTAACAGTAAATGTAAATACGGCTGACAAAGCGTACTGTCGTGGGATATTGTGACTGTCGCTGGAAGGTTAATCGACAGATTGGACATAACACATTCTTCAATCGATCATTATATTCGATATCGAAAGATGAGTAATGGCCAACCGCAAACAGTTCAGTTACTGGAAGTTACAGACGTCATGAAAATTATTCTCAAACACCGGACAGAAATAATTGTGAAATGTGAATCAGTTTGCCAACTTGCTTAACATACTAAATACATTTTGACAACTAGCATAATGAAGATAACATTCCAAATTCCAGAGCTGTTATAACGATACGATTGTAAGACTGCAAATCGTAGTGCAGAAATCAATGTTCGATTGCTCGTAAGGTTCTGACACGAGCAGGACCTGGCGCTCTAGCAAATCTTCGAAGTGAGTGAATATGAATGTTTAAATTTTTCTGTGAACTGCAGACACTGCAGCATCACATTACGCACTCGAAGACATCCCTAATATCACTGAATCTGACAGGTCTATCGAAGTAAGGACCATATGAACTGAATGCAATTTTAACACTCGTGCAAAACATCTCTTAAATGTGTGTAAGTAGAAAGATGAGTCATCTCACAATCCTCTTAATACCGGGTGATCAATAATGTAGATAGAGAGGTTAAAGTTGACACACATGCTTGGAATGACATGGGGTTTCGTTAAAACAAAAAAAAAAAAAAAAAAAAAAACAAAGGTCACAAAATGTCCGAGAAATGGCGCTGGACAGCAAAACTGCTACCGTGACGGGTGAGAGGTACGCCGATATGTTACAGAGTCGCATCATCCCCAGCCTGGCTGATAAACACCTGTTGGAACGTACGATGTTTATGCAGGATGGCGCTCCACCCCATACTGCTAGACGCGTGAAAGATCTCTTGCGTGCGTCGTTTGGTGACGATCGCGCATTCAGCCGCCACTTTCGTCACGCTCGGCCTCCCAGGTCCCCAGACATCTGTCCTTGTGACTATTGGCTTCGGGGTTACCTGAAGTCGCAAGTGTATCGTGTTCGACCGACATCTCTAGGGACGCTGAAAGACAACATCTGACGCCAATGCCTCACCGTAACTCCAGACATGCTTTACAGTGCTGTTCACAACATTATTCCTCGACTACAGCTATTGTTGAGGAATGATGGTGGACATATTGAGCATTTCCTGTAAAGATCATCTTTGCTTTGTCTTACTTTGTTATATGCTAATTATTGCTATTCTGATCAGACGAAGAGCCATCTGTTGGACATTTTTTTAACTTTTGTATTTTTTTGGTTCTAATAAAACCCCATGTCATTCCAAGCACATGTGTCAATTTGTACCTCTATCTACATTATTCCGTGATTTATTCAGTTTTCAAATTTATACTGACTTTTTGATCAGCCGGTACTTTTATCAGATAACTACATAAGCTGATACATTAGTTGAATAGTAAACTATTTAATATTAAGAGCAGATGAAATGCTATTTAGCACATATAACAGGTTTGCCACAAGTTCTGGAAATCAGGAATTTCAAATGTGTCGAGGGGAATAGACCTCTCGCCTCTGTCTCAGTAGATGAATGGTTTGTTTAGTGGGATGGCATGCCTCTTCCATACCCCCTCACTCTTACTGCTTTTCCCCTTCCTCCCCCCTCCTACCACTTCCCTCAGGAGGCAGAGGCAGTCGGTGCTGCCAGCCTAGCAGCTGCTAACGAGAGGCAGGCAGGCGTGAGCAGTGGTTCGTTCGGATCTGATTCTCGGGGACCGTCGACACGGCGGTCGGAGGTGGTGGTCACGTGTGCGCGTGAGTTCTCCGAGTGATTGTGTGTGCGCTCTCGTTTTCCAACGAGGAATACGGCTGGAAATTTAGTTGAGAGTGTGCAGTTGTCCTTACTGCGTGCCTGCCTGCACCTCGGTGATTATCTCCGCAGTGAGTTGCTACCTGTCCCCACCAGTACCGACTCTCAGAGTCTTTGCGCACGCTATCTGTTGCACGGACTGGTCACTGCGGTCTCATTTCGTCGACACGGTGTCCGAGTGAATAGCTGGCCCGACCAGTGGACTTCCGGGACGGGCCGAAACTGCGGGGCATTTCTGTCGGTCATCTCTCACGGATCGGGCCAGCCGATACGAAGCGTGTCATCTCCCACCGACGTGCGAGCCCTGGCCGTCGGATCTAGTCTCGCCGACGTAGCCACGGGACTGGGTGTGGTGTAGTGGGGCAGATTTTTGTGGTTTATCCGTGGACCTAGGACTGGGGCTCCTCGGTGGGTGAGAGGCCCCACACGACAGATTTCGACCGTCTCACAGCAAGTACATTGTACGGTGCAGTGTTTTATAGCCTTTTTTTAATTCTAATATATTTTGCCACCACAAAAGTAGTTTAATGTATTAGAAAGTATGAACGATGAGAAAACTGTGGCAGTTGCTGGTGGTTTGTATGCTATGTAGTCAGGTATCTCTAAGAAAGATTACACGATACCTATAAAGTAAGACATGACACTGTGGTGATACCTGATAACAACAAATATAGTACAACCAACATCTTTTCGGCGAGCACCCTGTACTGTTGATTTACACACCTCTTCCCCCCTTCTTCCTTCTTTCTAAAGGCCTACATTTTTCTGAGATTATTTTTGAAATTAGTGAAGGTATTTTAACTCTTGTCATGTGACTCGAAGGAAATGTGTATTTTTGTTGCCAAATGTTTTATTGAAATAAAATAAATGGTCTTAATGCAACACACATACCATTTGGGTTGCTTTCTGCATCTAAAAACAATTCGTTACAAAAGATGTACATGTTAGTACTTCAGATTTTTGCTCAGATAGGAGAGAAATACAGAAGTGCTTACTTTTTTCTCAACTTATGTCTTTAGTTACCCTTGAGATCTCAGAATATGTCAGGGAAAAACACAACAACTTCTCTAGAAATCAGGGAATTTCACTTCAGGAAAGTTGTGGCAACCCTGTATAAAGACTTCGTTGTTCACATTAATCGACATGTATATGAATCACTGTGAGTGTAATCACTTAGTACTAGCCTTGAAATGACTTAATATACTGCAATCCACTATGTATCACTCACATGTGGATCATGACGATAAGATCAGAAAAATTACTGTGTGCACAAAGGCACTGAATCATTCTTCCTGCACTCCATGCATCAATAGAGTGAAGAAACCCAATAACTGGTACATTGGGATGTACCCTCTGCAATGCACCTCATGGTGGTTTGCCAAGTATACATGTAGGTGTAGAATTAAATGAAAGAATGCAGAAAGTGTAAATGTAAGTAAAATCAAATTATCTGAAGGTTTTAATTGGCACAACTTTTGCACAGTGGACACCCATCTTTTTACTACATTCCAGACAAATTGTCTGACCTCGGTTGGTGCATTTATTTGCCAATTTCCTTTCCTATTATGCACAGTACCTCATACACTTACTCTTTTCCATTCTGTCAGTTGGTTTACATACGTGTCTTTGGATGATTCCTCTATATTTGAGATCTGGATGGCATCTGTACCAAAATTCAACTTTTCCTTGTAGTCCAAGCGTTCCTCCTTTGAAAAATGTTGTGTTGCGTTTTTTCTTGCTCTTACAAAACAGTTCTGAATGTTTTCACTTCAAATTATTTTTGCTATGAAAGACTGTCCCTGCTAAGAGTAATTATCTGTGGAACTGGTCCTACCAGAATGAAATTATCACTCTCTGCAGTGGAGAAACTTCGTGTCAGATTAAGTGTGTGCCAGACCGAGACTCGAACTAGAGACCTTTGCCTTTACGTCTGCCAGTACCTCGTCTCCTGCCTTCCAAACTTCACAGAAGCTCTCTCGAGACAAATGCAAGAGTAGTACTCCTGAATCCAGACAACTGACAAACTGGCTCTGCCGGAAGTTGGGAAGGTAGGAGACGAGATGCTGGCGGAAGTAAATCTGTGAGGAGCACAGGTCAGGAGTTGCCAGTTGGCTCAGTCAGTACAGCCCTTTACCACATCAGGCAAAGGTCGATCGATTGATTTCAATCAATCAATCAGTCGACCTTAATTACCTCTGACTGGAGATGCATTAACTCATTTGATACAACTATATTGTCAATACAGGTACCGGTACCTTTACAATGTGGCCTTGTTATTTCAGTGGTTGTAATATAAAGACCAAAAGAATTTAATAAATTATTTACATATGAGTTATAGATAGTGGACAACTGAAAATTCAAATTGAAATCTCCACAGATTAGTATCCTACACTTACACTTACAGACTGTCTCACACAAAGACACTAACTTGTTAACAAAATCGTCTGTTGAATTGCCTCCAGTCTTATTTGAGTTCAAAGCTACAACTATTAAATTTAAATCTGTTAACCTAACAGCTGCAATTTCACATAACATTTCTAGAGAGAAGGCTTCAACTTTTGCTATCGGTTCATATTTAATCCCTTTTTTTAGAAATATAACACACCCACCATGATTTCTATTAGCTCTACAATATTTGTCAGCTAGGGTGTAGCCCTCAGGGCAGTATAGATCTATTTCATCCCGCTTTAACCAGTGTTCTACGAGGCAGACTGCGTCTAAGTGATAAGTCTCTATGACACCTTCCACTACTTCCAGCTTGTCAGATAAACACTGTACATTCCAGTGAAGGACATTAAAATTGTCTAATCTGTGCCCGAGTCTGTTTACCTCGAGATCTTCCTCCCCCTTCGACCTACCACTAAAAAATCTTTTAGATGGGAGGGAAGCACTGTTTTCCGTTTACTCACCCTGTTAGTATTTGGTCTTGTTACTGGGGTTAGTGATGATGCTGATTCATCTGCTGCTGGTGGTGGTGGTGGTGGCAGTGGTTCTGCCATGACCGATGGTGCATTGTCAGCTAATGTTGTGACTATGCCTACTGTTGCTGTTGATGAGGACTGTCTCGCTTCAGTCGACGCTGGTTTTTCTGCCACTGGTGACGGCTGCGCTGAATCAGCTGATGGTGGTGGTTTTGTTTCTGATATTGATAGTGGTTCCGAGTTAGCACTGGACCGACAACCTGTGTTAATCTGCCACGAAGTTTCAGGTCACAAAAGCCCCTTTTACCAACAAACCCTTTTCTCTGTTAGTATCCCTGTGTTTCGTGGTGACCATCAGCCACCACAAAATCGGAATTGTCAAAAATGTCATCATTCCAGTGTTCCACTTCACCTACATCGTAACAGATTTGGATAAACTGAAGAAGTCTTATTTGTCTTAGAAAGTCACTCCGTGCTATAGCCAAAAATAAGTTTCTTGCACATAATACAATGCTATAAAATAAGAAAATCCGAAAGAAAACAACTGAAAGCAAAACGTTAATAGGCACAATATTTCACACTGCCTTCCGAGCAATATACTTTATCACTAAAATGACAAAGTTGAGCTAATTGTTGAATGTTACTTTACATATGGCACACATTAAAATGAAGACTCTGAAAGATTTTCGTTTCTCGCAGTGCAGAGACAGTCGATATTCGCAACGAGTGATGGGTACGAGAGACCGATGTATCGGTTTGAGGGTCAAGCCAGCTTCGCGTGTAAGATGGGGAGACTGGTGCTGAGAGTGCGGTGTACAGGTTAGAAAAGGAACTGCAGTGTCATATTTGTAGCCAGTGCTGGCAGTTGTCAAAGCAGAGATACAGCGGGCACGACGTGCCGTCGAAATGTGAAATACGGTGGCACCGGGTAGCGGTTTCTTCACTTGCCACACTGGCAGGGCAGGTGTGTCCATTTCCTAATGGGAGAATCTGTGCAACTGAGTCTTTTGGGGGCGAACAATTTTTTCCCTCAAGGACTTTACAGACGAATGGAAAAGCTGGTAGAAGCCGACCTCGGGGAAGATCAGTTTGGATTCCGTAGAAATGTTGGAACACGTGAGGCAATACTGACCTTACGGCTTATCTTAGAAGAATGATTAAGGAAAGGCAAACCTACATTTCTAGCATTTGTAGGCTTAGAGACAGCATTTGACAATGTTGACTGGAATACTCTCTTTCAAATCCTAAAGGTGGCAGGGGCAAAATACAGGGAGCGAAAGGCTATTTACAATTTGTACAGAAAGCAGATGGCAGTTATATCAGTCGACGGGTAGGAAAGGGAAGCAGTGGTTGGGAAGGGAGTGAGACAGGGTTGTAGCCTCTCCCCGATGTTATTCAATCTGTATATTGAGCAAGCAGTAAAGGAAACAAAAGAAAAATTTGGAGTAGGTATTAAAATCCATGGAAGAGAAATAAAAACTTTGAGGTTTGCTGATGACTTTGTAATTCTGTCAGAGACAGCAAAGGACTTGGAAGAGCAGTTGAACAGAATGGACAGTGTCTTGAAAGGAGGGTATAAGATGAACATCAACAAAAGCAAAACGAGGATAATGGAATTTAGTGGAATTAAATCTGGTGATGCTGAAGGAATTAAGATTAAGAAATTAGTCACTTAAGGTAGTAACTGAGTTTTGTTTTTTGGGGAGCAAAATAACTGATGATGGTCAAAGTAAAGACGATATAAAATGTAGACTGGCTATCGCAAAGAAAGCGTTTCTGAAGAAGAGAAATTGGTTAACATCGAGTATAGATTCAAGTGTCAGGAAGTCGTTTCTGAAAGTGTTTGTACGGAGTGTAGCCATATATGGAAGTGAAACGTGGACGATAAATAGTTTAGACAAGAAGAGAATAGAAGCTTTCGAAATGTGGTGCTACAGAAGAATGCTGAAGATTAGATGGGTAGGTCACATAACTAATCAGGAGGTACTGAATAGAATTGGGGAGAAGAGGAATTTGTGGCACAACTTGACCAGAAGAAGGGATCGGTTGGTAGGACATGTTCTGAAGCATCAAGGGATCACAAATTTAGCATTGGAGGGAGCATGGAGGGTAAAAATCGTAGAGGGAGACCAAGATATGAATACACTAAGCAGATTCAGAAGGATGTAGGTTGCAGTAAGTACTGGGAGATGATGAAGCTTGCACAGGATAGAGTAGCATGGAGAGCTGCATCAAACCAGTCTCAGGACTGAAGACCACAACAACAACAAGTACTTGAGTATTTATTGGGACAGATACATTTGTGGAAGCTCCACTTGCTTACTAACTGCACACAACGTGAATATTATTGAAACGGTGAGTTGTCTGACTCGGGTCATTATGTCTATTGCTTCGAGACTGTTGTCACTTAAGGCTTCATGGGAATGAATGGTTTAAACAGCCGGACAGTATTGACAATTCTAATTCTGTAAGCCACATCGACACAAGACCGACAACAAACTGCTGATGTTTAAACCTTGTGGATTTATCACAGAGCAGTAACACACATGAAACGAAGCAGTAGAAGTAAAAAATGTTCAAGCTAAGAATAGTCACCACTCATTTAGATATGGCAAAAGAATGTAATTGTTTGATACCTCTACAGCCATAAATTTCTAAATTTAGTAATTTGGTAGGAATTCAGAAAGAGATGTGAATGTGGAACAAATGCCGCACATGCATAACAATAGGTCTTACAAATGGGAGTGGCCTTCAGATTAAGCACTGCGCCAAATCTCTTTACTCTTGTTTGATTGGAGCAATTAGTGGCGCTTTTTCAAATCTTCAGTTTTGGAAAATAAACATTTATTTGGATGTTAAATGTGAGTATTTAAACTACATAAATAATGCAATGCTTGTATCTTATAAATCTGTATCTACACGGGTGCTCTGCAAATGACACTTAACTTACTCCGCTCTCCAACAGTGCACAGAAAAAATTAACGCCTATCTTTCTATGCGAGTTCTAAGTTTGCTTATTTTATTGTGATAGTTTCTTCCTGTGTAGGTTTGCGACAAAATATTTTCGTTTTCAGACAAGAAGAAAGCTGGTGATTGAAATTTTGTGAGAAGATACTGCTGCAACAAAAAATGCCTTGTTTTTACAGTGTCCATCCCAAATCCTGTGTAATGTCTGTGACACGCTCCCCTATTTTGTGATAATACAAAACGTGCTGTTCTTCTGTGAACTCTCTCAATGTACCCCATTAACACTATTAGTACCCAATGCAGAAAAGGAAACCAGTTACAGTCCAGCATAGAAATAGTCAGAGGATTGTCCTTTTTAGTCTTGGCTGCTTTCAGATTATCTCTATGGAGTGTCATTCCCACAAATTAGTGGTCTTTTGGTATGCTTTGAATCAGAAGTTATACTACTGTAACTTGTAAATAGTTCTCTCCGTAACCACTCTCCACTGAACTTTTATTTCCATTTCCCTGTCCCACACCATTACTATGCCCTGAGTAGTTACCTGTAGGATTCTATCAGATTGCAGAAAAATCTTAAACATCTGCATCAGTACACATTTTCTTCCCTGGACTATTAACTGAGCTAATAAAATATATTGGCAGTGTGCAACTGGTTGCCAACAATTGACTCATAACTCTAATAGACACTGTGTGCCGGTTATTCTTTGGTATTACGTATTGGGAGACATCCGTGTATGGAACTGGGAGTTTTTGTGTTTTCTCAATCAGGTGAACACAGGGTTATAAATACAAAATCAAATAGGGGTAATGCAGGAGTAGGTTTAATAATGAATAAAAAAAATAGCAGTGCGGGTAAGCTACTACAAACAGCATAGTGAACGCATTATTGTGGCCAAGATAGACATGAAGCCCACACCTACTACAGTAGTACAAGTTTATATGCCAACTAGCTCTGCAGGTGATGAAGAAATTGATGAAATGTATGATGAGATAAAAAAAATTATTCAGGTAGTCAAAGGAGACGAAAATTTAATAGTCATGGGTGACTGGAATTCGAGTGTAGGAAAAGGGAGAGAAGGAAACATAGTGGATGATTATGGGTTGGAGGAGAGAAATGTAAGAGGAAGCCGCCTTGCAGAATTTTGCACAGAGCATAATTTAATCATAGCTAACACTTGGTTCAAGAATCATAAAAAAAGGTTGTATACATGGAAGAATCCTGGAGATACTAGAAGGTATCAGATAGATTATATAATGGTAAGACAGAGATTTAGGAACCAGGTATTAAATTGTAAGACATTTCCAGGGGCAGATGTGGACTCTGACCACAATATATTGGTTATGAACTGCAGATTAAAACTGAAGAAACTGCAAAAAGGTGGGAATTTAAGGAGATGGGACCTGGATAAACTGACTAAACCAGAGTTTGTACAGAGTTTCAGGGAGAGCATAAGAGAACAATTGATAAGAATGGGAGAAAGAAATACAGTAGAAGAAGAATGGGTAGCTCTGAGGGATGAAGTAGTGAAGGCAGCAGAGGATCAAGTAGGTAAAAAGACGAGGGCTAGTAGAAATCCTTGGGTAACAGAAGAAATATTGAATTTAATTGATGAAAGGAGAAAATATAAAAATGCAGTAAATGAAGCAAGCAAAAAGGAATACAAACGTCTCAAAAATGAGATCGACAGGAAGTGCAAAATGGCTAAGCAGGCATGGCTAGAGGACAAATGTAAGGATGTAGAGGCTTGTCTCACTAGGGGTAAGATAGGTACTGCCTACAGGAAAATTAAAGAGACCTTTGGAGAAAAGAGAGCCACTTGTACGAATATCAAAAGCTCAGATGGAAACCAAGTTCTAGGCAAAGAAGGGAAAGCAGAAAGGTGGAAGGAGTATATAGAGGGTCTATACAAGGGCTAAGTACTTGAGGACAATATTATGGAAATGGAAGAGGATGTAGATGAAGATGAAATGGGAGATACGATACTGCATGAAGAGTTTGACGGAGCACTGAAAGACCTGAGTCGAAACAAGGCCCCGGGAGTAGACAACATTCCATTGGAACTACTGACGGCCTTGGGAGAGCCAGTCCCGACAAAACTCTACCATCTGGTGAGCAAGATGTAAGAGACAGGCGAAATACCCTCAGACTTCAAGAAGAATATAATAATTCCAATCCCAAAGAAAGCAGGTGCTGACAGATGTGAAAATTACCGAACTATCAGTTTAATAAGTCAAGGCTGCAAAATACTAACGCGAATTCTTTACAGTCGAATGGAAAAACTGGTAGAAGCCAAACTCGGCGAAGATCTGTTTGGATTCCGCAGAAATGTTGGAACACGTGAGGCAATACTGACCCTACGACTTATCTTAGAAAATAGATTAAGGAAAGGCAAACCTACATTTCTAGCATTAGAGAAAGCTTTTGACAATGTTGACTGGAATACTCTCTTTCAAATTCTGAAGGTGGCAGGGGTAAAACACAGGGAGCGAAAGGCTATTTACAATTTGTACAGAAACCAGATGGCAGTTGTACGAGTCGAGGGCCACGAAAGAGAAGCAGTGGTTGGGAAGGGAGTGAGACAGGGTTGTAGCCTCTCCCCGATGTTATTTAATCTGTATATTGAGCAAGCAGTAAAGGAAACAAAAGAAAAATTCGGTGTAGGTATTAAAGTCCATGGAAAAGAAACAAAAATGTTGAGGTTTGCCGATGACATTGTAATTCTGTCAGAGACAGCAAAGGACTTGGAAGAGCAGTTGAACGGAATGGACAGTGCCTTGAAAGGAGGATATAAGATGAACATCAACAAAAACAAAACGAGGATAATGGAATGTAGTCGAATTAAGTCGGGTGATGCTGACGGAATTAGATTAGGAAATGAGACACTTGAAGTAGTAAAGGAGTTTTGCTATTTGGGGGGCAAAATAACTAACGATGGTCGAAGTAGAGAGGATATAAAATGTAGACTGGCAATGGCAAGGAAAGCGTTTCTGAAGAAGAGAAATTTGTTAACATCGAGTATAGATTTAAGTGTCAGGAAGTCGTTTCTGAAAGTATTTGTATGGAGTGTAGCCATGTATGGAAGTGGAACATGGACGATAAATAGTTTGGACAAGAAGAGAATAGAAGCTTTTGAAATGTGGTGCTACAGAAGAATGCTGAAGATTAGATGGGTAGATCACATAACTAATGAGGAGGTATTGAATAGAATTGGGGAGAAGAGGAGTTTGTGGCACAATTTGACATGAAGAAGGGATCGGTTGATAGGACATGTTCTGAGACATCGAGGGATCACCAATTTAGTATTGGAGGGCAGCGTGGAGGGTAAAAATCGTAGAGGGAGACCAAGAGATGAATACACTAAGCAGATTCAGAAGGATGTAGGTTGCAGTAAGTACTGGGAGATGAAGCAGCTTGCACAGGATAGAGTAGCATGGAGAGCTGCATCAAACCAGTCTCATGACTGAAGACAACAAGAACATCATCATCTCAATAGAGATAGGTCATGAAGAGTTATTAACTGGGCAATAGTCTTTCTGTTGTGTTAATTGAATGGAAATGAATTGTTAAGGGGATGGAGTCTAGTAAATCCTGAAGTGGCTGGTGAGAGACAAATTGTATCAACTACTTATTTTATTAATGAATAAAGGTTTCAGTTAAAACATTATGGGCTTAGAAGGAATGCTGAATGCTGCAGATGAGCTCGCTACACAGTCGGCACTGTTACTCAGCTCTCCTGGAAGAGCTTCCAGCTACAGTGTTAAGGCCCACCCTGTAGACTGCAGAGTCTCTCCGTTCGTTGACTAATCTTTGTTCACAAGAGCTCCTACCTCATCTCTCACCTGGACCTTCTGTGTAGACTTGTGGAATAAATCGTAAACTATTTCTGAAACTTTAACATCTAAAGTCATTAATAATCAGAGTAACAAGTTTGCACACTTACATCAGTACAAAAAAATACTAAATTCCCATCCTAGTCATTTGTATGATGACAGTGACAACTGCAACACCATTAATGTGTGTCAGTTTTCATGTGAGGCATGAAATGACAATCCTGTCTTAGTGATTTCCATTCATGGCTAATAGACATTTTCAGTTTCTTACCTGTTAGTGATACTTTGCTCATAATATTCATTTAAAGGTAGTTGCTCGACAAAATGAATGAGTACGTAGTTTCGGCACTTAGCCAACATTGGTCACAAGTAGAAGTTATTCAACAAAAGTTCTATTATGAAAAGTTTAACTTACAAAAGATTGTATAACTGTTAAATAAAATGTTGTTAAAACAATATATACTGCTGCAAAAAGGTTTGGATTTGTTCACAATTGCCAAAAAGAGCAAAGTAACAAAGTTCATAACTACAGAAATGTGCAGTAATTCATACCTTAAACTGCAACTTGACCATTGTCGAATAGAACTTTCTCTGCATTTCTCATTATTTTACAGAGGTACTATTGGGGCTCAAGTACATCAATATTACTGGAGACAGAAATGCAATAAAAGCTTTAAAATCAAAAGATTGTGAAAAGCTGCATCAGACATTTTATTATATTTATGAATATTTCAATAATGTACAGTTATTCCTTGTGTCAAGAACTGCATGTGTAATTGTAATGGTTTTAAAGGTATCATAAAACTCCTTGCAAGTTATTATTGGCTTAAATTCGAAATTGTGGGAGGATGGACACTGGACGAGACTTTTCTCACAATTTCTTTAAACGGTCTGACAAAATTTTTAGGAATTGAAAAGTTAATTATAGTTAATGGAAAGGTGTCACTATTTGCTGCTCTGCACACGTGCCAAAACCAACACGCAACTTAAAATTGGAATATAAAAAATATCGCATCTACCCCACAATGCAGATTAGTCTATTGTCTCACATCAAGTTCAGATCAGAGCAGCCATACGTACTATACTTACACACGGGGTATTTTCCTGTACGACAAGTGCCGACGTTTGGACTGCGGGGAGCCACCGATGCCGCAGGTCGGCTGTGGCCGCTGCGTGGTGCTCGGGCGGCAGTGGCAGGTGACGTATCGGTCGTGGTGATTGCTCTAGTTTGTTTCATGTATTACGCAAATTGTCTTCTACTGCACTCGGGGTGGTATGACTCCCCAACACTTCTCCCAGGGCATTTATAATTTTGAGCATTTGCTGGGACCTCTGTCTACCCACACGGTGTACGTGTTCCTTCATTTTGGTTATTTATTCCTGGACAGCCACACGGGTGGACCGGCACTGCCCGGGACGTCCCGCCTGTGTCGCCACCACTCGTGCCTCGCTTCTGTAGCCGAGGCTCGGTACTGCTGCAGTGCTGTTAGTGCATTTTCCATCTCCAGTAACATTTAGGATAATCAGTTTTCTAAGAGAAATCCGGGACACTTGGGTTTATACGTAACTTCAGTACTACGGTTATGTTTACCTTATGTACTTCTTACAAAAATTTAACGTATCGTTTGACTGCGGACGGTCGAGTCGAGCCTGCGGACGTGCTAAATGATATTCGAAATGCACTGCTAACACACTGCATCACTCAATATTAACTTCCATATGGCTGCAGTTCCATTAGCACAAATGGTTTAAGTGATCTTTGAGTTTGCTTGTTTTTGAAGATCATAAAGTGGACGATCAGTAAGTTAGAGATGAGGGTAGGTAGAACCCACTTGTTTTGAGCATCTCTTACTCTGTCTTCAGGCATAAGACTAGTTAAATGTGGTAGGCCTATATATTGTGAAAATATACATTTCTATAATGTTCTACTAGTAGGAAACTAGTTTTCACGAGTGCTTAAGTGAGAAATAAATTATTGCACTCATTTTGTTTCTCAGTTAAAACCAGGACAATTGTATCCCAAATGATTTTCTCGGGGCAGCAGGATCTCTGGTCAGCCTAATAATATTGGTGTAGTTGGATCTGATGAGCACCTCTGTTAAATAATGAAAAATATTGCTCAACACTGGTGAAGTTTCAATTAAGTTATGAATTACAGTGTTTTGCCAGTTTCCAATTTTGTGTCATTCCGACTGTTCACAAAACTATATATATGAAGACAGTAACTGTTCTCGAAAGAACAGATACTGCAGATGACCGTGCAGCTTTTCCCTGGGATAAATGATGACTAACTGAAACCCTCAGCTGCCAACAGGTGTTGTTGATATACCTCGATGTGGACAGCTGAAAATGTGTGCCCCGACCGGGACTCGAACCCGGGATCTCCTGCTTTCTTTCTGTATATCTGCAGCTGGTTCCCCGTTTCCTTCTGAAATTTTTTTAGCAGTTGTTCCACATATGGAAATTAATTTAATATTTCATTAACATTGTGGATGTATTCCTATGTGATGTAGCACCTTATGTTTAACATGATTAATTTGCTCCAACATTTTATTTTTTGAAGACCAATTACAATCTTACTGGTCGTATGCCGTGGAATGTGTACCAGTTCTAACCGACAAGCTAGGTGAGTAGGGAGCGACTTCAAAGAGAAGTCACAGCGTCATTTGTTCCGGGCTTTGGGTCGGCAGTACTAGCTCACACTGAAACCTTACAGAGCGACCGGCCATTCACACACTGATGTTTAGTGTCAGTTATGTGACTGGCTGGTGCAGCTTTTTAATGCTGGAACTTCGGTCCACACACGCTCTTTCCTTTTGTACATCGAGGCACAGCTGCATTTATTAGCTTATGTGAACACTCGGAACAGTCGACTGGAGTTCTCAATATTCTCGTCAGCTCCATTGAGAGACTCTACGAGCTGTGGGAACACGAATGTGACATGCCATTAGTGTGACAGGAAATATTGTTCCAATCACTCTCCACCAAACTTACTTCTGACATATGTGACAGGATACAAAGGTGGTCGGCATCAGTCATAATTGTTTTTACTGCAGCTCTAGATTTTGTTGGTATGTTGATAGAGACAAAAAAAAAAACACACACAAACACAAATTTCAAGCTTTTGCAACCCAAGGTTGCTTTATCAGGAAAGAGGGAAGAAGAGGGAAAGACGAAAGGATGTGGGTTTTAAGGGAGAGGGTAAGGAGTCATTCCAATCCCAGGAGTGGAAAGACTCACCTTAGGGAGGAAAAAAGGTCACTCTTTCTTGTTCATATGACAACTATTTTTTATAAATATGTATTTCCACAGACACACAAAATTTGATGCATAATTCTGTAGTTATTAGAGCTAAAATAAGATTTTTAACTGACAACTCTGTATAGGCTATGCAATGTAATCAAAAACAGTAACAACTCTGTGGAACCATAGTATCTCTGTAAATTGTTTTGTTCAGTAAAACAGTGAAAGGGATAATTTGCACGTGAGTGACATTCTGTGTAATGGAGGCAGCAGCACTATACCCCTAGGTAGACAAACAAAAATGCCATTTCTAACATTAGCACCTAAAAATACTCAGTCATTTTGTCCAATATTCTAAGAGGCTGTGGACCTACTGTCTCTGGACCAAAAATTGGGCCTTAATATATCCTCACAATAATAGGAGCTGAAGCTACACAGTGTTCGATGTTTAGGTTACAGAAATTACAATTCAAACATAACTCATTCAATTAACTGAATATATCTAAATTCTTTCTTTTTAACAGTTTCTTCTACTAGCCCTACTTCATTGTTTAAATAATGAAATTAACAGATATAGTTATACAAGCAATACTTTTGACAAACCTGGTAATTATTTTGGAAATAAATAAGGGCTGGCTTTGATAGCAGGTTTTCAAATGGAGCCAAAAAAATACTTTAGGAATGCCAGTGGTTTGTCTTCCGAATGTTTTATAATTAGTTGTTGTTGTGGTCTTCAGTCCTGAGACTGGTTTGATGCAGCTCTCCATGCTACTCTATCCTGTGCAAGCTTCTTCATCTCCCAGTACCTACTGCAACCTACCTCCTTCTGAATCTGCTTAGTGTATTCATCTCTTGGTCTCCCTCTATGATTTTTACCCTCCACACTGCCCTCCAATGCTAAATTTGTGATCCCTTGATGTCTCACAATATGTCCTACCAACCGATCCCTTTTTCTAGTCAAAGTGTGCCACAAACTCCTCTTCTTCCCAATTCTGTTCACTACTTCATCATTACTTATGTGATCTACCCATCTAATCTTCAGCATTCTTCTGTAGCACCACATTTCGAAAGCTTCTATTCTCTTCTTATCCAAACTAGTTATCGTCCATGTCTCACTTCCATACATGGCTACACTCCATACAAATACTTTCAGAGACGACTTCCTGACACCTAAATCTATACTCGGTGTTAACAAATTTCTCTTCTTGAGAAACACTTTCCTTGCCATTGCCAGTCTACATTTTATATCCTCTCTACTTTGACCATCATCAGTTATTTTGCTCCCTAAATAGCAAAACTCCTTTACTACTTTAAGTGTCTCATTTCCTAATCTAATTCCCTCAGCATCACCCGACTTAATATGACTACATTCCATTATCGTTTTGCTTTTGTTGATGTTCATCGTATATCCTCCTTTCAAGACACTGTCCATTCCGTTCAACTGCTCTTCCAAGTCCTTTGCTGTCTCTGACAGAATTACAATGTCATCGGCGAACCTCAAAGTTTTTACTACTTCTCCGTGAATTTTAATACCTACTCCGAATTTTTCTTTTGTTTCCTTTACTGCTTGCTCAATATACAGATTGAATAACATCGGGGAGAGGCTACAACCTCCTTTCCCAACCACTGCTTCCCTTTCATGCCCCTCGACTCTTGTAACTGCCATCTGGTTTCTGTACAAATTGTAAATAGCCTTTCGCTCCCTGTAGTTTACCCCTGCCATCTTCAGAATTTGAAAGAGTATTCCAGTCAACATTGTCAAAAGCTTTCTCAAAGTCTACAAATGCTAGAAACGTAGGTTTGCCTTTTCTTAATCTTTCTTCCAAGATAAGTCGTAAGGTCAGTATTGCCTCACGTGTTCCAACATTTCTACGGAATCCAAACTGATCTTCCCCGAGGTCGGCTTCTACCAGTTTTTCCATTTGTCTGTAAAGAATTCGCGTTAGTATTTTGCAGCTGTGACTTATTAAACTGATAGTTCGGTAATTGTCACATCTGTCAACACCTGCTTTCTTTGGGATTGGAATTATATTATATTCTTCTTGAAGTCTGAGGGTATTTCGCCTGTCTCATACATTGTGCTCACCAGATGGTAGAGTTTTGTCATGACTGGCTCTTAGTATAGAATTTATATTTGTTTATAAGTCGACAACATAGTCTAAGTCAAGGAACAATTACTGATTTCACCCTATAACAAAAGATATTAAATGGTCAAAATAAATTAGGGAATTGATAACATATGCAAAACTAAGCACAAAATTAGATCTGGTGCTATATTTCTTTAGACCGAGGGCCAACCTTTCTCTTTTCCGAAAATGCAGATTATTCTGATATACTCCTTGATGCAATAATTTACCAACAGCTGTACGTATTGTAGAAATTTATTTTATGAACTTGTATGTGCTACCAGTTTCGGCATTATATTGATGCCATCTTCAGGCCCCACTCGTCAGTCGTAAAATCGCTATACACGGAAGGAGCCATGTAACTGGATCTGTGAATAAATTTGTCCTGCAACAGCTCTTGGTGGCCATGCGACACAGACTGTTGCATGGCCATCAAGAGCTGTTGCAGGACAAATTTATTCACAGATCCAGTTACATGGCTCCTTCCGTGTATAGCGATTTTACGACTGACGAGTGGGGCCTGAAGATGGCATCAATATAATGCCGAAACTGGTAGCACATACAAGTTCATAAAATAAAATAAGTTTGTACAATACACACTGCTGTTGGTAAATTATTTTACCAAGAAGTTCACACCAGCTGTTGTCCCACGATCCATAATGGATCAACGAAGATTATTCTTATATATATCAATAGTTTGCCTTTACACGTGGCTAAGGCCTTATCGACCATACACTATCAATCGTAATTAGTCAAAAATGAATTTAAGGAGGCAGATGGGAAAACAAGAAAGGAAATAAAAAGATCTCAGATTGCTTTGTCACATGTCCGCTGGACACTGAACTGGCACTGTTTGATCATACTTGTAATGTCAGTCTTTCCAGTTTTACGTAAAAATCATTCTTGGAGTTTGGTATTTTAATATTTTACTCTTCTAGCATTTGTCACTGCTATTTCAGTACACACCTGTCCTGCTTGGACAGTGTCAACGTTAAATAAAAGTTTGATGAATAACAATGTAACAAATGATTGTATACGTGCTGTCCACGATTCAGGGTTGTTGTATTTTCTTTGGCTCTTAAATAACAAAGTGAAAACCCTTCACACTACCATTGCACAAGGTGTATTGCACATGCTTATTTATTACAACAATAAAAACTTACATTGTTCATCTCCTAGAATTGAAGAGATGTTTTCTATGAAGGTCCATATGGGGAAACTAACACAAAATGCGCAGTTTATTAGCAGTATTAGAAAAAGCTCACAAGAAGTGTCTACTGAAGTGTTGTTTTTGACACAAAACTCAAAAGTTAAACCATGTTCATTCCAAAAGTGTCAACAAACTTTTTAGTCAAAACATAAATAAAGCAGTTTCTGCTTTTAGGAGTACAGATAAATCTAAATGAACTTACATTTTTATGATTACAAACTTCTGAAACACAATATAAACAAAAGATGCTTATATAGTTAGGAAAATTTAATAATTTCGAAATATGCCACGAGTAAATGACAGGGAGTACTTAGTTGTTACAAAATAAATACATCATTTAATGACAGTGTACACTTAGTTTTTACGAACTATAGATACCTTTATGAAAAAGCTAAACGCATTTTTGAAACATAATATTATTCTGATTATTTCATGAAAAATTATATTTGAAAAACTATTTGTAAAGTAGAATCTTTAGGATAACTAATTTTCATGGCCTAAAAGTGTTTTAATATATATTACTGATACTGTGGAGAAGCGGTGTATTTTCGTAACTACTTTAGTATCTTGTATTAATCCATTAGGCACACCTGTATTTTATCCAAGGGGCATTTAGTAAGTAACGCAACACATGTTTTTCTCGGCCAATTTCAGTTGAAAAAGTGCCGACTCTGTTACGGGAAACTGTGGAATATTCCCACTTCAGTCCCCGTAGTTGCACGAAGATCCGATAGGTGGTGGCACTAAACACAGCCTTCAAAATGGCGTCCGTAATGGAGGCGTGCTCCGAGCAGAGATCTGTCACCGAGTCACTTTCGGTGAAAACCAGAGGATCGCAGATATTCACAGGCACTCGGGGAACGTCTACGCAGACCCGGCAACGAGCAGAGGCACACGGCGAGTCGTCGGGCGAGGCGTCTGTCGTCGTCGTGACGAGGCCACGCAAACGTCCCGTCTCCCATGTGCCGGCCAGCCACACACATCAGTGACTCCTGCAGTGTCTGAACGTGCGGACGTTCATTCGAGGAGATCGACAGATCACTATCGAACACCTCGGTGCGCAACTGGACGTCTTCACTGGTAGTGCCGACACACTCATCCACCAGGCGGGGTACTCTGAGGAGTGTGCCCAGTGGGTTACTAGCCGTCTAACAGAAGACTGTAAAGAGCAAAGAAGGACCCTTTGTACGGAACTGCTCGTACGTTACAGGTCTGAATGTGACTTTTTTTGTCTACCGTCATCACAGGCAATGAAACATGAGTTCACCACTTTCGACCGGACACGAAATGGCAATCCACACAGTGGTGCCACACGACCTGTCCTCCAGAGAAAAAGTTCAGAGCAGTACCCACAGCCAGTAAAGTTATGGTGACGGCCTTCTAGGAAACTGAAGGCGTTATATTCCGTTTGATATCCTCCCTCGTGGCACTACAACGAACTACGTAATATATTGCGCTACCATCAGGAAATTGAAGGACCAACAACCTCAGTGTGTCTATCGCCACAAAAAATGCGAACGAACCTCTCTTTCTCAGTGACGATGCGAGGATCCTGCACACCCGAGAGCCACTCTTGAAACTTCAGTGGGCTTCCTCCATTCACCCTACTGCCCGGATCTCTCATCTTCTGACTTCTGTCTTTCTGGCCCAGGGATGCCCTCCACATGTAACGAAGCAGGGTTGCCCACTGCTATCCTGTTTTGGTTTTACACTCCTTCAGTAACTTAGTTAAGCTATGAACGTTTATTTATTTACTTATTTTTTTCATTCTGACTACAGATTCTGTGGCCTTCAGCCTTTAGGCACAGAATTCAGAAATAGTTTAAATAAAATTCCCCTAGTAAAATCTTATTTCAGTACATTCTAATGACTATTCTGAAAGTAATGAGCTAATTAGTTTTATTGGAAATGCATCCTATTAAAAGTTATGAACAATGACGTATATTGTGCAATACATATTAAGTAAAATTCGAGTGAGCTAATAGATAGAATTCAGCTATAAGACTGCATCCGAAAGAAAGCCTAAATTTTACTGATTCCAGCAAAGTGTTTAAATTAACCTAAAGTCTATTAGTTAGTTAGATATTAAGAGTTTCTAGACATAACTGAAAATGGCGAAGTTTCTGACAGTTTGAGGGATGATGATTATGTATCAGTTATTAAAAGCCATGTCCCACAAAACGCAAAATAGTGAACAGTGTGAAAAAGTTCAGAATACAAAATTGTGCTTTTGTTTCAGAAATAAAGGGTTAATGGGACCTCCAGAACAGATGAGAGGAAAAACAAATCACAGCAAACTAAGTAATTACTTGTTTACATAAAAGGAGGGGAATATAATAGTTTGATAATCTACAAATAATGAAACTGTATGGTTATAGATCTCCCTGAAGATGCCTTAGAGCAAGAAAATGGCGAACCGTGTCTGGGAAAAATAATTTGCAGCAAGAGAAGGCTGTTTTATTTACAAAATAAGTAAAAGCAAAATGTTTTGGAGTAGGCAAAGTAGATAAGAATGATGGAAACAACCCAGAGTTAGATAATCTGAGAGACAACCTAATGGTGACAGCTAAATACTATACAAAATGGAAACACAAGCCTCTAAGTATTATTGCAGAAACTTACAAAGCTCCAAATTTTGAAGAATCTGATGTGTGTTCACCAATACAGTACAAAAATCCGCCATGAGGACAAGGTCCCAGAACAGTTTCCCGTGACATGTGGTGTAAAACAAGGCTGTGTTCTGGCTCCCACACTCTTCTCACTTTACTTCGCAGTTGTTATGAGAGACGTGACCAAAGCCTGTAGTAATCAAATTAGTCTCGACGCAAGGACAGACTAAAGTGTCTTCAACATCTCTCGCCTCAGAACAAAAAGTCGCATAACCAAACTATCCATCTCAGATTCTCTATGCGGATGATGTATGCATGATGGCTAATTCTTGTGAAACTCTTCAGACTTATATAAATCTGCTAAATGCCTCCTGCAGAAGATTTGGCTTAGCCATTAGCATCACTAAGACGCAAGTTCTCAAACAGGCACAGAGGTCTTAACGCAGATGACTCCAGTATTGAGATAAATAACAAACCCTTGCAAAATGTGTCAAATTTCAAATACCTGGGAAGCCAAATTAGAAGTGACAATAGCCTGACAATGGAAATCGCAGCGCGTATAGCCAGCGCAGCCTCAGCCTTCGGTAAGCTTAATGACCGAGTATGGAAATCACACGATCTCAAACTACAAACAAACATTGCAGTCTACAAAGCAGTAGTATTATCCACCTTACTCTATGCCTCGGAAACCTGGTGCTGTTACAAAGCTGACATTAAGAAGCTAGATAAATTTCATCTTCAATGTCCGAGATCAATTCTGCGCATCAAATGGGAAGACCGTGTCCCAAACACGGAGATTTTGCGCCGCGTGAAACTTGCTGGTATTGAAGCTCTAATAATGAAACACCAACTGAGATGGAGTGGTCACGTAGTACGCACGGGTGACAGTAGGCTACCTAAAGCGGTGTTCTACTCGCAGCTCTCGTGTGGGAAGAGGAGGAAAGGTGGTCAACACCTGCGATATAAAGACACCATTAAACGCCACCTCGCAGCCTGTGGCATTCCGAGCAACCGTTGGGAGGAGCTAGCACTGCGCCGATCGGAGTGGCGATCGACTGTACATAAGAGCATCGAACAATTCGAGCAAAAGTGTCTAATCAACCTGGATGCTAAAAGAGCTCCGAAAATCTCAGCTCGAGCCTGTCTACACGTATACTTACAACTGTGCTGGTCAACTTCACTGTGCTTCATGCAACAGGATATTCAAAGCGAAATTCGGATTCGCGAGCCACATCCGAGCCTACCACAACAAGGACAGAGAAGATAACGTAACTAATGAGGAGGTATTGAATAGAATTGGGGAGAAGAGGAATTTGTGGCACAACTTGACCAGAAGAAGGGATCGGTTGGTAGGACGTGTTCCGAGGCATCAAGGGATCACAAATTTAGCAATGGAGGGCAGCGTGGAGGGTAAAAATCATAGAGGGAGACCAAGAGATGAATACACTAAGCAGATTCAGAAGGATGTAGGCTGCAGTAGGTACTGGGAGATGTAGCTTGCACAGGATAGAGTAGCATGGAGAGCTGCATCAAACCAGTCTCAGGACTGAAGACAACAACAACAACAACAACAACAACAACAACATTGTGGTATGGAAAAGCCCTTCATAGATCCCAATGGAGTTTTTCGTTACAGGTAAGACTTTTTTCATTCCTTTCCATAATTAATTATGTCGAGTCCATCCAGGATATATTGTCTTTTTTTATGCATTGTGTATTTTTCTTCGTTTGAAGCCATCCCCTAAGTAGTATGCAAATGTATGAAAAAAGTAATAAATGATAATTTTCATTTCCGTACTGCGTATTTGATTTAATTTAATCAATTTCTACCTGAAATTATGTAGTTTTGTGCTTTGGGCCTCAAACAGTTGCCGGAGATGGCAAGATGAAGGCACTCTATAATACTGGCAGTCGGGAGCCCCGTGTTCGGACTCCTGCCGCTGCAGCACAACACAGCAGAATCTGCCAGTGACTGTGACCACATACTGGACACTGAGGCTGCCGTCAGGCACCACCTCCTCCGTCGTGTGTACACGGCCGAGGTCCCGGAGGGCACAGGAAATGGGCGAAACTTCTGGCAGCTGCAGACAAGTGCGAGCTCCCTCTCTTTAAGGAGGCTCGTGAAGGAAAGTCTGTCTCGGGTTTGACACAGGAGGACGCGGCAGAGTTTGCAGTGCCGGGCTCACGGCACTGCTCCTCGCACCTGCCGGTCGCCGCCGTCGAACCGAACTCCCGGGCCCCCCCAGGGAGCCCGGAGAACGGAAGGCTTGCGACACAGGGTGGCCAGCTGCCCACAGCCGATGGCAGTAATTTCACAGTTGGTTGAAGCAAAAATCACATTAGCATAAAATTCTACTTTCCTATCTCCTTTTAAGTAGCACATCTCTCAAACACTTCTCAAAGTAACAGTTTGTGACAATTTTTAAGTTTTCTTCCATCCATATTCTACTAATGTAAATCTCACATCTGACATGATCCACAATCAGCACTGTCAGCATGCATGGATATTGTCTAAGGAAACACTCCATGCCAATTTTTCTGTCTTGATGATATAGTGAAACTTTAAAAAAGATGTGACTTACCAAACGGGAAAGCGCTGGTAGATAGACACAATAAAAACCCACACACACACACACACACACACACACACACACACACACACACACACACACACACACAAATACCAAGCTTTCGCAACCCACGGTTTCTTCATCAGGAAAGAGGGAAGGAGAGGGGAAGACAAAAGGATGTAGGTTTTAAGGGAGAGGATAAGGAGTCATTCCAATCCCGGGAGTGGAAAAACTTACCTTAGGGGGAAAAAAAGGACAGGTGTGTGTGTGTGTGTGTGTGTGTGTGTGTGTGTGTGTGTGTGTGTGTGTGGGCGCGCGCGCGCGCGCGCGCGCGCATGTATACCTGTCCTTTTCCCCTAAGGTAAGTCTTCCCGCTCCCGGGATTGGAATGACTCCTTACCCTCTCCCTTAAAACCCACATCCTTTTGTCTTTCCCTCTCCTTCCCTATTTCCTGATGAAGAAACAGTGGGTTGCGAAAGCTTGAATTTTGTGTGCGTGTGTGTGCGTGCGCGTGTGCGTGCGTGTGCATGCGCGCGCGCGCACGCACACACACGTATCGGCATGCAGTTTTCGGCGAATCATAGCGGACTATGGGGCACATACGTTGGTGCATGCACAATAATCACATCATTTATATTGACTGAGATAATGAGGCAAGTACATGTTTTTTAAATGGGACGCTATACATTTTTTGCAATCATTCGAACGCTCTGGAAAAAACACTTATAGTGATGTAACGCACGTTACTATTGTGATTCAAAGACGCTGGGAAATATTGTACGATTGAAGGTCGAGGCGGTCGGAAGCAGCTGCAGACTGTAAACACGCCTCGCGCAACCCGGAAAGCAGGCCGCATCATACAACTAGTAGGTCGTGCGATGCTGAAGCAGTAGGACATGCGTCTCTTATCCAGACGTAGTTGCTGCTGGAACATTACGTCCAGATATGTACACAAACCAGGAGAAGTTACACACGTTACTTCTGTATGGCGAATGTCGTACAAATGCTTTCGAAACCTTACGACGGTACAGGGATACGTATCCTGATAGTGTCCTACTCGCCGGGCCACTGCAAGAACCATTACTACACTAGTGCGAACAGGCAGCTCTAACAGCAAACAGAGGAGGAGGGAGAAGACTGCAACCGACAGAGACCACGAAGAGGCTGTTCTGGCCACGACGTTTATCGATCCTCATTGTGGCACGAGACGTATTGCCGTTGACTGTGGGGTCAGCCAGGCGAGTGTCGCGTGCATTCTGCACCGGCGTAACTTCCACCCGTATCACCTTTCACTCCATCGGGCACTCGCGATTTCGAATGTCGTATGGAATTTTGTCGGTTTGCTCTGCGACACCTGCGAGATGATAATACGTTGTTCGGACGTGTGCTCTTCAACGACGAAGCGACGTTCACTAATCACGGGAATGTAAATTTACGTAACGTGCACTACTGGGCAGCTGAGAACCCACACTGGCTGCGTCAGCTACAGCACCAAAGGCCGTGGCGCGTCGACGTGTGGTGCAGCATGTGAGGAAATTACACCGTAGGACCTTATTTCATTACAGGAGTAAGGAACTGAAATAAGTATGGAGACTTTCTTAGGAACATTCTACCCGTTCTGCTAGAGGAGATGCCGCTCGAGGAGCGCGTGTGTATGTGGTTCCGACGTGATGGCTGTCCCGCTCACTCCTCACTTGTTGCAAGTCTAATATTAAATGAGACATTTCCAGACCGCTGGATTGGACGGAATACTGAGTACAATGGCCTGCCAGTTCCCCTGATTTGACTCCACTTTATTTCTTTTTGTGTGGAACACTGAAAGATTCGGTCTACCACGAAGCCCCAACAACGCCAGATGACGCGCCGCCTAATTGTCACAGCTTGCTCCGCCGTATCGTCCACTGACCTTTCATCTGTTACCCATACTCTTGAACATCGATTACAGATGTCTTGCAGTCGAGGGTAAACCATCCGAGTACATGCTTAGGGGACAGTCGCGAACAGGCTAAAAAAATCGAATTTTTTTTTAGTTTTAATCTATGCTCCAATTATTTGTCTACAAAATGCCGTTTGTTTCATACAAATCTGATTATTAGATTCGGAGTTATTAATTTGTTCGTGAAGCACGGTAACTTGCACTAGGTCCATTTTTGCTGTGTCTTGCGCAGTAGTCAGCATTGACTATAGTACAACAATCATTTATGTTCCACGGGTATAAATACTCTTTATTTGGGTTGCACGAGAGAACTGTTATTCTGATGTTGCCAGCCTGTCTGCTTTGTCGACTATCGTTTGTCAGTTTCTTCATCCTAGTTGTTTACGTTTTGGTGATACAAATGTAATGATTTTGTGAAACGTTATAACACAATGGGTAGAATGAGGAAGTTTGGATACAAGCCCAAGTTTCGTGGAAATAAATACGTAAAAATAAACCTCCAAACTGCTAGTTTTGAACAGAGGGCAGAAAATAATATTCAAAGTGAAGTCAATGCGAGAGTTAGTGCTTCAAGCAAGAAGCTTCTAGGTGCTGCCGGTTTTCCAAGTGCCTCTCAAATGCGTGACAATGCAATATGTGGAGTGAACAGTGTTTCTGTTGTTACTGATGCAAACAATCTGATCTCCATGAGGTTATTACATGAACTTATCGAAAAACACACAAATTGTAAAAACTGTGGTGGAAATGTTACTTTGCACGAAGATGTGGTGAAAACCAAGGAAATTGTTTGTAATTTAGTTTTGACATGTTTGGAATGTAGCCGTACTGCCAATAGAATGTCATCCCACGTAACAAGAAGCAGATTCTATGAAAACAGTATAAGATTAGTGTATGCACTCAGGTCTATTGGAAAAGGGCGAAGTGCAGGTGCTGTCCTTTGTGCAGGTGCTGTTCTTTCCTGCACCTCCAAGAAAGTTTGATGTTTACAACAAGACTATTGGTGCAGTTGTAGCTGAGGTAAGTGAATCCACAATGCTGAAAGCAGCCAAAGAAGCAGTTCAGTTGAATGATACGAAATCTGACCCGAGGCAAATTTCTGCCGGTTTTGATGGCAGTTGCCAGAAACGTGGGCATACATCCCTAAATGGCGTTGTGTCAGGAACTTCTTTTGATACTGGGAAGGTTCTGGATATTGAAATTATTACTAAGTTCTGTGACATCTGTAGCAAAAATCCCACTATACAACATGTGTGCAAAAAGGTCTATGACAATTCTAGTGGAGGCACGGAAGTGGCTGGTGTTGCTAACATTTTCAAAAGGTCTGTGCAATCAAGAGGTATCCTCTATACAGACTACCTTGGGGACGGGGACAGTAAGGCTTATCAGAAAGTGGTAGAAGATAAACCTTATGGGCCTAGAGTCAAAATTAATAAACTGGAATGTATAGGACATGTACAGAAAAGAATGGGATCACGACTTCTGAAGATATGTAAGGAAAAAAAGTTAGGTGGTAAAGTGGGCCTGACAAAGGCTGAAATAGACAGGATCCAGACTTCTTATGGTATGGCCATTAGAAATAACTGCAACAATGTAGAAGCAATGAGGAGAGCCATCTGGGCTATATTCTTTCATAAAATTTCAACAGATGAGGAACCACAACATAACCTTTGCCCACGGGGACCTGCCAGCTGGTGCAAATTCGACAACCCAGCTGCATCTTCCAGCTACAAGCACAAACATTCAATTCCAGAAAAAAATCCTGCTAGCTGTGAAACCCATTTTCAGAGACCTTAGCTAACAAGAGCTCTTGAAAAAGTGTCTCCATGGAAAAACTCAAAACCCAAATGAAAGTTTGAATTCTGTCATTTGGACAAGGCTACCAAAAACTGTTTTTGCTAGAAAAGAAACACTAAAATTTGGTGTTCATGATGCAGTGATGTGCTTCAATGCTGGTGTGTCAAAGAAGACTGATGTATTAAGACTCTTGGGAACAAAGGATGGTATCAATACTGAAAGGGGACTGAAAAAGATTGACATGGACTGTATCCGCTATGCTGATATTTCTGCAGGAAGTGCTACCAAGGAGGACAGGATAGCCAGAAGATCAAAGAAAAGAAGAAAAGAAGATAAAGATCAAGAGGCTGAGCCACAGTATAGCCCTGGAATGTTTTAAAAGTGCGTCTGTATGACAATGTACATTACTTTCTTGCATGTAAAACTTTAATACCATTTTTCTCAAAACTACATTTTTTGACCTTCTGGTACACATTTCTCAAAAAACTATGAATGCTACAGACATCACACTTACAGTATCTCTTGTTAATACAACGATGATTAATTAGATACAAAATAGACCAGAAGTGATAAAAAGAACAGAGTTACAAGCTCCAAGGTGTTTAGAAAAGTTTTAATTTTTTGTCTTATAGAACAAAAAGATGATTACTCATGAAATATATAAAATACATTAACCACTTTTTATGTGATTTGAGAATGATGTTTCAGCTGTACACTGAAAAAGTTTCAGGTCTTTATCTCCATTAGTTACTTCAGAAAGTGTACCTGACATTTGCTCGTTTTAGCATTGATTCCTTACGGGAGTTCCCTCGCGACTGTGTCCCCTTAAGTAAAGTACAACGCCGTGTTTTGTTAAGAACACTATGAATTGTTAAGATTATCAGTACGTACCAATGTATTGCTAAACAATACACGTCAATGACCAGTAACATCCTTGAAGTATAAATGTAATGTGTGGACAATGTTTATACCACATAGGTAGTCCTTCTGTCTTATTGTTTGGTGGGAGTTGGTCAGCATATGAATGTGAATAAAATGATTATCTTATCAAATGTGTATTCTCTCTAATTATAATGTCCAAGACTATCTGTGGAAACAGTAGTTTCACAGCAGACATGTTACCCCACACTGAGGCGTCACCCGGTGAAGAGTTTCCCGTGACGCATCCACCAATAACACGATCAGCGGCAGACTGTAGGTCAGGTGTGACATGTAAGCAGGAAGGGGGCAAAGCTTGGATGAGGAACTCCGTGACAAAGCGGTTGCTATGTTCACACAATAGCTATTCATTTCAGCCTGGGAATGTCCATGCATATGGCATAGTTCTCATAATCCCCTTTTGATATGCAATTAGCTAGCACGTGCCACAGTTAAATACAAAACGCAACTTGCCACCCTCGTACCTATTGTGTATCGTGCAGAGGGCAGATGGGGATTTACCTACGTAGCGTAGGCCGTGCATGCTGCATAGAGCACGACAACTCAGCCCGCGTGATGCGTGTTTACAGTCTGCGGCCGCTTCTGACCACCTCGATCTTCGATCGTACAATATTTCCCACCGTCTTGTAAGCAACGTTTGAATCACAATAGCAACATGCGTTACATCACTATAAGCGTCTTTTCCAGAGCGTTCGAATGATTGAAAAGAAAATGTATAGCGTCCCATTTAAAAAACCATGTACTTGCCTCATTATCTCAGTCAATATCAACGTTGTGATTATTGTGCACGTACCAACGTATGTGCCCCATAGTCAGCTACGATTCACCGAACACCGCTTGTTGATATGGGCAAACAATCTGCATTAAATGACCACCACAGTGGATTGTAAATCACAAGACTGCCCTAAACACTATGAAATTTGGCACACCCCCAAGAAATAGAAAACACACATGATGGAACAGTGCATGGGATCGAGCAATAGAAGAAAGAATACAAGCTTGGAAAACTTTCAGTAGCAACAAGACTACAGAAAAATGACAGGAATTTGAGAATGCAGAAGAGTTCATCCGAGGCAATACGAAGAGAAAAATGTAGATATGATATAAGCCAGCTTAAAGAAATTAAACACGAATTTATGAAGAAGACCACCAGAAATTTTTACAAAATTTTCAAAGGAAACCTAACAGGGTATCAACCACCCAATCTGCTTTTGCCGGCCCAATGGATCACTGGAAACCATCCCTAAAAAGAACTGTCAAATTTTAGCTAAATATTTTCACTCACTTCTCAACTGCGAGCATCCGACTGAATCACTTGAAGAGGTAAAGGAAATAATCAATTCTTTTAAGAACGACAAGTCTCCAGGGGAAGAAGGAATCGTAGCAGAAGTATGGCAATTAAATGACAATCTCACACAAGCAACCCACAGAATTATATCAAATATTTGGGAAACTGAACACATACCCGCAGAGTGGAAATGTGCATTAATTCACCCTCTCCACAAAAAAGTGCAAAAACCGATCCAAATAATTACAGGGGAATTTCACTGCTCCCTGTAATGTACAAAATTCTTTCAAAGGCCCTGTCAGACTGGAAGAACAAGCGGACCAGTTAATAGGGGAGTATCGGGCAGAGTTTCTCAAAGGTCGATCTCGCATCTAACAGATACGGAACTTAAAAACAATTTTGCAAATGAGAAGACGTAGAGATACTGTGGTAACTTTTGCCGATTTTAAGAAGGCTTACGATTCAATAGACGGGCAAACATTATTCTACACTTAAGAGGAGTTCAGGATTGACAGGAAAACAGGGTCAATTATTCAACAGGCATTAACTGATACAACCTCCGAAGTTAAATTCATGGGAGAAACATCAGAAGCATTTCATATCCATACTGGTGTTTACCAAGGAGATGGAATGTCCCCCTTCTATTTAACACAGTTCTGGAAAAAATTGCGAGGACACGGGAAAAAGGAAATAAAAGGAAGTCAGCTCGGGATTACGTAAGAGCAGAGAATCGGGGCAAAGTGTCTGGCTTTTGCAGACGATCTTGCCATTCTAATGAATAGACAGGAAGCCAAACTTGCATTGAAAAACTACAAGAAATCTCTCAGAAAACTGAGCTACAAATCTCCTATCAGAAATCACAATATATGGAAAACTAACCTGTAGATAATCTCCCCGTTACTACGCAATACAGGAAAGATGCACAAGTTGCCCACTTGAGATATCTGGGAGAGAGAATCCAACCGTCAGGACTGAACTCAATAGCCAATAAAGATAGAATCTCCAAACTTGAAAAAGCGTATAAGCTCACTCGGAATCACTATAATAAGAAACCTATTCCTGTCAATGCGAAACTAAGGCATTACAACAGAGAAGTCCAACCAGAAGCACCTTATGCTGCAGAAACTACAGTGATTTGTGATCGTACGAAGATCAGAGAGATTGAAAAGCAGGAAAGAAAAATTCTGAGGAAAATATACGGACCATTGTTTTGTGAGGGAATTTGGACAAAGTCACAGAAACAACAACGGTGCGTGGACCCTCCCTAATGGGACGCTGTGTTTTCTAATTTGGCAACTGGTGACCACCACTGTCTGGCAAGAAGGGGATGTCTCATTACGACTGAGGACACCGAACAGCAAGGTCACCAGCACCCTCGTTTTAATGATACACTGACGAGCACGGTGAAAATCTACGTAAGAAATGGCAAGTCGCATTCCACTACGAGTACCGATAGGCAATGACGATACGGTGAGATTCGGAAAACCTCGTAATAAAATCGCGGCGAGTGACAGCGGGCAACTAGTTGACATGGGGGATAAGATATCAGTAAAGACACTGTTAAAAAGGAGGCAGATGGTTGTGGCTGGGTGACTACTTATAAATAGTGAGTGACAAGCCCCTCAGCGACACACAAAAATGTCCAATATCTGGGGATGAATTATGGACACCAGGCAAAAACCTTAAGACACAAACAACTCTCACCTCATCATCAGTTTTAATAGAGGGCACGTCCTGTGGGGGACCCTGATCGACCCTCAGGTCATCGTGTGAAACACAATTAAAATATGTCTTACTGATAGCTGTGACCCCCATCTGTGGTATACTGAGGGCTCCCTCACATCGTAAGAGGAAGCCACGTGTCAGTGGACAATGTCCCACTATCAGCCGCGTCACAGGTGGAAGGACGTAAACCACGGTGACACTGAAGATTTCACAGAATGTAGTTCACTATTCCTCACTTTCGGCAACCGAGCAGTTCACCAACATGTGGCCTTACCAATCACAAACGAGAGGACAGCCCACAGGCGGAGGGAAGGGGGTGGGGGGGTGGGGTTTACACTGGAAGGGAGCGAGCTGCCTCAGCAGCTGCAGCGGCGTGTCCATTTCCCCAAATCGCTACGTCCCGAAAACGGTGTAGCGGGACTTTGATTTTCACCGCGCTACACTCGTTCCCTCCGATATAAATTATACCGTCGCAGCTGTACGAGTGCTCGACGGCACAGAAAATATATAAGAAAATGAAGGTACTAAAATTGTAACTGTTTTCTACCAGCTTTTGTCTCTCGAGAGCAGAAGCTTTACTCACTAATTAGCTAGTCTCGGTCGGATTAAGACGAAAAAACTTATTGATGTGCAGCAAATATTCATATTCCCATTTGATAGATGGTTTTAGTGAATAAAATTAGGTATTTAAATGAAACTGTTTTACTCACATACCTTCACTCACATTAAGTCGTATGCAAATCCCCACTTAAGAATCTATGCCAGATGCCATAGTTCAACTAGAAATTCTGCGCATTAAAGTTAAAGAAGGGGTTCTAAAGACTTTGCTTGCCAAAAATTAGTTTTATGGGTAAGGCAAAGTAACCCCGAACGAGACTTTGAAGGGCGTGTGCTTCCCAGGTCAGATCTAATGTGCAACACCATCCTCTGACATTACTTTCAGTCCTGAAGACATTGTCAAGTAATTCTGTGTAACCTCAACCTCCTTGCTCACGCTAGAACAAGTTGTCGAGCCTTACACACTGCTCACTGATCAACTGGATTTATAGTACTCAATTAGTGTAGTTAATGATTTCTGCCACTTTTCACTGTGGAAACAGCTTTCTGTGGAAAGTAATAAATCTCCACACTTGCCACAGTGCCGCAAAGGAGCACACAACCGAGAAGTGGATGCACGAAGCTGCAGAATACGGAAACGTGGCCGAACTGCTCAGACATCCTGGCACAGGGAACGGACGCTAACAGCCAGTGTGGAAACAGCTACACCGCATTTCACAGGACGGTGACGTCGTCGTCGTAAACTGCCTGCCGGAGTCGGGTGACGAAGCCAGTGTGCGGAACAACCGGTAAGAGACGCCCCTCCTGACAGCGGCAGGATACAGCAGACGGGACGCCGCGACTGTCCCGCTGTTCTACGGTGCAGACAATGACGCACGGGATGGCAGCGGGCAGACAGCTCTGCCGAGTCGCCGCACGTGGCGAAACGGCCGTCGCGAAGCTGCCGTTGCGGGGGGGTGGGGGGGCAGTCGTAGATATACCGAGTGGGATTCGTCCCGTGTAACACGGACCTGTCCTACCGTTTGGAGACGAAGCAAGTAAAACTCCGAGACACTGTGAAATACGTGTCGTCGAATTATTCAAATCTTCCTCCCCCCTCCTTTCTTCTCCTCATACTGATCTTCCTCCCACAGGTGAGACTTTCTGAACTACTACCGTCAACTGCCTCGAGCTTTCGAAACGGTAGTTTCTTACACTTAGTCTGCCGGTAGTAGATCAAATGTTTCACTGTCACAGGAGTGCCGAGCTCTGTCGAAACTGCTCCGGAGTAGCAATCGTTAACGTTTAAATTCACTACGTTCCAAATAGACACGATCATTTTCAATAAACTTCCAGTGTGGTATACTTTAAAGCAATTTTCAAGACTCCTACACCACATTCTCTTCCCAGCACTTTGAAATTGGTGTGTGCATTTTCATATCGGCACAGACGTCCCTATTCTGAGGTGTCTTGTTACTGTTGCCCATCAGCGTACACCACAGTGAGAGGCAACTTGTGCAATGTTAACTGATTTCTTGTAAGGAGAAATCTAATTCGGTAAATCTGTAAGAAGGTACTGACAAGTCTGGGTCTCGCAGAGAAAGCAGTGACAGGTGTTCTTGGTGAAAGCAAAAGCTTCCTTTTCAGCTTTCTAAGTAGTTTAGCAGTCTCAAATTTTCGCATTGTGCACCACGGAACAAAACAATTGGAAAAATTATTGGTTTTAGATTTCTCACGAAGAGAAAAGCAACTGTTGCCACACATATAGTGTATGATGTGAAGGGTGACTACTGGAAATAGTAACAAAAGTTCCTCGGGCTTCCAGCTGCGACAAAGCCACGAGCTTTCGGCCGAATACTCCTCTGCCATTGTCAAGTGGTGGATGTCTCAGACTCTGAAAATCTTGCTGAAGGAACCGAACCACTCGCGAGAAGTATTCGAGAAAAACAGCTGCAACAACCGCCAGATTGCGCAAGCTACCTTTCTGAAAATGTGTATGCAGAAAGACTACTCTGAGGAGAACTGAGAAGGTTGCGTTCTTGCCGTTCTGCGACTCAATAACAGGAAAGACGAGCCAACTCCTAAAGAGGCATAAAATAGATTCTGTCTTCAGGGCTGCAGCAAAAATCAGACAAATCTTGAGGCCCGTGAAAGATGACGTAGGCCTGAGAATGGCAGGAGCGTATAAAATACCACGTGGGTGTGGACAGTTCTATAACGGACAGACTGTGCGTACCACTGAACGGCACTGTGTAGAACACTTAAGTTGTTTACGTCGACGGTACCCAGACAAATCAGCGGTAGCAGAGCACGCACTATAAAATGGTCATTGTATTGCATTCGACAAGGCACCAATTATCACACGGACTAGAAGTACAGTTCCAGTGAAATTTTCAGCACTTGACGTTGACTACGATGATAAAACCAGTGTAGAAAATCAGGAAAAAAGCTAAAATACTCCAAAAAAAAATTCAAAAATGAACTTCTCGATGCAAAAATGCGCAAAAGGTCTCGTAATGTACACTAATAGTCGCACAAAAGACCTCTCCACATGCTTATGCGTGAGTAACACATTCAAAACATTCAGTGACAGTAAAGCCTGGTGCCAAGTTAAATGTAATGGTCACAAATATTGGAACAGATGCAAGCCAACAAAAAAAACGTTATCACTTCTTAATTATTGGTGGCGGAAACGATGTATATACAAATGAAAGCAAGACTGCCCTGCAATCTTTCCGTAACATATTGCCGAAATTGTTTAATACAAATGCCGTCATCACAACTGTTCCAGTGCGACATGATCTGCCAATATGGTCCTGTGTAAATGAAGTAAAATTGTACAATCTTGAGCTAAAAAATTGTGCGACAAATTTAACTACGTACAATCGGTAGACTTTAGGGAAATGAACCGTGGTAATTACACAAGCCGCGCCCTGCACCTAAACAGAAAAGGAAGGTTAAGCTACTTTCACAGTCAAGTGAACTGTTCTACAAACGTAGCAAAGAAAAGGATGCTGTCGCCCTAGAAGCAAGATTTGTCAGAACATCTGCAGCTGATGTTTGCACTGCTTTTGCTGTTGATGTTGGAAATACTACTTCCCTGGACACTGGTGTGATGAACCTGTACTAATATATATATATATATACACACACACACACACACACACACACACACACACACACACACACACACACACACACACACACACACACGAAATTCAAGCTTTTGCAACAAACTGTTGCTTCATCAGGAAAGAGGGAAGGAGAGGGAAAGACGAAAGGATGTGGGTTTTAAGGGAGAGGGTAAGGAGTCATTCCAATCCCGGGAGCTGAAAGACTTACCTTAGGGAGAAAAAAGGACAGGTATACACTCGCGCGCGCACACACACACACACACACACACACACACACACACACACACACACATATCGATCCGCACATCCACAGACACAAGCAGACTGACATCTCTGCCCAACCTCTTTGCATTTACACACATTATATACTACACGGCAATCACACCAGTGTCCAGGGAAGTAGTATTTCCAACATCAACAGCAAAAGCAGTGCAAACATCAGCTGCAAATCTTCTGACAGCAGAAGTAGCACCTGGATCAATGTTGAGAACCACAGGGAACAGGAAGCCCTCACAAAAGGCCCAAAACTTTTTATTCTCAAAGGTAGGAAAAAACCAGTATAACAAGTAGAACAATAGATTCAAAGAAATTCAATTTAAAAATACTGCATCCAAATGTTTAATGTGCATCCAACAAATCAGAAAATTGGAAGTGTTTTTACCTGCTGAAGTGCCCAACATTTTCATAATGACTGCGCACGGTTTGAAGGAGAATGAACTAAATGTCTTCAGTCTAATGGGATATAAAAATGTAGCATATTACTGCAGAACTGCACACAGAAGTGTGGGAGTAGCAATATATGTAGACAGCAAAGTAGAGGAATTGCACTCCCTGGAGGATAAACTACACAGAATTTTGCTTTGAGTAAAAATCTCGAGGAAAGGTGCCTTGTAATAGGAATATATCCACCACCTACTTCATGCACTGAAAGATTTTCACTGGAAATTGATATGCTACTGCTTAAACTCACGAATCAATACACTTATGTAATACTAGCTGGTGACAAATACACAGGGTGAGTCACTAAGTACTGCCACCTAGGATAGCTCCTGAAAGATGATAGCCGAAAAGTTGGTGTGACAAATGTTGCACGGGTCAACGGGGGCAATTATATGATGTCGGTTTTTTGTTGCTAGGTGGGATCACGTCAGAGATATGAAGGTACACTGTTTTTTTCACCTCTTCAGGGATATTTGCACAAATGTGGCCATTAACCTTATGCTGAATATATTGAAGGAAATGGAGGCCTGTAATGGCCAGTGGTTACATTTGTGGCCATTGTGTTCCCATAAGTTGGTTACCCTGTCTCTAGTTCATTATCTCTGACTGTTACGGAGAGAGACGTGTGGTGACTATCGACTGAGTCACGTGTAATATCTGTTTCGCCAAGCTCTTTGCGGCATTCTGTTGCCGGGCGCGAAAGTTTACACACGTGGACAGAGAATCACGAATATATCTACTGTATGTGTGTGCCTCTGATAAATAAAATAGTGTTTATTACATGTGGTATAGTGTGCACCATTGAATTCAGCAGTCTTACAACAGTAAAACCCATACTGGTGACCCCGAATTTTGTGCGCGAGTGCTACAACAAACTTTTGTACCGTCGAGCAGTACACAGTGGATCGCTTGCCGCCCATTACACCACACACGTGTCAACTAAGTTGACCAACGGATGCGTCGGCACAGTTTTCCAACTATCCACGTTGTGTTCGCAATAGTTCGACGCAGTTCCCGCACACACCTACCAGCAGTACTCGACAGGAGAGTGCTCCTGCATTCCCACAGCCACAAATGCTGGTATCAGGTACGAACAATAACTTACCGTTATCTTACGTGATTCGGCAGTCTTGTGCCAGTGTTCCGTAACAACACAACGTTTTTCGCGTACAAAACTGAATTCGAACATTTTACGTCGAGTACGAACTTTCCACGTGTTCCGAGTGCTCGACAGCGGCCGACAATGTGCTCGAACCCCTGTGACTGTGTGATAAGGAATACCACTCAGTCCACGATATGAAGATTGTAGCACTGCATTGATACCGACGGTCATCGCTTTGAACACCTTCTGTAAATGGACGTTCGTACCAACTTTGTGACCTTCATTGATCTCCAAAGACCTTACTGTTCCACACCATTGAATTTGTCTCGAAAGCCACTATCAGAAAGTAAGTACCAAACTATAGCATTCCATTTAAAATGGCAAAGTTGACCTTCATATCTATGACAACTCCACCTAGCAACAAAAAACCAACATCATATTATGGCCCCCATTGCCCCAGGCAACTTTTGTCCCACAAACTTTTCAGCTCCTATCATACTTTGAGTTGTTATTGTGGCAACAGTTAGTGACTCACCCTGTAGATATCCTTAAAGTCAGTGGCTACACAAGGAGTTTTCAAGGCATCGTAAGGACAGACACCCTCCAGTTTCATGTGACAAATCCATCAAGGCTTACAGACACATCTGGCACATTAATAGACCATGATCTGTCAAATATACCTACAGACAGGTTATTACTACTGTTGTTGCAGACCATTTTGGACAAACAATTTAACTGCGAGATCACATAAAAACAGAGGAAAAAGGAAGTGGCTGAATTTAGACAAACTAACCTTAGAAATCTGAGCAGGCTAGAATTTTTGCTAGAAGAATAGCGTGGTACGATGTGTACATAGAACAGAGTGCAAAAAAGAGCTGGGAATCTTGAATTACGACACTACATAGGGACAGATTGTCCTAAAATATACAGAACTACTAGGGTTACACCACACAAAAAAAAATGTTTACTACAAAAATTAAAAAGCAAGAGATGAACTGATTTAACTCTTTGAAACATATCAGAAAGGAAAAGGTCAGGTCAGTCTTGAGGCTTACAAGTATAAGAGGGAAGCATACACTGGGATGATAAGATAAGCAAAGGCAAGCCACAAAAAATCTAAAATACAATCTAACATCTCTAAAACAGTCTGCAAGTACATAAATGGAAACAGAAAAGAATCGGATGCCTTGAAAAATACAAATATAGTTGACAAGAGAAGGGAAATAAGTGACCTATCCACAAATAGTGTGCAATATTTTCAACCAGCACTATATAGCTATACTGGAGAAACTTCTAAAACAAAACATATCAGCATCAAAAAGATTGGGAAGTCCTAAAAATGTGGCTGAGAGTTGATATGTCCTTCCTACAGATGAACCTTGAAAAAATTGTAGCACTAAAAAATAAAAATACAGGACTTGTGGATGGCATTTCAGAAAAAACAGTCACACACTGTGCTAGATATGTTGCTAAACCTATAGCATTCCTGATACATTTAGTAATAAAGCAACGAGTATTCCCAAAGTGTTTGAAGTAAAGATGTGCCAGTTTTCAAAGGAGGGGATATAAGAGACCGTGGAAACGGTCGGCCAATAACCGTCACACCTGTTTTGTCTAAATGCTAAAAGCAGTGATTACAGATGACAAACTTTGTAACACACATCAGTGAGGCAATGGATCATCAAAAGAAAGTATCTAGTGTCTATTTAGACCGTTCAAAAGCCTTTGATTGTGTCTGCCATTAAACTCCTACAGAATCTGGACTGCTATGGCACAAGAGAGAAAGCTGCTGGAAACAGACAACAGTGTACTGAAATAAAATAAAAATCTGGAAATACAGAGAGAAATGTTTACTCTGATTTTCTGCAGGTAAATTGTGCAGTAGGTCAGGATTCAGTACTACAATCTCTGCTCTATCTTTATATCAATGATATGCCCACTGCTGTAAATAAAGTGATCATGCATGCCAATGACAACTTCACTAGTACGTAGTGACTCCGTGAAGGAGTTGGAAAAAAGAGCCAGTAAAAACTTACAAATGGCAGAAAGGTATTTTATAGATACTGACTTATTGGTCAACAGGAAGAAGACTATGTTTACAAATTTTGAAACAAACAAAACCAACAGATCAGAGGAATTTACAGAGTGTATTGGGGTGTACACTTAGAATCAGTGGACTGTAACAGTTTTCTGGGTGTAGATGTGGACAAATGTCTCATGTGGAAACCACACTGACAGGATCTGTTCCAAAATAAGTACAAATATATTTGTAATGAAAAAAAAATTGCTGTACAGTGGACACAGAAACCTTGCTTAATATGTACTATGGACTTTCCTTCCCACACGTATTTTACTGTACCCCAACACGAGGTGATGCAGCAGATGTCCATGAATAAAAAAATCCTAAAGCTTCAAAAGAAAGCCATTACATGCACAGCTAAACTAATGCCTCGAGAATCCTGCAAAAACAAATTTGAGGAATTTAAAATATTAACTGTACCAAGTCTGTACATATATGAGAGAATACTTCTAATGGTAAAGTGTACAGCACCTCTAAACAGAGAGACTACCACCTAGTATCAAGAGCATCAAGCAACTAAGCATGTTCAAAAGAAAACTCAAGGGACACCTCATCTCTGGATGCTGGTATAAGGTGAAACAGTACTTGCTGACAAATCAATAGGACAAATGTTATTTGGAATTAATCTCATGTAGTTCGTGAACGAACTAGTTCGAGAGAGCATTCCCACAGGCGAAGTACACGAAACAGTTCACGGATAACCTAGCTCCTTAGTTCGTTTGCTCTTTTCCGAAGACCGACGGACAACAGCAAGACAGAGAGAAAGCCCGCAGTTGGCTTTAAAAAAAAATCACGTGCTTAGAAATCAAGAATAAAGTTGGTAGAGTGCAGTTACCTCAGAGGGAGAATCGAGATATTTTAGTGGCTGATCCTACTGCTAGTGACCCTTTGGCGTCTTATTCTAGTAGCAGCAGTAATGAAAATAAAAAAAGACTATATGGGACGAGTATGACCAAGAAATAAGAAAAATCACTAGACCAGATAACCAATTCGCTGCCGGTATTCGCGAACTCTATAAATACCTCAACGAAGAGTATTTAGATCGAAAAAAAGATTCGCTCGAGTGGTGCCACGAGCGTCTTCAGTTACATCCTCATGTACATGCATGTGTGTTAAAGAGATTTTGCATAATAGCGACATTAGTGCCCTGTGAACGCGTTTTTTCTGTTACGGAAAAAATCCTTAATGAACGAATAACATTATCAATGAACAAAGTTTCCAAATTAATGTTTTTACATAATAATATGTACATTTTTGTAATATTTCACTTGAAAATTAGAAGACTGATTATTTAAAGAATGATAATGCAAAGCACAAAATGTATGCTTTAGAATACAATCTCACTCAGTCGGTCATAGTTATTTTTTCTATGTCTAATTGTTCGGTAGCAAATTACAAGTGTTAGTGTTTCTTCTGTTAATGATGAAAGTATTATTGCTTGTGCCATATAGTACTTAACCTGTAGCTAAAGCAGAAATATTTTTGTTGGTTATTTCCAAAACTTTAAAAAAGTCTATTATTTATGAAAGTGTATTTTTATTTTAAAAAAAAGCACAGAATTTGAAATAGACACAGGAGTACGACATAGAACTAGACTGTTTAGCATTTGCTGATGACGTGGCACTGATTGCACAAGACATTACCGATGCACAGAAACGGCTAGAATTATTACAAGAAAAGGCAGCTAAAATAGGATTACAAATTTCATTTGAAAAAACAAAATTTCAGACTGACATCAAAGATGCGCCCTCTGATCTCAAAATTGGTAATAACTACATCTCTCGAGTAAACGAATTTAAATATTTAGGTGAATGGATTGCAGAAAATTGTAATGAAAAGAAATCTGTCAGATCAAGAGTCCAGAAAATGGAGACGGCGTTTCAGTTAACAAAAAACACCTACAACAAAAAGTCTCATGGAACTGCAAAATACGACACTATACAACAGTAATTAGACCTGAAGCTCTCTACGCATTTGAGACACTAAACTTTCAACACAGAATACTAAAAGAGGAATTAGAAGTGAAAGAACGTGCGATAATGAGGAAAATCCTAGGACCAAGAACTAAAGATGGGGTACATTATCCAAAACCCAATGCAGAAATATATAAAAATATCTCCAAAATAACAAACACAAAGCACATGAGAAGAATCCAATTCATGGGGCACTTAGAAAGAATGGACTCAAACAGGTTAATGCACAAAATCCACACATTTTTAAAGAACAAAACTACAAGACCGAACTGGTACAAACAGACGGAAAAAGACCTCAGATATTTAGGGTCTCCAAATCTACATGATAGAAATGAAATCAGAAAAATCACAAACACACAGGGTTTTGAGGAAGAAGAGAGAAAAACCTAACTGACATACATGGTCTACACAACGAAAGCTAGCCCATTCGTTGTTTATGAAGGAATACTGGGCTAAAAGAAAGGCCAACAAATGTTGATTACGCGTGGTCCTACGTGATCCATCCGCGAAGAAGAAGAAGAAGAAGAAGAAGAAGAAGATTAAAAAAAAGCATTTAGCATATTCTGTAAGTAATATTCCTACACTGAACTAATAAATAAACAAATATTTTTTAAAATTAAAATACTACAAGTGCACTGTACATAAAGTAAAGTGGTTTACTACCCCATTTTACCCATTTGTATAAATAACTAGTTTATTTGCCCTTCCTAAGTCTAATTACTCGACATAAAACTGTGATAATACAGGCATTGGTACCACTGGTCATTATTTAAAAGACCAGCATAACAAATAAAAGAGCGTGTGCAGCAGCAGTACCAAAGCGAGTGAACTGTCTTTCCGGAAATCGAGATGGGAGCTAACGAACTAAAAGAGCGACCTAGTTCGCAACAGAACCGTGAGCTAAACTGAACATTCCCAGTCGCGAACTGTTATGCGCAAGACTAGTTGGAATGTCTAATTTTCCTGAAAGAAGGAAAAAGAAAACTAAGTGTAGTGCTGAAAATACAGAAGAAAACATGCAGACTAAGACTCAGAATTGCAATAATGTATAAATGTCCTAATTTTTCTATGCAGTGTGTTTAACATAGATGAAGTAAATGAGTCTTCAGTTCTTTTACACATATTATTATTCGGGACCTGAGGACTGACCTTGTGGCCGTAAGACCCATCGAAGGGCAACCTAAGTGTCGGAACCAGGTCCGAGCGCTGGCCACGCTACGCGGATAGGGGAACGCCTCCCGTAATAGGAGGTAGCTGCCGAATGTATGTCAATAGGTAGCTCCGGACCGAGGCCCCGTGGGCTTCTCTGGGGGCCCTCTGTAGTGGAGGGTTGCTGCTGAATATACTGAACAGGCAGTGCCACGCAGGATCTACAGGCCGACCTCGTAGTAAGTCCCCTTTTCTGCCGTCGGGGGGCAAACAAGAGTTGGAACCAGGTCCGGTCTCATATGGTGGGAGACCGTCACGAATATGTTGAATAAGTGACTGTTATGGGGTCCTCTGTAGTGGAGGGTTGCTACCGAATATGCCGAACAGGTGATGCCAGACCAGTCCACGGTTGAAGGGTTGTTGGCCAGGGCCATCGTTAGAGGAGTCGGGCCACGTTCTTTAACGTGGGAATCACTAGTAACAGAGAGCCATTTGGCCACGATGTTACCCTGTCAACTGCATGGCAACGACCGTTAGAACTGTCACGTTTCTACCCGATCCCTAGCTCACACGAGTTAGGTCGTAAAGGGCGAGACTGGCAGATCGTCAATGCAGTAGAGGATCGCGTCGGCGACCTCGGCGGAAACCCGTCACGCGCTGCAAGAGGAGTCTCGCTAACACGAGTAGCGTGGTGGTAAAAGACCATGCGAACAAGCGGTAAACGCTGGGATAGCCGTCTGAGGTGTCGGTTCACGTGGTGGCGTGAACTAGTATCCGAACTCTGTTTGGTAACGGCGATGTCCCTTGGCAGACCACACGGCGTTTACTCACAAAACTGCCGGAAGCTACCCAATCCCGCGCCTCAATAGGTAGAACCCACGGGCAACGGGCACTTTCTGGTATGCAGGAGATGTGTGGTAGAGGATTGCGCAAGCGACCTCTGACAGTAACTCGTCAATGTGACAAGAGAAATCTTGTTAAAACGAGTACCCCTTTAAAGGGAGCCATGGGGTAGCTGCTGGGGTAGTCGTCAGAGGTGTCGGTTCACGCGTGAACTAGTATCCAAGTTCTCCTGCGGGAGATACGATGAGCCCCTTGGCAGACCGCACAGCAGTTACCCATAAAGCTGCCTGTTTTCTACCTCATCCCTGGTTATCGCCTTTTTCCAGGGCAACGGGCGACTCAGGCAGTATAAGATGTGCGGTAGAGGACCCGAATTTAAATGTCCTCGGCGGTTACTCGTCTAACGTGGCGGGACTAAATGCCAACACGAGTAGTAATTATTATTATTATTATTATTATTATTATTATTATTATTATTATTAGCAGTATGTCAGAAAACAACAACAATTAGGTTGTAGACTTTCCCTATGTGTGCTAGACTGCTGTGTAAATGAACACAGGCTATCATATATCACTAAACAAAAATATTATCAGTAAACGTTACTACAGAATTATTTCATGGAACAAATGACAAATTTGCAAGAAATTTGTTTCTTTCTGTATAAATTTGCAACATAACACACCTAAAATCATTGTAAAACTGATCAGAAAAAATATAAAAAATGGGAGACCTAATCATTTCTGAGAGTGAAGTGATTATGATCATCATAGTTTTAGCAGTGGTGATGGCTTGCCTTTGTCTTCGCTTGCCACTAATACATGGAGTAAAATTTATTGTGGTAGTACAAAGTGTCCCAACTTCAATGTTTATGTTGGTGTAATGGGCAAATTGGAAGATGAAGGTAGCAACATGGCACAGCATAATTTGCTTTCTGTTTTTCGGTTATGATTTGATTGAACATTTAACACTTCAAACTAACTTGCATGCCACCTAAAAAGCCACACGTGTAACCAAAAACAAAGTGTTTTTCTAGCAAATAATATTGTCGTGGGAATAAAATGCCCCCTTAGTTACTGTGACACTTGATCTTGCTGTAAAGAGTTGAGGGACAACTGTACAAGTTCACTCATGCCCCTAAAAAGTTTTGGAGGGCTACTAACACACATCCATTTCAACAACGACAACATGACGCCACGAAGAGAGTCTACAAATTATGGTATACTTTTATAAAGTAAGAGCTACGTTTGACCACATCAAGCAGTTGACGAATGCAAGGCGACATTCAAAGGTAGTATTATTTATAAATAATACGTGCCCAAAAAACCCACCAGGAGCGCATTTACAGTAAGGCTTCAGGCCGATGAATAGTTTGTGATTTTTAAGTGTACACTGCAAAAATAGATAGAGCTGAGGATAATTTAGGGCAAAGAGCTGTACCTGACTTGTGCTAGGGTCTGGAAACGGAAGGTTACCACACGATTTCTGACAACTGCCTTACAAGTTTGCCACTAGCAGAAAGCTGAAACAACATGGGATACACAGTTGTGGTACCTTCATGTGTGACCACAAAGGTTTGGCACAAATGAAGCACGAAGAACTCAGTAGAACGGAATCTAATTGGCCAGTAAGGAATGATGGAATATCCTGTATAACAACGGAAGGACAATTTTTTAACTACGATCAATTCTCCAGATGACGTTTCTGTCGTGAACAGAAACGAGACTGACGGCAGCATGAAGCAAATTTCTTATCCTGACACAGCTAACACATATCGTGCAAATACAGAATGCACTGAAAGCTGACACCGTTCTATACAATTGACAGAAAATCGTGAAGGCCGCGATTAATATTTGTTTCTGTATTTTGTCCATTTATCAGTTGCGATGTATACCGGTATGAGATTACGACTAGGAATTTAGAGTTAACGTTTTAACTGGTTAAATAAGTACTAGAAATGTGACAGGTTTACCACGTAATACACCACACCCCGACAGATTCAAACGACAGGTGCCGACAGAAAGGAAAAAGTCAGAAGCGACACACACACACACACACACACACACACACACACACACACACACACACACTGCAGCAGGGGCCACTAAAATGTCGTGCAAACTGTGGTACGAAAAACCACTTAAAACACGATGTATACTTATGCTTGTCACCTGACAAGACCGCTTTCATTCTTTTCCATAATTAGTTATTTTGAGTCTATCCAGGCTGTGACGTACGTTTTCTACTCACCGTGTATATCTCTAAGATTTGCCACAGTGGTTTCACACGTAGCCAACCTCCAATATTCATTCGAATGTGTAAGAATGTAATAAATTCAAATGTTTATTTCCTTACTCTGTATCTGATTAAATTTAATAAAATTCCACCTGAAATTCAGCAGTTTGATGTTACGTTCCATAAAATGATTACCAGATACGGCAAGGTAAGAGCACCACTTGTCATTAACAGCCCCGCCTTCGCACTCGTGCGGCTGCAGACCGGTGCATCACAATTTGCCAGAGACTGTGACCACATACTGGACACTGAGGTTGTCGTCAGGCACCATCTCCTCCGTGAAGTGTACACGGGCGAGCTGCCGCAAGGGAAGGGGAGTGGGAGTGGGCAAAACTACTGCCAGCTGCAGACAATTGTGAGCTCCCTCTCCACAAGGAGGCTCGTCAAGACTAATCGGTCCTGGGTTCGACACCGGAGGACGTGGCAGACCGTGCAGTGCCGGCCTCACGGCACGTGTACTCTCGCCTGACGGACACCGCCGTCGAGCCGATCTCCCGGGGCCTCCCCGGACGTCTGGAGAACGGAAGACTGACGAGACGGGGCGGCTAGCTGCCCACAGCCGACGGCACTAGTTTTGCAGTCAGTCGAAGAAAAAGAATCGAGTTTGCATAAAATTCACACTTTCGAAGTAACGGTTTGAGACGACCCTCAAGTTTCCTTCCATCCGTGATGCAGTAATGTAAATCTCACACGGTCCACAATCGGCACCGTCAATACACGTGTATTTTGTCGACAGACACACTCCGTAAATGATTTCTTCTTTGAAGGTATTTTGAAATTTTCATATCCTCGTGCAATATTTTTGAAGTCAGTCTCGTGATTTACAATCTATAGTGCTGATGACTTAATGCAGATATGGGATAGACATGTAGAGAGAGAGACTATCAGTTCCACCGACAAAATCCGAACGTGAAGCATTGTGCTTCCTTCTAGAGACACTAATATTCCTAAACTGACTAACGTCGCCACTAGGTATATCTCGCACATGCACTGTTTTTATGTTTGTACAGGGTGGCGCAGGGGAACGGGAAATTTTGAACGTTACAGTTGGCAGCACTGTAGCACCGGCAGATGTTCGAAACTTTGCACAACTGATGTGAACGCATTGCCATTTAGTAATCGTGGAGAACTGGACTGGTGCGGAACGTGCAGTAGCCGTGAGGGCATTTTACAAAAATGGTGATAGTGCGACTGCCGCACAGAGAACATTCTGACAGCATTGCCAGCTCGGACGTCACAGACGCGTCCCATCTGCGCATGCGATTACAACGTGGGTGTGTAATTTTGAAGAAACAGGATCTGCCTTGAAAAGAAACCTCCAGGTGGCATTCCGACGGTACGTACCCCAGAGAACATTGCAGCTGCTAGGGCTGCAATCGAGAGAAGTCCTCGCCACTCCGTTCGACAGCACGCATCTTCGCTAGGGATTAAGCGATGAAGCTTACGGAGAATACTGCACGAATTAGACTTCCATCCCTATAAGTTTCAGATTGCGCAACACTTACACGAACACATGTGGAGTTTAGTAGCCAGATATTGGCTAAAATCAACGAGGACGCGAATTTCCTTGGTAACTTATGGATATCAGACGAAGCCCATTTCCACCTGAACGGATTCGTGAACAAACAGAATTTTCGTTATCGGGCACAGGACAATCTTTGTGAGTTTCAACAGCGACCACTACATAGCGCCAAGGTCACAATACGGTGTGCTGAATCATGTCACGGTGTTATCGGCCCTTATTTTTTTGAACGTGAGGATGGTAGTGCAGTGACAGTAACATCCGCTCGATATGTTGAAATGCTTCTAACATTCATTACACCGAGACTGTACGAGCTTAATGTTAACGTCGAAAACGTGTGGTTTCAGCAGGACAGAGCCACGTCACCCACTGCTCGACAATCGATGGCAGCAGTTCGTCAATTGTTTGGAAGACGCATTATTTCATGTAACGGTGACATTGCACGGCCTGCGAGATCCCTTCTTCCTGTGGGGATATCTTAAAGGCGAGGTGTACCGTACACGTCCTGCAACAATCCATGAACTGAAGGAGAACATTGAAAATGAAATCACTGCCACTCCCCGAGATTTCCTACACCGCGCATTGCAGAGTTTTCGTAACAGGCTGTTAGAGTGTGAACACCGAATGGGAGCACATCTTTCCGATGTCACCTTTAAAAAGTAAAGAGACATTTTTGGACATTTTGATTGTTAAGACATACTGAATAATGGCATACTGAATACGTTCACTTTCGTTAATAAACTACTAGTTTTATGAATTTATTCATGGAAATGACGTTATTTCCCCCCCCCCTCCCCCCTGGGGGGGGGGGGGGGGGGGTGCACCAAAGTGTTATCCACCTTTGCGATTGTGGCCAGTACAATGAACAGCTTTCCCTGGTCTGCAACCAGACAGTGGAACCCGGTACAGTGATGGTGACTTGTCCCGTGTAACACAGTTCTGTCATACGATGCTGCAGATAAAACCCTGGTGCTAGGCCAGCAACATAGATCAGAAAACGCGTGGTTGGCATATCAGAGAGTGAACGTCAGACACAAAGCTGAGGAGAGTGTTTTTAGTAGTAGGGGCGAGTTATTTTGCGACTGACCTCAGACGTGATGCGCTATTTTTGACGAGTTTCTCCAGTTGGGGGCGGCAGGGGGGGGGGGGGGGGGGGGAGCAGTTGCTGTTGGGCCGCAGTGTTCTTTAATTTGGTAACTGCACTGTCAGGTGGGAATGAGATGACTATTTACGACTAAAGGCACCGAACAGCCAGGCCGTCAGTGCTCTCGTGTTAATGATGTACCGACGAGCACAGAGAACAATCTTATTTCAAAAAACGGCAATAAAATGGAAAACCGAGTTGCATTCCCCTTCGAGAACTGTAAGGCAACCACAATAATGTGAGCTGCAGGAAAGCCCGTAATAAAATCCCGACGAGATGCTGCACGACAACTAGATGAAATAGTGGATGAAGTACCAGTAAAGACATCATTAACAAGGAGTCAGGTGTGTGTCGCTAGGTGACTACTTATAAATAATCAGTGACCGAGCCACTCTGTGACACGTTAAAATCTGACATTCTATATTTGGGAAAAATTTCCGGAAATCAGACAAAATCTTGAAACACGAACACTACTCGCCTCATTATCAGTTACAATAGAGGGCAAGTCCTACGGGAGAGCCAGATCGACACTCGTATCGACATATAACACACACTCAAAATACCTCATGCTGATGTCTGTGTCCCACATCTGTGAGAAGCTGGGGGCAGTCTTGCATCTTAAAAAGAAGCCACGTGTCAATGTAGAATGTTCCACTACGAGCTGTATAACGGTTACTCCTTCAGACCCTCCCAGGTGGAAGGAAGTAACCCAAGGACACACTGAACGTTTTACAGAACGTAGTTCATTACTCCTCACTTTCAACAACTGAAAGTCCTGCCGACACGTGGCCTTCCCGGTCAGAAATGGGGGGACAGCGTACATGGGGAGGGGGGGAGGGGGGGATCTACAGTGAGCGAGAGTCTGAAGGGAGCGAGCCTCCCCGGCAGCCGCAGTGGTGAGTTCGTTTCCTCGAATCCCTACGTCCGGGAAACGGGCAGGAAATGGTCCCCTCGTCTCGCCTTTAAGGTGAAGGGGAGCATCCAGCACTTCTCGCAGGGTATAACACACTACCAAAATTTCGAAGACTAGCCATTCCGTACCGGCGGTGGCCACATCGGGGACTAGGCATCGAGTCGTGGCAGAGCACGCAATGCCTCCGAATTGGGTCACGGTCAATTCCACGTGGGACCTGTCAGTTCGAGTTGGGACGTAAACTGCGGCACCTCAGAGTTTTGACCGAGTGCCGTCCACAGAGGGCCCGCTTGTCAGCAGAGGACAGCACGGAACACCACAGTTGCAAATGTGGCGAGCATTTTAAGCGGCACTGTGGAATTACACGCTACTGCCCGTCTCGAGATCGACAGTCATGTGTCGAATGCAAATTTCTGAGGTTACACACCGAGCTTTCGATCACTACTTTGTCTGTAATTGCGAGTTTACTAGGGGGCACAGTAACTGGAATTTTTATTTTGCATTTTATTGAACCCTACATTTACAGTATTTTAGTCCCCTTCAAAGTATCATCCGTGTGCAACGGTACACTTAGCCCGATGCTTTCGCCACTGCCGGAAACAGTTCTGGAACTCTCGTGGCAGGATACTGTTCGAAGCCGTCAGTGCGTTTTCTTTGACGTCATCTACATCACCAATTCAGTTTCCTTTTGGACTTCGCTTCGTCCGTGAAAATAAAAAAAAAGTCAGACAGAGTGAGATTGGGTGAGAGGGTGGACGAGGGACAAGCACCGTGTCACGTTTTGCCACAGACTGTCGGCCTGTCGGAGCTGTGACGGCTGGAGCATTGTCTCGCTGGAGCAACCAGTTCCCATTTTTCCCCAGTTCTGGCCATATTCACTGCACACACCTTCGAATCTTCCTAACACATCCTCATAAAAATATCGGCTCACAAACTGTCTGGAACAACACACTCCCTGTAAACAATTCCATTCATATCAAAAACATAGATAAACACTGTTTTCATGTCGGGCCGTGGCAATGTTCGAGTTTTCCACTGGCTCCGCACTCGCTTTTACTCCTCGACTCCAGATTGTACCCGTAGTACTGACTCTCATCCGGCAGTTGGACAGTTTTGCATTTCACTCTTCGAACCGTGGCAAACATTAACGTGGTTTTCTGTTCAGTCACCTGCGAGTGAGCGAGGAACAAATTTTGCAGACTCAGTCTCGTGTGCAAATCTTCAGTTAAGATTTACTGGACTGTGCTCCGTGACACTTTTCTTTCCTGAGAAATTTGGTCAATGGTCCTCTGAGAATTGCTAGTTTGATTGATTGTGGCAATCGTTTTCATCATTTCTTGATGTCTAAGTACAACCACAGTGTGGCACTTTTCAGTCGATGTTTTGCGAGATCTGAAATAAGAGAACCACTCTTAGCCCTGCGATTTCTCCAAAGCATCGTCACTAAAGGCTTGCCGAAGCATCCCAATAGTCTCTGCTGCAGTTTTCCCCGACAGGAAACAAAATTTCATGCAGACTCTCTGCTCGTTGTCAACCGTGTCATTAAATGCCAAGGGAAGCGAACAGAAACACTAACAACAGAGCACAACAAACAAACCACTGAACTCCAACTGATGCCAGCTTCCTGAGCCACGTGGAATACCCCTAACCAACACCACCTAGTACCACAACACGTAACAACAAAGCGTGCACATCCAACTGCAGCATTCCAGGTATTTTTTGATCCCATCTCAAAGTTTCAGTTTTCACTGTGGTTTATCAGTGTGTAAATTCACAGGTGAACCAGTAACACCGCTATACACTCAGTCATTAAACAGAATTTCAACACCAACAGACTTGTTAACAGTTTTGACAATCAATTTTTGTACGTGAAGTTAATAGATGGTTTTAGTGAATACATTTACATGTTGAAATGAAAATTTGTTTTACTCAGATATCTTCAATCACATTAAATAATATGCAAATCCCCGCTTAAGGATCTACGCCCGAGGCCACAGTTCAATTTGAAATTCCGCACATTAAAATTACAGGATATGCCTCAAATACGTGGCCTGCCAAAAATTAATTTTCTGGGTTAGCAAAGGTAACCCTGAACAGGGGATTTTGTAGGGTGCTTCCCAAGTCAGATGTAATGTGGAACACCACCCTCTGACATTACTTTCAGTTCTACAAATGTTGTCAAGTAATTCTGTTTAACCTCAAAATCTCCTTCCCCATACTGGACCAAGTTGTCAAGTCTTACACGCTGCTCACAGTACTGGGTTTTTAGCGCGTAATTGGCACGGTTATAAAGACTTTCAGATTTTCCACTGCGGCAACACATTTCCGTGGAAAATAATACGGCAAAGGAGCAAGACATCGAGAAGCAGATTCAAAATGCACAGGGAACGGAGACGCGGCCAAAGTCCTCGAGGTCTCTGCCAGGGGAACAGACGCGAACAACCGGCGCGAACGCGGCTACACTCCACCGCACTGTACAGCGGAATTCTGCCGCAGTCGGGGGCCGATGTCAACATGCAGAACAAGTGGCAGCAGGGCGGCCTCCACATAGCGGCAGGATACAACAGACAGGGTGCCGCAAAGCTCCTGCCGGTCCCCAGAGTGAACAGAGATGTGAGGGACAGCGAGAGGCAGGCAGTTCTGCAGACCACTGCGGCGCGTGGTGAAGCGGCCGCGGTGGGAGTGACACTGCGGGTGGGTGTGGTCGAGTCCGCGGCCGCCGGTGACTGCTGCTGCTGCTGCTGAAGACCTCTCCAGCTCGCCATAGCCTACAACAGGAAGGTAGTAATTGACACTCTGAGGGGGATTCATGCCATGTAACGCAGGCCTGTGATACGATGCTGTAAGTAAAACAAATAAAAGACTGGTATGCCACACATCAAGTGCCACCAAATTACTGAAATATGTATCCACTCCTCTTCCCCCCCTTCCACACCCACCCTTTCTCCTCCTCATACTGTCTTCCTTCCACACGTGATACTTCCTGAACTACTGCCTTTGACTTTGTTCAAAAATCTCTCGGGCTTTCCGAACAGAAGTTCGTGTTCACACCTCTCGAATATCAGTCATTAACAGTTGAACCTTTAGGTGTTTTTCGGTGGTGTGCACAGACTGATCTGTTGCATAGCACGAGGTCTAATCTGACTGCAGTTAACGAAGCCAACGAACGTGAATACGGGATATAGTGTGTGGTAACAGGAGTGATCTGTAGCACGTTTCATCACAATAACTGAAACTGCAAAGTAAATTCAGGAAAGCTGTATCGTAACAGACACGTCTGCGACACGTATTCCAATACGTACTAGGTGTACAACTTTGCTTTTGCCGTTTACCGATAGGTGGCGACAATGGGAAGTAGTGGTCGAAAGAAACAGATCGCAGATGTCAGGCAGTTAGCTCGGCCCTCGGTCAACATAACCTCGTTCAAACATTAGTCGATTTGTGTCTGCACCATAAAGTTGTTCTGGATTGAAAATGTCAGTTTACGAGCCTAATTCTAGTCATTTGCGGGAGGTGTTACTGTTTAGTTTCAATATGAAGAGAACAGCAGGTTAGTCTTATTGAACGCTCTCTATTATGTACGGTATAAGTGAAAGAACGTTTCGTGAGTGATTTTAACTTCGCAGACCGGCATAGCGGTGGAAGAGAGAATGTTTTCGAAGATGCAGAATTGGAGACACTGCCGAGTGAACACTCGCGTCAAACTCGGGAAGAATTGGCACGATTAGTGGGAGTGACACAGCGAGCCTATTCAAAACGTCTCGAGGCTATGGGCACGATTCAGAAAGTAGGAACTTGGAGTCCCGTGTGAGCTGAAACCGAGAGAGACTGAATGGCGTTTGTGAACAGTTGCTTCAGAGGCAAAAAACGAAAGGGATTTCTGCATCGCATTGGGACTGGGGACAAACCGAATATTCACAGCTCAAAGATCGTGCTCTGCATTTGGTGGGACCAGCTCTGTGTCGTGTACAATGAGGTGTTGAAACCAAGTTAAACAATCACAGGTGCTCGTTATCAAACACAATATGTTTGAGCAGAGTGTTCGAAGACAAACGGCCACAATACAGTGGGAGGTATGATAAAGGGATTTTGCAGTATGACAACACTCGACCCCACATTGCAAAAGGGTCAAAACGTACTTTGAAACGTTAAAATGGGAAGTCGTACCCCACCCGCCGTATTGTCCTGACATTGCTCCCTCTGACTATCACCTGTTTAGATCAATGGCGCACGGCCTGGCTGACCAACACTTCAGATCTCACAAAGAAGTCACAAATTGGATCAATTCGTGGATCACTTCAAAAGATGAACCATTTTTTCGACGTGGGATTCGTACACTGCCCGGAAGATGGGAGAACGTAGTGGCCAGCGATGGAAAATACTTTGAATGATACGTGTGTAACCAATTTGTTTCATTAAAGCCTCAAATGCCGGGGGAAAAAAATGGCAGAAGCAAAGTTTTACACCTTGTATTACTCACGTATGTTGCACATAAATTATGAAAAATGCATCAGGGTACCAATTGAGTTTGTTGCTGTATACAGCGACCTGGAATTTGGCCTCGAGGAAATCTACGGATCACAATGGACAAATTAATGAAATAAAGAACGAAACGAAAAGGGATCCATTCTTACCGTGTCGACCGGCAACGAAGCGTCCAGCGATTCTTCCATTGCGGCAACAAATAGGCTGACGATTAATGTTCACAGGCGTCAACTTCTCCGATTTGGTTTGTGCTGCAGGGAACTGTTCGTAAACAGATATTTGAATCATTAACATCTTAACAGCAAATTGAACATTTTAACACAGATTGATTTCACATTAATTATCATTCACACACAGATTCACACTAATTTACATAGTTGTCTTAACTATGAATTGCCAGTAAACATGTAATCATCACATTTTTTGTTTTCTGTTTTTATTGAGCACAAACAACTGGACATGCTTCTAAGATATAAAATATTGTCAAGCCAAGTACACGCACAGCATTTTCTACGCATCTGCATCCACTGTCACACACTAACAGCAGTTCAACACTGAATACATTTTAGTAATATGTATTTAAATCCAAATACAGTCCAATTGCATACATATGATGACAATGAGGCAGCTACCCAAGGGATAAGCAAAAGTCAGTAATTGACAGTGCCACACTACATTCAATCATTCTCTGCTCGGCAGTCTGGAGCAAAGCAGGCATCACCAAAATCTGAAGTGACAAGAAATGTTCAATAATCGCTAGAAAGATCACTGGATCTGTTAATTTTGACAGTGTGAGGCTGATGTGCTTTTCCATCAACACTTGGTATGAAAATTGCCATTAGTTCAAGGTTTTTATATATTGAGATGCAGTGGCAAGTTAAACTACTGCAGGCCTAGGGCAGCAAAAATAAACAAGGTCCCCAGTCGGAGTTACAAATTTATGTGCTTGTAGTGTCCACTCTGTACAAAATGAGTCGGATGCTTCAGAAAAGAGTGAAGTATTGATAATGTATGTAGTCAATGCTCTAATGAAGGTCAGTTTTCACTGCCCATCACGTCACCTCACGTCATGTCGCGTCTAAACATTCCACAATGCATTTCAAATGGCGGCGTCCACATTGGCCATCAAATCACTGTCGAGGTTTCTCAGGAAGAAAGTTTTGATGGCCGACATCACGCATTTATCACACGATCCAGAAACGCATTTCCTTCCGATATACAGTGACATATGTATCTCCTAACTTTGTTTTGTCACACATTTTGTGTTATTTCTATTAGTTATTTTTGTTATTTGGTATAATTTGTTCCATTTTGTTGTTTATTTTGTTAAAATGTTTAATTCTATAATGAATGACAAAAGATTAATTGAAGCAGTGAGGTAGCTTACGAATTGTAGAACACGAGTGTACTTCATTACTTGCTCTATACTACATTTCTAAAGTGGACTTCTATACATACCGCTATATTATTTAATATTTTACAATGAAATGGATGGCAGTATGCATGCAACTTTAAGCGGAAGAGATACTATGGTTAAAACCAGAGTACCGGTATTAAGTGGAATATATCTGGAAGTGGTCAGGCATTTATAATGTTCGATAAAGAAATGGACTGAAACCTTCAGGCATTGCATCTGCAAACCACTGTGAGGTGCATGGCAGAGTGTACGTCCCACTGTACCAGTATTAGGGTTTCTTCCCATTTCGTTCACGTACACAGTGCGAGACGATCGAATGCCTCTGTACCTACAGTAATTATTTTAATCTTATCCTCACGATCCCTATTTGAGCGATACGTAGGGGGGTTGTCGTATATTCCAAGAGTCAGCATTTAAAGCGAGTCCTCAAAACTTTGTTCGTAGACTTTCTCGGGATATTTCACATCGGTCTTCCAGAGTCTCGAAGTTCGGTTCCTTCAGTCTCTGCGACACACTACCACGAATCAGACAAACCTGAAACCATTCGTGCTGGCCTGTACACGTTCAACATATCCTGCTAGTCCTATTTGGTATGGGTCCCACACTCCTGAGCAATATTCTAGAACCAGTCAGACGAGTGGTTTGTAAGCAGTCTCGCCTGTAGACCGACTGCACTTCCCCAGTACTCTACCAATGAACTGAAGCCCACCACCTGCTTTGCCTACAACTGATCCTATGTGATCTTTCCATTTCATATCCCTACAAAGTGTTAAACCTAGGTATTTGTACGAGTAGGCCGATTCCAGCAGTGATACTCTGATATTATAGTCATTGGGTACTACATTTTTTTCGTTATGTGAACTGCAAAATTTTACATTTCTGAGCATTTAAAGCAAGTTTACAATTGTTGCACCACTTTGAAATCTTCTCAGGATCTGACTGAATAAATATATGAATATGCAGCTTCTCTTAGATAGTACTTAATTGCAGATAACTGCATCAGCTGCAGAAAGTCTGATTTTACTATTAACATTGTCTGTACGGTTATTAATACACAACATGAACAGCAGTGGTCCCAACACATTTCCCTGGGGCACACCTAAAGTTACATCTACATCAGATGACAACTCTCCACCCAAGATAACACACTGTGTCCTCCACACGAAAAGGTCCCCAATTCGGTCACAAATTTCACTTGACACCCCTGAGCTGTGGTACCGAGTCAAATGCTTATCACAAGTGGAGAAATACTGCAACTACCCGATTACCTCGATGAAAAGTTTTCAGTACGTCTGCGAGAGAAGTGCGAGTTGGGTTACTCGTGACTGACATTTTCAAGATCCGTGCTGCCTGGCATTGAGGTGGTCACACTGTTCACAATACCTCATAATGTTTGAACTCGGGATACATTCTAAGATTCTACAACAAACCTACGTCAAGGATATTGGACGGTTGTTTTGTGGATCACTTCTACCCTTCTTGTACACGGCTGTGGCCTGCACTTTTTTCCTAGAACTGGGCAGAGTTCTTTTGTTCGAGAGATCTACAATAGATTATAGTAAGAAGAGGGCTAACTCAGCAGCAAATTCAGTATAGAATCAGAAGGATTCCATAGGGCACTAGAGCTGTCCAATTTTAAGGATTTCAGATTTTTTTCTCAACACCATTAATACTCGCTTCCATTCACCTTTTCTGTGTTATAAGTATTAAATTAGGGTAATTCGCCTGGATTTCCCTTTGTAAAAGAACATTTGAAAATGAAGTTAAGCATTTCAGCTTTTGGTTTGCTAACCTCAATTACAGTCCCTGGCTCTTTTGCTAGGGGCTGGACACAACTTTGGTGTCAGCCTTTACATATGACCAGAATTTCTTTGGGTTTTGTGAAATATCACGCTACAACATTCTGCTGTCAGTCACTGAAGGCATCACACACTGCTCTTAACAGCTGACATTTCATTCGGCATCTCTCTATCTGTAGCCCGACGCTTTGTTTTATGCCTATTACATAGTAAACTCCGTTTCTTTAGAAGTTTCTCCACAGTAGCTGTATACTGTGGAGGTTCTCTCTCATTATTAGCTGTTCTACTGGGTACGTATCCATCCAGCACATGGTCAGCTGTTCTTTTAAACTTTACCCGTAGTTCCTGTACACACTCCTGCACTGTGCTGGAAGTTTGAAGTTCTTCAGTGAGATATGACACGACTGATTTTTTATCTAGTTTCTGCTTGTTTTAGTTGTCCTTTTTACTTTGGTACTCACTGTCGCCACAACTGCATCACGCTCACTGATACTAGTTTCGATGCTGACATCCTCAAAGAAGTCAGATCTGCTTGTTGCCAATAGATCCAACACATTTCCATCACGAGCGGTGCCCCTAACTATTTGTTCTAGTAGTTTTCAGTTAAGGCATTTAGTAAATTTTCACAGCTCGTCTTATCGTGCCCACCAGAAACAGAACTAATTTTCCCAATTAACTGTCTGACGATTAAAGTCTCCACCGACGATTACAGTACGATCGGGGAACTCGTACGTGCAAGTGAACCGAAGCTTTCTCTGAAGGTTTCTGTTACATCAGGAGACGAGTCTGGTGGGTGACAGAAGGATAAAAGTATTTTACACCCGCCATCGATACTGCGCCTCGCTCCAACAATATGAAGTTTCAATTTCTATCTCAGTCGATACGACTCTTTTCTACTGCAACAAATACACCACCTCCATTCCCCAACTGCCTATCCTGTCAATATACACTCAAATTTTTCCCGAAAATCTAACCGCCATCAATTTCAGTTTTCAACCAGCTTTCTGTACCTAGTGTTATGCAACCTTCACCGCATTTCACGAGCACTTCAAACTCTGGCACTGTTGCAAACGCTTCGAGAGTTAACCGTTAAGATTTTAATACTCTCACCTGCGGGAGACATTTATTTCTATCTTACACTGATACTTCCCTGTATCGTACAAGTATCACTGTCTGGACTGGACGGAGAGCCGTCTAATCTAAAAATCGCACCCCACACACAGTCTGCTACCTGACTACTGCCGTCTGCCGTATAGGGCACACCTGATTCATTTAAGGGGACCCTGCAGTTCTCAGCCCTATAGCACAGGTCCAGGAAGTGACAGCCTAGCTTGTCACACAATCTTCAGAGTCTCCGGTTCAGTCATCCACTCGACTCGGAAACGAGCGGCCACGATCAGTTCTGCGAACAGTGCAGCAAATTGTGAGCTTCGTTAAAACTTATCACGGACCCTCACTACTACGATGCAAAGTTATTCCCGTAAAGACACCGTCACGGTGTGGCTGACAGATGTAAAGTAATCTGTAGAGATAATCACGATGTCACTTATCTTGACGCTGCCGAATAGCCACCGTGCACGTGGCTTCGTCGTCTAGGCGACGATCGATTCCTTTGCTGCTCCAGATGAAAAAGGTGTGGGTTTTGACTATTACCAGACCGACCGAAATCACGAAGCAGGAGTCCACTATTTTTGTTTAGAAAATCTCTGATCACAAAAATAAAGTACCACGTGCACTGTGGATACCACATATTTATCGAGAAACACACAAAAACAACAACTCTCGACCGCAGCCAAAACGCGAGTGGCCAAAATCACGTTGCTGACCAATGACCTCAGAGTTGTATCGACAAAGAACTTACAATTTCTGTATCGATTATTGATACTACATTTTGAAGTTGCGTGAAATATCAAATAGCATAATGGATAATTCAGTGACAATAATAATAAGAGTGAGAAAATTGTACATATAAATAATGCAAGTCAAACTTTTAGAAATAATAAAAGTTTTAATTTAAATATACTTCCAAATTTGAATTGATCGCAAGACCTACCTTATGATCATACTAAGTGATCAGTTTTCGAAAACTACTTTAATTATCGTATAATGTCTCACAAAAAAATGGGCTCTATTGGTAAGCTCCATTACAAACTAAGCACAAGTCGGGTCTTCTCAGCTGTCTATTCCAGTCACTGGAATGACCCAAGAATGACCTCAGAGCCCGGACAGGCATTTGTTCTAAAGTGTGGGATAACGTGCAGTCGGTTGGATGCTGTCCCTTCAATGGCTGCTGGAATAGGCTCTTCAGCATACTGAATAACACCCTCGAGCAGACACACTGAGGGCTCCCGGTGTCCTTTCCCGATTCTTGCAGCCATTTCTCCAAGTGGTACCATCATTCGCCGTATGTTCGAACTGCCTACAATTAGTAGACCCCTACACTTTTGCGTTTGCCTCCTCCTGACTCGGATAAAACAGGTTTCCCCACAAACAGGTGAAGTGAGTCCCACAGAGTCAGTTCCAGTGTCAGTGAAAAACTTCAACTCCAACTCGTCGGTTACGGGGATCGGTACGACACCCCGAGTCCTCCCCGGTCCCCTTCCACGTTGTACGGCAGGCCCGGATCTACCACTGACGTGCCACTTACATTTGAGTGCACAAGTAATGGCAGCTCCTGTACTTTCTGCAGAGGACACTCGACTTACAGGAGAGGACGGTACTTGAGGTACCTCCGGTACCAGTACAGGAGGTACACAGCTCTCGGCAGCTCTCCCGACGCACCGCTTTGCAGCAACTGCCTATCTTTTGACAATACTCGGGACGATTTCCAGCTGCGTATGAATGTCAGCCAATTAATTCCATGTTGGAGAACAACATTCACAGTGAGGCAGCATTTTGGCTGCAACAATGGCAAAGTATTTTGTGTGTAGTATACCTCAGACTTCTAGAAGAATATAATAATTCCAATCCCAAAGAAAGCAGGTGTCGACAGATGTGCAAATTACCGAACTATCAGTTTAATAAGTCACAGCTGCAAAATACTGAAGAGAATTCTTTACAGACGAATGGAAAAACTGGTAGAAGCCAACCTCGGGGAAGATCAGTTTGGATTCCGTAGAAATATTGGAACACGTGAGGCAATACTGACCCTACGACTTATCTTAGAAGAAAGATTAAGGAAAGGCAAACCCACGTTTCTAGCATTTGTAGACTGAGAGGAAGCTTTTGACAATGTTGTCTGGCATACTCTCTTTCAAATTCTGAAGGTGGCAGGGGTAACATACAGGGAGCGAAAGGCTATTTACAATTTGTACAGAAACCAGATGGCAGTTATGAGAGTCGAGGTGCACGAAAGGGAAGCAGTGGTTGGGAAAGGAGTGAGGCAGGGTTGTAGCCTCTCCCCAATGTTATTCAACCTGTATATTGAGCAAGCAGTAAAGGAAACAAAAATTCGTAGTAGGTATTAAAATCCATGGAGAAGAAATAAAAACTTTCAGGTTCGCCGATGACATTGTAATTCTGTCAAAGACAGCAAAGGACTTGGAAGAGCAGTTGAACGGAATGAACAGTGTCTTGAAAGCAGCATATAAGATAAACATCAACAAAAGCAAAATGAGGATAATGGAAAGTAGTCGAATTGAGTCGGGTTATGCCGAGATAATTAGATTAGGAAATGAGACACTTGAAGTAGTAAAGGAGTTTTGCTATTTGGGGAGCAAAATAACTGACGATAGTCGAAGTAAAGAGGATATAAAATGTAGACTGGCAATGGCAAGGAAAGCGTTTCTGAAGAAGAGAAATTTGTTAACATTGAGTATAGATTTAAATGTCAGGAAGTTGTTTCTGAAAGTATTTGTATGGAGTGTAGCCATGTATGGAAGTGAAACATGGACGATAAATAGTTTGGACAAGAAGAGAATAGAAGCTTTCGAAATGTGGTGCCACAGAAGTATGCTGAGGATTAGATGGATAGATCACATAACTAATGATGAAGTATTGAATAGAATTGGCGAGAAGAGGAGTTTGTGGCACAACTTGACTAGAAGAAGGGATTGGTTGGTTTACAGGTTCTGAGGCATCATGGGATCACCAATTTAGTACCAGAGGGCAGCGTGGAGGGTAAAAATCATAGGGGGAGACCAAGAGATGAATACACTAAGCAAATTCAGTAGGATGTAGGTTGCAGTACGTAAAGTGAGATGAAGGTTGCACAGGACAGGGTAGCATGGAGAGCTGCATCAAACCAGTCTCAGGACTGAAGACCACAATAACAACAACTAATGTATCAGAGTCTTGTTTACATACATATTTGTGGCAGGCTTATTTACTGTAAAATAGCGCTCTGGACTGTGTGTGAAACAGTTTTGGAAGCATCAGTGGTCAACATTTACTTGGTTTCACTAGTTCACTGCAATGAAGTTTAACTATTAAAAGCCAAAGACACAATGTAAAGAAAATTTCTAAATCTTGAAGGGAAAGGTATTGAGGACAATATCACTATTGCACAAAAATTTGCACCGAACCAGTAACTAAACTTAACCTTGAACAAATTGTTTCTCACAGGGTGTGATGGCAGGTCACAACAGTCTGTTTTAACAAAAAATTGCGTTTGAACTTTCTAAAATATTTATAAAATGCAGATTCCTCTTCCTCGGGCTCTTTGTAGAGTGAGAAATCCCCCTCTGTACCACGTAATAACATTTTTTTGGACCCACTGCACTGTTTCACACTTCTCTCTTCTTTCTCTAATATACAAGCTATCCCTGCAAGCTGAAAACCATTTGAGTCCAACAGATGTCATTTCCATACAAATGTGGTATCCAGCATCCACATATTTATGTAACCGTAATTGAACTGAACTGGCCTGAACAGTAATATACATACTCAAAGATATCGGTCGAAACTTGCAGTGTATATCAGCATTTAGCACAGCAATTATCAGGTAGAGAGCAACAAAATAAGAAAATTACCTTTTATTTTGATGCCTGAAAACAAAGCCTGTAAAATTACAGTAACAGTTTGGTCACCACAGTACAAGACACTAGTTGTTATAAATATTGCTATTGTACGTATGTTTGTGCCTTCATTTTAACAACATTCTCAATTATGTCATTTAAATTCATCTCCTTTCAATTGATAAAATGGCTCGACTGGCTAGTCATTCTAGATTCATCATTAGTTTCAGAGAAACTGCTCTCTGATGATGTGACAGAGACAAATGATCCAGAAGTATTGCACTGTAAGTGACACACAGAGTAATGATTCGTGGAAGTCCCATCTAATTATAAATTTGAAGGTTTCCTAGGCCATCAATCTAAGAGCAACTTCCACACACTTATCGATTTGTACAGAGATGCCTAAAATCTCTTTATTTCTTTCAGCACATGCTCCTTATCAATCTCTTACATTTCTACCAAATACTCCAGTGCTACAGCCAGAACATCAGCAGCTTCAAGCATAAATTTAGTTTCAACCATTTGGAACAGTTTGGCCATTTTTTCATGGTTAAATAGCATTGCAACATTTTCTTTATAATTCTGTCAATGCATTTAATCGATGATTGACGAACTTCCTGAATTGATAATCCAGCATTTATTTATTTTTATTTACAAGTCAAGTTCCATAGGACCAAATTGAGGAGCAAATCTCCAAGGTCATGGAACATATCAGTACATGAAATTACAACATAAAAGTAATAATACATAAAAATAAAATGTTTCTGAAACCGAAAAAAGTCAATCCGTAAGTTTACGTAAATGCAAACAACAATACAACAAGAATCAGCTTAAGCTTTCAAGGAAAACCTAAACAGAATAGAAGGAGTGACGCATGAGGAAACTTCACGTTTCGACTTGAACGCACGTGGATTACTGCTAAGATTTTTGAATTCTTGTGGTAGCTTATTGAAAATGGGTGCAGCAGTATACTGCACACATTTCCACACAAGAGTTAAGGAAGTCCAATGCAAATGCAAATTTTATTTTTGCCGAGTATTAACAGAGTGAAAGCTGCTTATTCTTGGGAATAAGGTAATATTGTTAACAAGAAGAACGGGAAGAGTTACTCCAAAATATAATACCATACGACATAAGCGAATGAAAATAAGCAAAGTAGACTAATTTTCGTGTTGAATGCTCACTTACTTTGGATACCATTTCAATAGTAAAAATGGAAACATTAAGGGGCTCCGGAAAGGCTCAAAATCATGAAAAGTTCAATTTTTACTTTTTTGCGTTTTCTGAATCTGCAGACTATTACCTTTTAATAGATATATAATTTATTCAATTCCGAAGAGTACAACTATTTTTAAATTTTTTTTGAAATGTGTTCTACATGGGCGTGACCCACTGTGGCGCTGTTAAACTGCTGTCAAATGGTGTTATTATTAACGTCCGTGTTCATCAGGTACATTTTAGTAATGTGAGAAAGTATGTGTTGTGGCTAACCTGTGATGGTTCAATATATATCGCTGGTGTGATTGTCGATTGTTTCATGTTTATTTACTCTGTCGTTATCTCGAAAATATTCGTAATTAATTCTGTTTCTTGAGTCTCTGTTTTGTTGAAGTATAATAATGAGTGAAAGTAAAGTTATTAGAAATCCTCTGAAGGCTTTTAAGAAAAGGAGAAATGTTGGAAAGCCAAAGGTATGTGTTATTACTGTAAACAATAAAGACGATAACCAAGTGAGTGAACCTAACCTCTCAAGTACACCTGCCCATAGCAGTCAAAGTCGGAAAGAAAATACTTCACAGAAGAAGCTTGGTTCAATGAGTGAAAAATATGAATGTTTTATGGGCGAATCGGATGTGAATGAATTATTTGATATGTCGGTTCTCAAAGGAATTTTTTCAAACTGTGTAAGATGTATTCATTGTAGTGAAGTTGGTCTGGAACTCTCCATAATAAAGCACGTAGGACTTGCTAGTGAAATACAACTGAAATGTGATAAGTGTTCATACATGACCACCTTTTGGAACAGTGTTGCAGTAACTGCAACTGAAGAAAATGGTAGCAAAATCTACGAACACAACAACGAGCGATGCTTGCTTTAGACAAGGAACACCTTCGGGCTGCAGACAGGGCTGTAAAGAGTCTAGAAATACAAGCAAGAGTAAACAGGAGGAGGAACAAGAGGAAGCTGGAGGAGGAGTTTGCAGAGGATGAAGATAATCCGTCCTATGGACCTGGAATGCACTAAAAAGTTAATCCAATCTTTGTCGCTCGATTCCCAAAACTTTTATTTTCTCATACTAATTACATGTTTTCTAAGGATCTTCCAAACATATTTGTTTCAAACTTTCAGTAAATGTTACACAGTACCTTCTGCATAATTTGACACAGCCTTTTTCCAAAAAACTGTATATTTTTGAATATATAAATAAAAAATTGCAAAAAAATGTTGTGAATTTTCATTACAATTGAAAAAAATCATCTTTAATAACTGAACTAAAATTTTGTAAAATCCCTGTGCTAAGTTGTAGCCCATATTCCAATAAATAATCTGTAAAAAGTTCAACTTCCTACTCCAATACTTTGTGAGGAAAGATGTAATTTATAAGCGTTATTTTAACATTGCAAGTATAGGGCGTTCCGGAGCCCCTTAAGTCTTTGAACAAGATCCTGAATGTGGGCTTTCCACAAAAGTTTACTATCTATCTGAACACTCAGAGAAATTTGAACTGTTCAGTTTCACTAATCTTATGTCCATACTGTGAAATTAAAACATCAGAATTTGTTGAATTTTGTGTTAGAAACTGTACAAACTGAGTCTTACTGTGATTTAGCATTAGTTTATTTTCTACAAGCCATGAACTTATGTCATGAACTGCACTATTTGAAACTGAGACAGTGTTGCACACAACATCCCTTACTACCAAGCTAGTGTCCTCAGCAAACAAATATTTTAGTTACCCTTAATACTAAAGGGCACATGATTTACATAAATAAGTAACAGGAGTGGCCCCAACACTGATCCCTGGGGCAAACCGCATTTGACCCTACCCCACTCAGATCCCACATCACAGCCGTTATCAACATTGTGAATAATGACGTTTTGCTGCCTGTTGCTAAAGTAAGAGGTGAACCAATTGTGAGCTACTCCCTTATTCCGTAATGGTCCAACTTCTGGAGCAATATTGTGTGATCAACACAGTCAAATGCCTTTGTTAAATCAAAAAATATGCCTAGCGTCTGAAACCTTTTGTTTAACCCATCCAAAACCTCAGGGAAAAGAGAATATAGCATTTTCAGTTGTTAAAGGACTTCTAAAGCCAAACCATACATTTGATGGCAAACTGTGTGATAAAAAATGATCTATTATCCTTACATACACAGCCTTTTCAATAACTTTAGCAAACACTGATGGCATAGAAATAGGTCCAAAATTTTCTACATTTTTCCTTTCTCCCTTTTCATAAAGCGGCTTTACTACTGAGTACGTTAATCGTTCAGGAAACTGATGATTCCTAAAGGAAAAATTACAAATAAGGCTAAGTACAGGGCTAACGTGTGCAGCATAGTACTTTAATAGTCTGCTAGGCACTCCATGATAACCAGGAGAGTCCTTAGTCTTCAGTGATTTAATTATTGACTAAATCTCCCCCTTGTCTGTATCACTGAGTATTTCAGACAACAACCTCAGAAAGGCATTTGCCAAGAGTATTATACGACTCCCTGCAAAAAATATATTTTTATTTAAATCACCAGCAATGCTTAGAAAATGATTGTCACATACTGTGCATATATCCGATTTATCAGTAACAGACATTTTTACTACAAACTGACTTTATATCGTCGACCTGCGTGTAGCATCATGATGCTAGTTCACATGGTATTTTTTTATTTACCTTCCCCCTTCCTTGTTTGTCAATGTTAATGCCCATATCATTGCATTTTTTGAAGCAAAAAGTGACAGAACTGTTACAATTTTAAACACGGCTGACGGCACCAAGTGTGTATAAACTTGCAACAAATGATGTTTACAGCAAATTGGTTACATGAAGTTTATTGTAATAAGCAATGGCTGGGTTTCAGTGTCACTACAGGTGTCTTCTTCAGTAGAAATAACGTCATCTAACTTTCATTACATTAACATTGTAAGCACATTCTCAAGTAATTTTTTGAAAGTTAACAGCATTGTCTGTAACAGTTCTTTCCATCACTAAAAACTCAATCGGGGTTTTAAATTTGACAAGTCTTTAATCCAAAGTCATTTTTGGGTACTGCACATATTGTCGGACTAAATTTACTTCCTCCAGTGCTGTGCGTCTAAAGTTGATGTAGGTCATAAAGATAAATATCACATGCAGCTGGAAAGAGCAAACTCGGACATCTATTAAGGTTTGCCATAGATGGATCTTTCATACCTTCCAAAGGGCTTACAATTATTTTCACATTTCCTGTTATGACTGACAATAGTATTGAGCACTCCAGCAAATACCAGGCAATTATTTCAAACTGTCCCCTATTTTTTTTCCCCCTACAAGTAATTCGAATCTATAAGTAGATGACAAAAAGAATGAAATTCTCTACAGTTCCAAAACAGGAATAGATGCGAATGCACAAACTCCACAGAGATTTAAGAAACAATTGACACAGACTGAACACAGCTTGTGGATTGACTTTTCTGAATTGTTTGTTTCACTTCTCCACGTACATCAGACAGACATGGCATCATGTTAACCTTCATCCATTCACTGCAATATCCAGACCATCTTTTCCCAGGTGTTGTTGAATATATTTTCACATATCCTCTGCAGTCTTTCCCAACATAAATAAAAAGCTAAGATGGGTTCCACAACTTCCACAATCGTGTCTTCTATACTGGCTTAACTGTAATTACAGTAAAGCTGTGTAGATGGTACAGTCATCAAAATGTTTCCTGCAGAATAGCTGCAGCCAGCTCATTATCTACATTTACATACATACGCCACAAGACACGGTATGACGTATGACAGAGCTTACCTCGTACCACTACTAATCATTTCCTTTCCTGTTCCACTCATACAAGGGGTGTTCAATAAGTAATGCAACACTTTTTCTCAGTCAATATCGGTTGAAAAGAATTCAGAATTTGGGGAAGGACATCACGGAATTTCAGCCCCTATATTTTCATGAAGTTCCAATAGCTGGCAGCACTACACATAGCCTTCAAAATGGCATCTGTAACGGACTGTTTCCATCTCCGTGACAACACGAGGCCTCACACAAGCCCACGCACCTGAGAGAAACTCTCGAAACTTCATTCGACTGTTCTTCCTCACCCGCCCTACAGTCCGTATCTCTCACCTTCCGACTTCCGTCTGTTTGGTCCGATTGGGGACACACTTCACGGGAAGCGGTACACGAATGTAGCGAGGCAATGGCTCCGATGTCGACAAGTAGAGTTGTACCGTGCGGGCTTATAGGCCCTTCCAGTAAGGTGACACGAGGTTGTCACACTGAATGGAGATCGTGTTGAATAATAGTGTTTTGCAGCTGAGCAAGTGGGGAATAATAGGGTGTACTAGAATTCTGAATAAAATCAACCTGCTTTCAGAAAAAATATCAGGACACCCCCTCTCCTCCATCCACAAACAGACAACCCAGCCCCCCCTCCACTTGCAGCCCCCTCCCCTTGTCTGCCACTGATGTAATGTACCAGATAAGGCACAATCCTCAATGACTCGTCTTCTAAGATGGTGTCAACACATCTTGTTTTTTGTACTGTCATGGCAGGGAAAATATGACAGCTGGTTTTGACAGTACCTAACTTCTTTTGCTCCTTTTACCAAAACACAGCAGAGCTTACAACAGTCCATCATGAAACATTTAATTTCTTTATTTACGTTGTTGCAAAACCCCACAACAATTCACTTGTCCCCACCTACCAACATCCCTTAAAAATTTATATTATTTTATTGAAAAATCTGTAGTTATTTAAACATCATGAAGATAAGGAAGTTTTGCATTTTAACTATATGGAAAAATACTCTTCTCTTTGCATGCTATCCTTTGCCAAAATTTTGTTTCTATATCCCAAACCGTTTTTAAGATACAGGTGAGATGTTGTGGCACGATCTGAACCAAGTCCATTTCATACAATCCATTTTGCCGAGATCTCCTCCCAAGTTTAAAGACTAGTTCAATACATTACCTGCGTTTCGTTTGCAGAAAGTATGCAACACAAACAAAACGCAAATTCATAGCAATCCTTGTTTTCCCATCCAAACTATTCAATTTTTTGCAATAGTTTACTTAATATGAAAACATCACAATAATTCTGGTTTTTAACAAAATGACAGACGTTACTTCATTACGAACCTGCCGAATGAGGTGATTAGACGAGAGAGAATCAATCTGTTTTACTCAATAGTTTGAGAAAGACTCCAAACCTCGACATTCTGTTTCGTCTCACGTTAACTGGCGTTCTCTGTGGCTTCCCGTCTTGCAGGCTGTGGTGGTACTCGCCATGTACGAGGTTTGTCCGTAAAATACGTATAAAAGTTGAATAATAACTATTTTACAATTATTCAGGTATTACAATATGGTCTCCTTCGAAGTGCCCACCCTGAGAGCGATACACTTCTGCCAACGGCGTTTCCACTGTTGATAACATTGCTGAAAGTCTTCAGTTGTGTTGTCGTTCGGTTGCCGTGTCGCTTCCGGCTCGGTGGCTTCCACATTTCCCGAGTGCCACCCCCGAAGCACCATATTGCATTTCGGGAACGTGAAGAAGTCACACGAGGCTAAATCGGGTGAATAAGGTGGGTGGTCTGTCACGGTGATTGAGCTTCGGGCCAAAAACTCGCGCACAATGAGCAACGTGTGAGCGGGCGCATTGTCGTGATGAAGGATCCATCTGCCCCCTTTTGCCAACTCCGGTCGAACTCCAGCCACACGAGCTCTGAGACGTGTCATAACTTTGACGTAAAAATGTCCCTTCACTCTCTGGCCGGGAGGGACACATTCCTTGTAAACAATGTCCCTAGAATCAAAGAAAACAATCAACATAGTCCTCACATTGGACCTCGATTTTCGCAACTTTTTTGCTCTCGGTTCTCCAGCTAGTTTCCATTCCTCGCTTTGAGATTTGAGCTCCACATCGAATTCGTAAAATCAGGACTCGTCTCCAGTGATGACTCAGTCGAGGAAGTCCCCTCGTTCCTCTGCTTCCAACCAATCCTCACAGCACTCGACCCTCTTCGCTTTCTGTTCTGGCATCAAGAGCTTCGGTATGATTTTCGCACACAATTTCTTCATTTCAAGTTTTTGTGCCAGGATTTCGTGAACGATTGTTTTGGGGATTGACAGCTCGTCAGCAATCATTCTGACCGTCAATCTACGGTCTTTAAGAACACGAGCCCGAATTCGTTCAACATTTGCATCGGAACTCTATATCTACGGGCATCCCGGGCGAGGGCCACCGTTCACTACTTCTCGGCCATCCCGGAACCTTTTTAACCAGTTGTTCACGGTCGGTTCCTTCGGAGACTTGTCTCCGTAAACTTGTTTCAGACACTCAAAAATCTCTCAGCCATTCTTGCCTAGCTTTGCAAGAAACTTGATGTTGACGTGCTGTTCCTCAGAGAGAGCTCCAGGCCGACGGCAGGTGAAAAAGGGTGACTGTCACAACAAGCTGCCGCACACGCAGAGTGCTCCGACTCGGACTGAGCGTTGATGGGATTGATTACAGCAGTAGTCCCACCTGGTGGTGACTGCAACTTTTAACAAAGACATTCTTGAACTTTTATACGTATTTTCCAGACAAACCTCGTAATGTAGTTGAAGCACAGATAGGCCCATCCTCTTCTGGACATGACCTTTATAACAGCAATCCATAGCCTTCCATATAAAAAAAATTGCCGATTTTGTTACATCTTTAAGTAATACACATACAAATTTTAACTAGTGTACATTATATTTAGAAAATAAAATACTTCCCACGTGAGTTTATAAGTGATACACAAATCATTTTATTCAGAAAATTGCAAATTTTATAAAGAGATAAAAATCTGAAAATGTGGGAACAATTTTTTTTTTTCCATTATACCTCCCCTTAAATGTGCCTGTCTGCAACTTAGTGTGTTATTATGGTAAGTAGCAACCTCTCTTCCGAGACTGTTTATATTCCTACCTGGAATTTCCATTGTTTGCTTTCACTTAATATTATTTTTTTAAGAACCTCTTCACATCATCTGTAAAATTTAATGAAACAGAATTACGAGGTTCTTGTTGCCTACCTCTGATTTATCTCTAGCACCTGAAGGACCATCTATCGAGATTGGTAATTTTATTGCTTGCTGCCTGGAAAAATTGTGGCAGTAACAATACCCCTAGCGAACCTTCACCGAGGGTTTTGGAGAGAGAAGAAATGACAGTTGTCTAGTGGAACCAGGCTCATTGTCAAAATACCAATCCCAAATGTCATCAAAGCAACAATTCTGAATGGCAAGTCAAAAAGGAAGCGTGCCATTTGATTTCAAAAGACTGGAGCTCCCTATTCATCTTGCATTCGTAATGACCATTGAATCCCAAGTCAGTCGTTTTAGGTACATGTAGGCTTTTCGAACAGTCAATTATATGAAACTTCCTGGCAATTTAAAACTGTGTGCCCGACCGAGACTAACTCGGGACCTTTGCCTTTCGCGGGCAAAGGCAAAGGTCCCGAGTTCGAGTCTCGGTCGGGCACACAGTTTTAATCTGCCAGGAAGTTTCATATCAGTGCACACTCCGCTGCAGAGTGAAGATCTCATTCTGGAGTCAATTATATGTCGCACGCTCAAAAGTGTCTGCCAAAAAAATTGTTATTGCGAAAGACAAAGACAAAAATGCTCTGTGTTCAAAAGTATACCAACAAACTTCAAATTTAATTACTGCACAAAGAATCCTTGTCTTTCATTATTTTGCACATGCAAATGTGTGTGCTTCACATGTGTGTACATACTCCAAAAGAAAAAGAGCCATCGCAACGCATGCTGGGCACAGCTCATGTTGAATAAAATCTGCTACCAGCCACAATCAAAGGTGGGTTATTTAGATCGCAGCCATTTTCAGTCTTACGCCTATCTTTAAGTAATCATACCTTATAGGTTATAAATTCTGTTTTCAAATGTAGTACACATTTTGAATGTGTGAGTTTATGTCTCGCCTGCAGGTAACAACATTTTTAGTGGCATTAATGTGTGGAAATCTGAATATGGCGGTGCAAGTGAATACTTTGGTGAGAAATGCTCAATTGTGATACGGATATTCCATCTAACAGTGAACAATTAACTCTAATCGAACGTCACAACATGAAACTGAATGTACAGTCATTTGAAGATCAGCATACGTACAAAACTGGTCCTGATTTAAATAAACCATCTCAAACAGTGATGACAGATTTTGTGTGTTCCCTTTCCTTATTTGCTGAAACTGCCCAAAGAACATTTATTTTCTTACCAGGTAGCGCACTATTGCTGTTTATAGAAGCCACTTGACACCAATTTCTCTTGATCCCCAGTCAGTTCAACATAAGGACTGATGCTTCGTGATTTGGTACTTTTGCCACTTTGTAATGCACTGTCACCCTTGGGGGTTAACCGAAGCGTCCGATTCCACCTGTCAGCTTTGACCCGTGACAAAGACGATGGCGCAGAGTTTAGTTTGTGAGAGTGGCGTGCTTGCATGTGTTTCGTTTTGATATGATTGGTGATGCTCTCTGGTGGTGTGTTTATGTGTTGTGTATTAGGTCATGCTTTTGGTTCAGTGTGTGTGTTTATAGGCAGCGCATTGTTGTGGTCGATGGTTCTCTCTGGTGGTGTGTTTACGGTTAGCGTGTTATGCGGCATATGGGGTTCATTTGCATGGTAGCATTGCATATGTGTGGTATCGGTTGTGACTGTGCTTTCAGTGGAATATTTTTCAGTGAGTGAACAATTTTGGTTTTGTTATGTCGATGTTATTGTAGTTTTGTTAGTCGTGTGTGAATTTTTGTAAATCGCTTTGATTATGTCTTTGCTAGGTGTTGATATGACTGACAAGGTGAACAGTTTAGGTTGTCGTCGATGATGGGGGACAGTGAATTGTCTCTAATAAAACTTCTTCAGCTATTCGGCCTGTTGGCTGAAGTTGTGAAGTGTTCAGTTTCTCGTGAAGAAATCGGGCTTACTAAAGTTCTGGTGTCTCGGCTAAGGGACAGCTATATGTGGAGATGTCTTAGGGATAACAGGTCAAGAGAATTGGTCAATTTTAATTTTCTAAGTTTTTTTTTTTTTTTTTTTTTTTTTGTAGGATTAAGTGTGGTGGTGGTGAAAGTTGAGACTTATGTTGTGTCAATAGTTGCTGTTGACCTATATAGGTCAAGGGAAGTGTTTGATTCCAGTGTTTTTAGTTGATTTTGGGAAGGTTGTGGTTGTTTTATTTTACTGTTTTTGTCGTTCAGTTTAGCAGCGTGTGTTTATTTTTAGTTTGCCCCCACCCAAATACCCCCAAGTTCCCTCGCTTGTCCTGTTAGTTTCATTATACTTTTGGAGGAATATGTATTTGATGGTTTTTTGATCTATTTTTGTGTTTGTTGTCATTTTTATGTAATGACGTCATGGTCGCGATATGGGAGTTGCCGTGAATGGTCATTTCCGCCATATTGGTGACGTCATTGGTCAAAGCAGATGGGTGGAATCTGACATTTCTGTAAACCAACCCTTGGCACACTAAGTTGTTTGGCTGTGGCAGCCATTAAGTTGCCTGCCTGGACAGGTTCTATAGCTTTTGCCCTTTATTTGCGCCTGTAATTTCTACTGGTTCTCATTCCTGGAAGAAGGTGCTCCAGTTACTGACCACACCAGACATTGGAACCCAAATTCACAAGCATAAAATTCCAATAGGAATTCTTAATGTAATTAATTTTGGTCACATATGTTTTGAACTCAAACCATAAATAAGACCCTGGAGCCAATCACTGTTAGGTGGTATGAAAGACTGGACCATGACAATTATTACCAGTCTTCTATACCTTACCTTAAAATTAACAGATGGGAATGATGATATTTTTAAAGAGTCTTCTGTTCTTAAACTCTAGTTATCACACCCAACAGACAAGAATTAACTGGTGAAATTGTAAATGATGTTTCTCAGAAAATCATTAAGTGGTTCTCTGCAAATGGGCTCTCATTAAACTTTGACAAAACACAATACATACAGTTCCACACAGTAAATGGAATGACACCATTAATAACTCCAGACTTCGATCAGAAATTGGTAGCTAAGGCAGAATATTCTAAATTTCTAGGTGTATGCATTGATGAGGGGTTGAACTGGAAAAAACACATGGGAGATCTGCTGAAACGTTTGAATTCAACTACTTATGCTATCAGGGTCATTGAAAATTTTGGCGATATACATCTCAGTAAATTAGCTTACCACACCTATTTTCATTCTCTGCTTTCGTATGGCGTCATATTCTGGGGTAACTCATCATTGAGTAAAAGAGTGTTCATTGCACAAAAGCGTGTAATGAGAATAATTGCTAGAGCTCATCCAAGATCATCCTGCAGACACTTATTTAAAGAGCTACAGATCTTCACTGTGGCCTCACAATATATATATATATATATTCACTTATGAAATTTGTTATTAACAATCCGAACGAATTCAAAAGTAATAGCAGTGTACATGGCTACAACACTAGGAGAAAGGATGATCTTCACTACTCAAGGTTAAGTCTAACTTTGGCTCAGAAGGGGGTAAATTATGCTGCCACAAAAGTCTTTGCATCTTAAGTCTGACAGATAGCCATATAGCATGTAAAAGGAAATAAGAATTTCTTAATGGCAACTCCTACTCAGTAGATGAATTTTGGATATAGTAAGTGGGTAATTTCCCCAACAGCCACAAAAAATAAATAAATAAAAAGATTAAGTGTCATGTAATATTTTGTGTAATGTAATATCTTGTATTGACACCTTTTATTAATCTGATACGTTCCACATCATTACGAAGTGTCGTATTCATGATCTATGGAACAAGTACCAATCTAATCTAATCACTGATATCTTGTTGTTCAACTGAGGAAGAAAATACCAGTGTTAGCCACGAAGGAAAAAGTAAGCAAGCAGCCAAACACTGGTATTACCAACAGCCAAAAGAAGAACATACCTAACACTGGTATCGTGTACTTCAGTTCATCTACGAATTAAGTATTGCGAAGAAAACTATAACTCTTCCATTGGTATCCTGTAGGTCAGATGACATTACCTATTGTGGAGGAAACCACAAACACAGTATCTCATTTCCGGTCACATGAATATTAACTGATGGGCAGAAAATGACACTTAACACTGGTATCCTATACAGATCAACTGAAAAATAGGATATTAGTGTTACCCCCAGCAAAAAGAATGACAAACCTGACGTGTCTTATTTATTACGGCACTGCAGTAAAGTAAATGGTACACAAATTCCTTAAAACAACAAATGAAACACACACACACACACACACACACACACACACACACACACACACACACACACACACACACACACACACACACACACACACATTCTTTCTTCCTTTCTTTTAAGGGTACATTCATTCATTCAAATTTAGAACTTGACACTTCGTTTCCAAAGCTATGCAATTTACTATTGAATTTAACTGAATTTTATCTGATCCTGTAAGATTACATTGTGTACAGTAAATGTACATGTAATACAGGACGTGTCAAAGTAGTAACATTCATTATCACTTATTTTTCTACCCCTTTAGCTTTTATTACATAATTGATAATGAATAACAAACTTTTTCAATGTGAGAGTAAGTTTCTTCGGAAAGTTGTCAAGTACACTACGTTGCACTTTTTAGACAGACTACTTAGTAGACTGATACCAGAGTACTGGGGTCCTGTTCTAGCATTGCCAGTCGGTGGGGTATGCTCCGTACTTCATTCTTCCTTCTTGTATTGTGGGTGTGCACACTAGCATTTGTAATCCAGTCCTCACTACCTTTTGTCATGTGCATTATTGTTTTGTATATATACAATGATGAAGTTAAGATACCTAACTTCTTGAAGCAGTTAGGTCTTTCTACTTAAAATGGTCCTAATTGCTTTTTTTTTGTAATGTGAACACTCGTTTTGTCTCTTGTTTGAGTCCCCCCCCCCCCCCCTCCCAGTCACTCCATACAGTAAGTATGGTTTGAAAAGTCCATGATACACTGTACACAGAAGGTTGTCTTAATACTGTGATGGCTGCATCATTAAGAATATGACAGAGCTCAGTTTCTTACAGACATTATTAATATGTTTTTTTTCCCCCATTTCAGTTCATTATCCACAAGAATACCTAAGAATGTAATAGATTCTAATTCTTCCAGCCTTGTTCCATCAACCTCTAAATCCACGTCTACAGCCTGCTTGTTTTTAAACACTGCATACATAGTCTTTAGATTTATAAGAAGTTCACTTTCCAACAGCCATTGAGCTGTGACATTTGCAGATATGTATGCTCTGCTCTATGACTCAAAAATAAAATGTCATCTATGAGTTAAATATGACATCAATGGACAAAGCTAATAAGTTTTGCACCATTCTTCAGTTGACATAACATTTTCCTTTGCAAAAAATATTGAAAACTGGTCTCAGAACACCAACAATCACTTCATAGTTTACTCTTCCACTAGAACAAAGCTGTGTTGAGGACCTGCTAACCTACAATTTTGCCACATTGTAAGGCATTAGACTTTCACATCCACGCCACAGAGAATGGTCCTACTGTCTACTACTAATCGAAACTCAGATAAATGTGAAGGGCTGTTTCTTCTACCTTAACACTTTACCATCTCTAAGCCCAACATATCCCTCATTACAGATGGATGGTGAGCCACCTCCCCCCCCCCCCCCCTCCCCTTGTTCTTCAAAGTAGCAAATGGAAAGCTGCAGTTCACAAAATGGAAACCAAATAATGTCGCAGCAGTTGAGATGTCAGTTGATAATGTGTAGTATCACTACATTATGAAGACTTGTGCATAATGTGAAGATGGACTGGTAGTGAGGTATGACTGAACAGTGAAGCACCAGCCTTTTACTTCTTAGCAAACAAACCCCTGCACACTAGGGGTGAACCAAATGAGGTCTTGCTGTTTTAAGTGGACTGACCCCTGCATTTGCGTGGGTGGAGGTTCCCATCTCCATCTGACCATCCAGATTTAGGTTTGTGTCATTTCCCTAAATTACCTCCAAGTCAATTTAAGGATTTTTCCTACTATTAGGCTAAGGCCAGTCACCTGCCCCATCCTTGTGAAACTAGACCAGTAAGAATGTAACTGCCTCTCTAACCTATACGGTGTTGTTCTTAAATTGCACTGCTGTACATGTACAACACCCTTGCAACAATAATCCACCAATAAATAAAACAAAGAATGTTCACCATAATGTTGGGTTATGTTAATTATTTTTAGCTACCTTTTCCACAGTGGACCATTTCACAATACACTCGAGGCAGGTGGATTTGTAGAGGAAATAAAGAATTAGGCACACGCAAGCTTAGTTAACAACCAGTTATCAGAATATGAGAAATGTACTAGAGCACAAACTGCATCAGCTTTTTTAGGGACAGCAAAGAGAGAAGCCCACCAATTACAGTGCATACAGAGGTGTTTAAACAGGCATTCTTCCCACAATCACAACTGGAATAGGAAGAAGGCCTGATACCTGGTAAGGTAGGAGGTACCCTCTGCCATGCACCTGTGTATACTAATGACAAAGAGCTCCACCTTACTGGCGAGTGTCAATGCTGAGACAATACACCGTTTCAAAGAATGTCTTCTAGCAACGACAAAAAGCCATGGTATTTAGATATTTCCAAATGACCAGAAACCCGAGGTTTTCACGACACTTGTCACTTTTCTCTAGCAACAGAAAGTGACTGGAAACAGGAAAATGTGTATGAACTTTGCATAACTAAGAAACATTCTTGTTAATTTCTCAACTAATTTTAAGTCAAACGGATGTATGACAAATACAAACTCTTTGAAGTTATGTACCAAGATGATACTGCCCGTCCTGATAGAATACGCAAGTCCAACTACTGCTATCACATATTTCATCGGAGTGTTGGTAATAATGTACTGGGTCATTCCATGTTAAAGAGACTTTGTGACAAAAAAATTAAAATGACAATATTACAAATATAACCTTAAAAATGCCAAGTTAAAAGTACATTTGTTCATTGCAAAATAATCATGAATATGAAAAAAATAAATTTCTACCTTCACTAAGTGTTTAAAGTGCACTACTCTATGGCACCACAGAGGTATGCTTTATGCTATTTCCAGATGAGTATTAGTTGTGTTATCTATGGCTGATTGTTCTATTGTTGCAAAGAATATTGAAGTCAACATTGTTATAGCTCATAATAATTCGTTTTGTTGAAGTAAGCTAATTGCATTTCTTTATTTTGTTAGTTTTATAACATATATGCAGCTTGTAACACCCGTAACAAAAATGATACAAAAGTTTAATTTGTAATCTAGTAAATTTGTTCTGTACAATACCTTTCTGTAAAAGTGAGGTTATGCACATGTTTTACAATATCATACCATTACATGGCATTTTGAAATCTTATTTAACACTCTTAGAGCTGTTACGGGTGTTACTAATTTTCGTTTCGGGTGTTACTTAACACATGCATAACACCCGTAATTTGAATTGGAAGGTTTAATGCCACCTTCATCTTTAGTAGGCCTAGGCCCTACATTTAAATTATAACCAAAGGGTATTATTATGAATGAAAAAAGTTTTTAACTATGTTTATTACATATGAAAACAGTTTTAAGCATGAAAACTAAAATTTTTATTCCTCTGCATACATTTTTTAAGCACTACCCTACATTATAAAAGTTAATTAGAGCATTAACCTGACTCAACTGATGTTCTCCTAAAAAGTTAATTAAGCCCAAAATTCTTTACATATAGTTTATGTTTTCCATTCTAACTTTTCCAAGAACAATATTTATAACCTCAGTTTTAAAATTTACATAGGCCCAGTAAACTGCTTATTGAGGCAAATTCTAGTCATTCATAAGAGCCTATGTTTAACAATGTACTGTGCTGGGCAGTTCAAAAATAAATATACTTAGTCCAATCTATGTTATTTTGAGAGAGACTTTGGATTGACAGTCTAGTGGAATTTTTTTGCCAGTTCACATGGTAAAGGCGCCATGGATGGCATTGGAGGTGTGCTGAAGAGGAGCATGTGGACATGCTGTTAGATCTAGGAAAATTATTATTAACAACACAATTGAGTTTTATGACTACACTCTGAAGAATTTTTCTAAATTTAAGGTACTATGGGTTGATAAGATAGGAGCATAACATTCCTATTTTGGATGAAAGGTGGAAAAATTTACAAGCGATTCTTCAAATCCAGGGCTGACATCACTTTTGGCCTTATAACACAACTGATTTGCTGGTTTCAAAAACAGCAGAGTCATTAATGACAAGGGTGTCATTTCTGACGACGCCAAAGTTAAAACATTACATGCAAAAAGATGCATAAACTTCTATGAAGTGTGCAGTTCTGATGATTCTGATCAGGAGACTGCTTCACTATCTGAATCACAAGACAATATTGGAAGTGCTTGTGAGTTAAGCCTAACTAATAAAATTGAAAAGTCTGATTTAAAATTTGGGTTATTTGTCTTGGTTGACATTGCAAGTGATAAAAAGAAGCCAACCCTATCCAAAAGTCAGTACTGTTACTTGGGAATCTGCCAGAGTGAGGTTGATGAAGAGGAGGATGTGAAAATAATCTTTCTGAAGTCAGTAGGAAAAACTAAAACACTTTTTAAACTAGATGAAACTGATGTTTGTTTTGTGAAATTCAGTCAAGTACTATCTAAGGTAACACCAGAAATCAAACAAGGTAACCGTTCGTACTTTGAGTTCAATTTTGAGTTGGATGTTGCTGAAAAAGATTATTAAATGAAGTTTTTAAACCTATCAACAATAAGAAAACATTTTTGTCATAAATTTATTAGGCCTACAAAATTAGGTTATGTAAGCAATGATATCTTGGCCTAGTTGTACTATAAAATTGTAACAAAATTTTTTGTGTGATAAATAGCTTTATCCTTCAAATATGTTTTCTTAAGTACATACTTTTATTCCAAATAA